>NC_071507.1:22872500-23172500 GCF_027887155.1 Malaclemys terrapin pileata | reverse complement strand
ACATTTTCCCTTCCACTATGAGTAATTCTGGTGCCTTCGTTTGCTTTCTTTTCTTTTGGCTTCTGATACTATGAAATAAAAGTTAGATGTGCCGGAGTGATGGTAAAAAGATGGATTTTTTTATTTTCTGGCTCCATTCACATGACATAGGCCATGTTTACATGGTACATACACATGTTAAATTTTAGGGGTTAGTATGCACTGACTCCAGTAGCCTCTCTACAGTAATCTAGAAATTCTCATATTGCAAAAACGTAAATATAGATAAAAAAAGACCTTTCTTAAAAATAAAAAAAGCCCTCACCTAAACAGAAATTGGGAGAAAAAATTATGTTCAATATATGGCATCCTAGAACAATTGATATTTTAAATGTGTAGTAAATGTCAGGAACATTTTTACTGCCCTCCCTACATTACAACATTTGGATTATTTGTCTTTCAAAGGACTAGTAAACCTTAATTTGCTTTAGCAGCTTTGAATGGTTTTTTATTATTTCTTACCACTGCCTTTCAACTCAAGTAATTTGAAAATTAAATATGAACTGCAAAACTCAATCAGGTAATATTCTTTTAATATCAATTTTTATATAATTAGCCCCCAAACTGTGACAATTAATCTCATGCACTTTGAGGGACAACGCTAATTTCCCACTTAGCATCATTTAAAAGTGAAGTGACTCCGAATACCATAGGAAAAAGCCCCCCCCCCCCCATGATCTGTGTGCATCATTACTGCAGACTTGCAGGATTCTATTGCAATACATTACCAGAACCCAATTTTTACAAAAACACAGGCAGATGCTGGTGGACAGGTGTCCCATGTTAGTGTTTTGGAACATTGGGCCTGATTTGGCTATTTTTATAGGAGTGTAAATTAGAAGAAAATCCACAAAAGTGAATGGCCCAGCTTCAACAACTATGTGTAAGATTGGGCTCTTTTGCACCCAACTCCCTTACATTTAGTAAAACTCCCTGATTCCTCCTTACAAGCATTTCACTGATGGGATGAGAATCTATGCTAGTGTGGCTTACACTTTCTTCTGGCTCCTCAGTATGTAAGTTAAAGTTTTAGATTCAATTCAATTTTGCGTTAAAATAGCACACCTAAGGTCTGGTCTATACTACCCGCCTGAATCGGCGGGTAGAAATCGACCTCTCGGGGATCGATTTATCGCGTCCCAACGGGACGCGACAATCGATCCCCGAATCGGCACTCTAACTCCACCAGCGGAGGTGGTAGTAAGCGCCGCCGACAAAAAGCGGCAGAAGTCGATTTTGCCGCCGTCCTCACAACGGGGTAAGTCGGCTGCAATACGTCGAATTCAGCTATGCTATTCACGTAGCTGAATTTGCGTATCTTAAATCGACTCCCCGCTGTAGTGTAGATGTACCCTAACACATTATCTGGCACTGACCCTTTCCCTCTATCAGACAGCCTATCTAGCACTGATCTGCTGCCAAGGAGAAACTTGGGCCAGTGCCTAAAGACTAGAGCTGGCTGAGAAATTGTTTTCCCATTCTGCAAGAGTCTGAGAATTCAAGATTTTTTCCCATATCAAAACAGGACAAAAAGTTAAAATCTCATTATCGTGAACCGATTTTAAAAAAACAACTCAAAAATTCAGGTCAATTGAAACGTTTTATTTTGGTAATTTTGAAATGTTTCACTTCAACCTTTTTTTTTAATTTGTAAACTTTTGGTATACATTAACTAAAATTTCTAACCAAATTATTCTGAAAAGACAAATGAAACTTTTTATTTCAAAAATGTAAAAATTGAAAGTTTGACAATTGTGAAACTTTAATTTTTCAAATCAGGAGATTCATCAGAACAGATCCTGGCTCTCAAACAGCTTCAGTTTTGATGAATAGACATTTTCTGACAAAAAAGCTTAGAAAATTCCTGTCCAGCTCTGACAATTTAGGCGTGTGTTGGAAGGACTTCTCTTTTCAGTGCCTAATTTTAGTTATGGTGTTTCTTCTTATAAACTCCCTATTGGACACCTAAACCCTTGGTCATGCCACAATGTTCAAATATTAAGCATACCCAAGTGCACACAGCAGCCTCGTTTGTGCTTGAATTACCCTTTTAAGAATTTATGTGTGCCTGTGCTCCATTTGTTGATATATGCCTAATTCTCTATCTAGGTGGTAAAATGGCCTATTTCAGGTCTTACATGACTATGGCCATATAATAATTGTACATGGAAGTAAGCGCAGAAAGTTTGAGAAGCATAGAAAGTAAAGTAGGAAATGGGCCATATCATTCTCTTTATCAGTGCATCCCAGCTGAAGAAGCAGGGAGCCACAAACAGCCCTCAGAAAGTAGAACAAGAGTATGTGGTATTTCCAGGCAACCCCCAAAAGTGTGCTGCAAATCTCTGAGAATGTGGTCAATCTGCTTTTGAATGTCAATACTGACTGACATTCTGAACATAATAGATAGAAAATTCTTTAGTCCAAGGGCATAGTCCAAATGCTGTAGCACCCCATTTCCGCAAGTTTGTAACTGGGACACACTAAATATGTGTTCTGATTTTAACATGGACCTGGAAACATCTTATGAAAGAAGGCAACTAGTTAGGTGTGCCACTCTTATAAGTTTTTAATATCTCTACACAACTCTGCTTATCTTAGGCCTGGTCTACACTGGGCGGAGGGGATCGATCTAAGTTACGCAACTTACTCAACTGCGGTGAGTCGACTGCTGCCGCACCCCCGTCAACTCTGCCTGTGCTTCTCGCAGCGGTGGAGTACAGGAGTTGATGGGAGAGCGCTCGGGCATCGATTTATTGTGTCTAATCAACTCCCGCTGGATCGATCGCTGCCCACCGATCCAGTGGGTAGTGTAGACATACCACTACAGGAAGCCACTTCTGAGTTTTAAAGTAGAGGTGGTCAACATAGGGATGGTCTAGACAGTATTCCCTCCTGCTATGAGGGCAGGGGATTGGACTCGATGACCTCTCAAGATCCCTTCCAGTCCTAGAGTCTATGAGTCTATGAATAAAACATTTTACATTCAAAAACAATTTTTTAATAAAAATGGTCTCTCTCCAGTTTTAATTTTTTATTTTAAAACTTTCCATTTTTTTTCATAAACCACATTATCATATTTTTCAGTTTTTGAAAATGAAATGAAAAAAGTTTTGGTTTTCAAAAGCAATTTTTGTTTTGTTTTGAAGTAAAACACAACCAAAAAAGAGTCATGAAAAAGTTAGAGACCTCCTCTTTTTTGTTCGTTTGTTTGTTTCTTTAGAAATTTTTCACAGAAAATACTGTTTTCCAACCAGCTCTAGTTTTAAAATAGGACTGAGCTGATGAGATGGCTAGGTTCATGGAGAATGTAACCTCTTATGTAGTGACTGAGCTTTATCCTAGAGTTAATGTAAACAGAAACCATAGAAAATAAGGGATTTCCTTGTAATTCTACATCCCTAAAAGAGTAATGTTGCCTAGATGTTATACATATTGAGCTAGGGGTAGAGAAGAGAAAGGGAGCAGCTTGCTTGGCCCTGAGAGCCTCCTTGACATAAAGTTCTTTCTCTGACAATCCGAGAGTTGCCATATTAATAGAATGAAGGACCCAGTTCTGGATGTCCACCTGGATTTTCCAACCCAGCCGCTGTCCAGCTATATCTATCCACTGAGAGGAAGGAATTAGATAAACCAAAGTATCCGATACCGCTACTATCAGATGGTCCCCAGTATCCTTCATCTTCAGATGCTTCCAGTCTTTTTGATATTTAAATCCTTATAGCCCTGGACCGTTAGAAAGTGCTTTCCTCCTGGTCCATAAGAGCCCAAGTTTTTTAGCCTTCGAGATATATTACAAAGGCCTTTCCTATAAGAAGATGGGTGATTGATAGGGCTGGGTAGAGTGGGACCTGGGTGGGGATTTGGGGGTTGAGCCTGCTCCCATTGAAGTCAATAGGAAATGTTGCCATTTACTTCAGGGGAGCAGGCTAAAACACTGTGTGTGGCAGTAACTATTTTCTGTTATATTCATGTTGTTGGATTATTTCACTTGATCCTGGGGTAAGTGGAAGATCTGTTTTATATTTTTATGCTATAAAACAAAAGGTTGTCATGGGAGCACAGAGCACTGAATTGGTACTCTTTTATTACAATGTAGTAAAAATTCAAATAAATAAATAATACCTTTTCCAAACTGGAGTTATCAAATTCAGCTAACAGATACTGGTAAGTAGTACTGTTCGAAAGATCATTTAAATCAGCCATCATGTGCTATGAGTGAGCATAGAAGACAAGTAAGCAGGACAGTTATTGTCAAAACAGCAGGTAGGCTATTGACAACAAATGCAACAACTCTTGTTGGCAAATGACAGCCAATCTCAGCTCTTGTATATATCACAATGATAAGAAGGAAAGTAACATGATAAATAAAATAACACAGAGAGAATGCAGTGGCCCAATGTGTCTGAATAGCTGAATAATAAACAATATCCCCCAGATTCTTGGGGGGGCTGCATTGTGGCTTCTTTCCATTTTAGAGCATGTCACTGCTCTCCAGTGTCACAATGTAGACAGGTAGGAACCACAAAAAGCACTAATAGTTGCCCACAGAATATGCCAGTAAATAGTGACCTTGCATGAATGACAATATGAGACTGTAATAAGAATTAGAATCAGGAAACATCAGGGAAAAGCACAGCAAGCAGCACTGGAGAGATGAGCACCATCCTTGAGTAATCGATATGGCCAAAATGAGAGATGGAAAGATGTTTGAGGATGTGAATAAATTACTGTGCCATTGGCAAAGTAAGACCTATTTCTGGAGGAAAAAGAGAGAGACAGAAATAAAAACACCCCTTTGAAAAACATGGTTTTCAGACTATCAGAAGTGATTAGGCTAGTATAGTCTGTAATACTTTATTATTTTTAAAGCTTAGCTTTTTATGAGTTACACAAACATAAAAAGCATGTTTACATTTCTGAATTTGTATACATTTGAAACTGCTGATCTGACCTTTTTTTGGAAAAATCTGAAACCAAATTTGCTTTTAGGCTTTGACTTGGTATTCAAGCTTCAGTCTGAAGCAAAGCTTAGTGCAGGGGAGTTATCACAGAAAACCTTAAAATGGGTTTTTAAGATAGAACCTGGTGACACTAACAAATGCAGTTACCAGAATATAATGGTATCCAGACCACTCAAGTTGTGTGGATTTTTTGTGAAGTCATAAATTTTAGCTGCTTTCTAGGCAGCTCCTGGATTCCTGAAGGGTAGCTCCTTGCACACATTTCCCCTACTCTGTCTGCACAGAACCAACAGGAGAATCCAGGATGACTAGGGAACTGTACTGTTTCCTTTTCCTCTCTCCCTAGGCACAGTATGGGCCGAAATCACTATTTTGGCTACCTGGAGCCTAACCCAAACCCCACTTAAGTTAATTGGAATCTTTCCATTGACTTCAGTAAGCTGTGGATCATGTCCCTGGAGATTGCAGAAGGAGCAGAAACTAGAACAGGCTGGGGAAAAATATGCTGATTATTATATCCTATACTCTGTATTGATAAACTATCGTCCATAGGCTCTATATTGTGATTAAATCATAACAATCCACTACTCCACAGCAATGCTTATCCTCTACCATGTTAATGTGTATAAAAATAGAGAAAATACATATTTATAACACAGACCATAACTTTGACAGAGTTTTTACACTTAGGTAAATAATGTGCATTTTAAAATTTGCAGTACCTATTTGCATGATAGACCAATGCAGTTTATTGTGAATAACACACATTTTACAAATTCTTCACGAATTGTGTGTATTTATACAAGAGATCACTGGAGGCATTTCAATACCAATTCTTATGTTATCGGTGAACATTTATAACAACATTTTTTAAGAGTGGAAAGAGTAAAATCACAAATGATCGAATTCAGAGAACATAAAAGACATTCACAGTGAAGGCTGAAGCATCCTGCTTTTGTTTACCTATTGCAGGATTCTTGGTATACATAATATAATGTATATGTAGGCACAGCTCAAGTGAGTTAATAATGGAGTATCATCCTTAACTGAATTTCCTTGCATCAGTAGGTATATTCACAGAATCATAGGCCTGGAAGGGACCTCGAGAGATCATCTAGTCCAGTCCCATGCTCATGGCAGGACTAAGTATTATCTAGACCATCCCTGACAGGTGTTTATCTAATCTGCTCTTAAAAATCTCCAATGATGGAGATTCCACAATCTCCCTAAGCAATTTATTCCAGTGCTTAACCACCCTGACAGGAGGTTTTTCGTAGTGTCCAACCTAAACCTCCTTTGCTGCAATTTAAGCCCATTGCTTCTTGTCCTATCCTCAGAGGTTAAGAAGAACAATTCTTCTCCCTCCTCCTCATAACAACCTTTTATGTACTCGAAAACTGTTATTGTCCCCTCTCAGCCTTCTCTTTTCCGGACTAAACAAACCCAGTTTTTTCAATAGGTCATGTTTTCTAGACCTTTAATCATTTTTGTTGCTCTTATGTGGACTTTCTCCAATTTGTTCACATCTTTCCTGAAATGTGGCGCCCAGAACTGGACACAATACTCCAGTTGAGGTCTAATCAGCGCAGAGTAGAGCAGAATTACTTCTCGTGTCTTGCTTACAACACTCTGCTAATACATCCCAGAATGATTTTTCCTTTTTTTTTTTTTTTTGCACAGTGTTATACTGTTGACTCATATTTAGCTTGTAGTCCACTATGACCCAGATCCCTTTCCGCAGTACTCCTTCCTAGGCAGTCATTTCCCATTTTGTATGTGTGCAACTGCCTGTTCCTTCCTAAATGGAGTACTTTGCATTTGTCCTTATTGAATTTCATCCTAATTACTTCAGACCATTTCTCCAGTTTGACCAGATCATTTTTAATTTTAATCCTATCCTCCAAAGCACCTGCAACCCCAACTTGGTATCGTCCACAAACTTTATAAGTGTACTTTCTATGCCATTAGCTAAATCATTGATGAACATATTGAACAGAACCGGACCCAGAACTGATCCCACTCGATACGCCCTTCCAGCATGACTGTGAACCACTGATGATTACTCCCTGGGAATGGTTTTCCAACCAGTTTTGCACCCACCTTATTATAGCTCCATCTAGGTTGTATTTCCCTAGTTTCTTTATGAGGAGGGCATGCAAGACAGTATCAAAAGCTTTACTAAAGTCAAGATATACAATGTCTACCACTTCCCCCCATCCACAAGGCTTTTTACCCTGTCAAAGAAAGCTATCAGGTTGGTTTGACATGATCTGTTCTTGACAAATCCATACCTATCACCTTATTATCGTCCAGATGTTTGCAAATTGGTTGCTTAATTATTTGCTCCATTATCTTTCCGGGTACAGAAGTTAAGCTGATTGGTCTGTAATTCCACGGGTTGTCCTTATTTCCCTTTTTATAGATGGGCACTATATTTGTCCTTTTCCAGTCTTCTGGAATCTCTCCCATCTTCCATGACTTTTCAAAGATAATCACTAATGGCTCAGAGAACTCCTCAGTCAGACCGTGAGTATTCTAGGATGCATTTCATCAGGCCCTGGTCTGGTGACTTGAAGACATTTATTTTTTAACTTGTGCTTTTCCTATTTTAGCTTCTAATCCTACCTCATTTTCACTGGCATTCACGATGTTAGATGTCCAATCACCACCAGCCTTCTTGGTGAAAACCGAAACAAAGAAGTCATTAAACACCTCTGCCATTTCCACATTTTCTATTATTGTTTTAACCTGTCTCCCTCATTGAGTAACAGGCCTACCCTGTTCTTGGTCTTCCTCTTGCTTCTAATTTATTTGTAGAATGTTTTCTTGTTATCCTTTATGTCTCTAGCTAGTTTGATCTCGTTTTGTGCCTTGGCCTTTCTAATTTTGTCCCTACATACTTGTGTTATTTGTTTATATTCATTCTTTGTAATTTGACCTAGTTTTCACTTTTTGTATGACTCTTTTTTGATTTTTAGATCACTGAAGATCTCCTGGCTAATCCAAGGTGGTCTCTTGCCATACTTCCTATCTTTCCTACGCAGAGGGATAGTTTGCTCTTGTGCCCTTAGTAATGTCTCTTTGAAAAACTGCCAACTGTCTTCAATTGTTTTTCCCCTTAGACTTGCTTCCCATGGGATCTTACCTACCAGCTCCCTGAGTTTGCTGAAGTCTGCCTTTTTGAAATCCATTGTCTTTATTTTGCTGTTCTCCCTCCTACCATTCCTTAGAATCATGAACTCTACCATTTCATGATCACTTTCACCAAAGCTGCCTTCCACTTTCAAATTCTCAACCAGTTCCTCCCTATTTGTCAAAATCAAATCTAGAACACCCTCTCCCCTAGTAGCTTTCTCCACCTTCTGAAATAAAAATGATCTCCAATACCTTCCAAGAATTTGTTGGATAATCTGCATCCTTCTGTGTTATTTTCCCAACAGATATCTGGGTAGTTGAAGTCCCCCATCACCACCAAGTCCTGTGCTTTGGGTGATTTTGTTAATTGTTTAAAAAAATTCTCATCGACCTCTTTTTCCTGGTTAGTCTGTAGTAGACCCCTACCATGACATCACCCTTGGTTCTTACCCCTTTTATCTTTACCCAGAGACTTGCAACAAGTCTGCCTCCTATTTCCATCTCAACCTCAGTCCAAGAGTGTACTTTTTTTATAATATAAGGCAACACCTTCTCCCTTTTTTCCCTGCCTGTCCTTCCTGAACAAGCTGAACCCTTCTATGCCAATATTCCAGTCATGTGTATTATCCCACCAAGTCTCTGTGATGCCAACGATGTCATAATTGTGTTTATTTACTAGCATTTTGAGTTCTTCCTGCTTATTCCCTATACAGACATCTAAGATACTGATTTCATTTCCTCCCCTTCCAGTTCTGTCTTTTCTCTCCTTTATCCCTGCTATAACAGCCCATGCTCCACCCAAAGTCTAACCCATTTCCCAGGTCTCCATGTTTTTGACTTACCTGTGGGCTTTGGTTACCTGCCCCCTTCAAACTTATTTTAAATCCCTCCTCACTAGGTTAGCCAGTCTGTATCTAAATCTGCTCCTCCTCTTCCTCGATAGGTGGACCCTATCTCTGCTTAACAGTCCTTCTTCCTGGAACAGCATCCCATGGTCAAGGAAGCCAAAGTCCTCCAGTGACACCATCTTAGCACCCAGGCATTCACCTTCAGGATGCATCTGTCTCTGCCTGGATCCCTACTCTGGAGTGGAAGGATTGAAGAGAACACCATCTGTGCTCCCAATCCTTCACCCTTACTTCCAGATATAGGGATGGGGGATTGTGATTTAACACATAGCAGTACATTGACTGTCAGCTGGAAAGCCATTTAACAGTTGTGGAACAATATACAGAATACAATACACCCAGAATACATCTTCCCAGCCCTTCTTACAGTATGAAGCCAACATTTAGAAACCCATAACAGACCAACACCTGCTAAGTATAAATAATGAGCATGAACATACAAGTGGACAAGTTCAGAGTGATGGAGCAAACCCATGAAGAACCTTAAAATTCATTAAAAAAAACTTTACATTTAATCTGACAGGGGACTAGTGAATTGACTTGTGAACAGCCATAAAGTGAGCACTGATAGTTATGCCAGTAAAATGTTAACAGCAGTGCTTTTTCATAAGCTGCACTCTGTTATGAATACACTGAGGGAGCCCAAGCAAGAAAATGCAATAATCATATCTACCAATCACAAGAAGATCACTAATATCTATCATAATTTCTCTGTATTTTGCTTCTACTGACCTACAGTAGAAGTGTATACTGCAGTGGAATCCCTAACATCAGCTACTAGCGAAAACAGGTGCAGAAAGAAAAGCATCTTCCACTTGGAGAGTCAGCATTTTTCTTTTAAAAACCCCATTGTGCAATGCAGGTTGGAGTCTAGGTTGTGCATTGTGTGATGTATGTATTATTTTATCTCTTCCTTCAGTGTTTTGTTGTGACATACATAAAACATGTTCACAAAGTTACGCAAAAGTGAACTGAAAAGATTCAATATACACCATGGCCAGCAAATTATTCTTTTCTAATTCCATAAATACAGTCTTGAGAAGCCAAGATTCCTACAATTTTGTGTCCATGGTGGGTGGAAAACTGCACATTACATGTTATCACTGTCACATAATTACGGTGTACTGTGCAATACTATTACTCTTGCCAGAGAACTACAGTGGAATGGCACTGCCCTGTTACTAATGCTTAATGTATGACCAATCAAAAACAGAAAAATCATATGACCAGTGGCAGCTTGTGTCATACCATCAGTTAGTAAATTGGATGCAGTTTGTCAGATGGACACAATATCCCTCCACTGTAGGTGGTCTCAGTTTCATTAGGTTTCAGATTAATGGTGCTGAACAGTAATCCAAAAATGTGTGATAGGTACATCAACCTCATTTCTCATTATCAGTGCTTCCCAAACGTATTGGAAGCAGGTACAAAACATAGATTTTGTTTGGCTTATTTTGATCCTTGCAGAGTCTATTGCCTATCCAACATCACTGCTGGGTGCTTATGGTTTCAGTTAGTAGTGTCTGGTACGGTAACTGGATGAAATGTTTCTGAAATAATGTAGCAATTATGCATGTTGCAGAAATAGTTGGTGGCATACTGCTAAAACTTTCCCCCCAAGATTTAACAAGCATTCAACACTCAATTTACATACAAGAATGGACACTGGAGTTATTCTAGCATCACTTGAAATTAGATGGTCAATACAAGAGTGTTAGGGATTTTCTCTGTTTCCCATGAGATCAAAAAGGCAGGAATATGGTTGCTTTACCACAATTCCTTTAAAGTCTCTCTCAAGTTCACTGAAACAACAAACAAAACAAAGTATAAAACTAAAATACTGTTCTCCTTTGGAGCTATTTGAGTGGCTTACACATACTTGGCCTGTGGAAGTACTGTACATTTTAACTACTTTGGCTAATTAAATCAAGGCACTTTTAAAAAGCAGATTTTTAATGTAATCCAATGTAACAATGTAGATCTTACAAAGATGACAGATAATTGACTATAAAGGTTGTAGTAGCTTCATGGAAGCTGCTGTAGTCTATAGAGTTAATATGATACCACACACTATCTGAGTAATAAAAGTTCTTGTGTGTTTTGTTGTTGTTGTTGAAAAACAGTGCATAAACATCAGCCAATAAGCTGTAAATACTTAAAAAAAAATAAAACTCTAAATACAATAGTATGGATCAAGTATTTCTAATTTTTAAAAAAAATTAAACCTTATTTATGTTGAGCACACAAAAGTATCTTAAAGCCAATAAGCATTTTTTTAAAATTGTGTATTATGAAAACTTCTAGGCTAATTTAATATAATTTGTTCTTGTGCTAGGTCAAATTTCAATCCAGGATTTTATATCAAGTCTTACGGCTGGTCTACACTGGGGGGGGAATTGATCTAAGATATGCAACTTCAGCTACGCAAATAGCGTAGCTGAAGTCGAAGTATCTTAGATCGAATTACCTGGGGTCCACACGGTGCGGGATCGATGGCCGCGGCTCCCCCGTCGACTGTGCTACTGCCGCTCGCTCTGGTGGAGTTCCGGAGTCGACGGTGAGCGTGTTCGGGGATCGATATATCACGTCTTAACTAGACGCGAAATATTGATCCCGGATAAATCGATTGCTACCCACCGATACGGCGGGTAGTGAAGACGTACCCTTAGTCTAAAAATGTTTATGGCTAATCAAACTCCTGAAGATTTAAAGAAACATTAATTTGAAAAACAAGAATACCACTGTTACAATGTAGTGTATGTACGGTATGTCTTAATATGATATAAGCTGGTTGATATATCACATCTCAATTTTTTTCATCGGTATGTCTAGCTACTGTTTAAGAATCATAGAATGTATTCTTACATTATTTCTGTGAAATAATTATTTT
Source organism: Malaclemys terrapin pileata (assembly GCF_027887155.1). Classification (NCBI taxonomy): domain Eukaryota; kingdom Metazoa; phylum Chordata; order Testudines; family Emydidae; genus Malaclemys; species Malaclemys terrapin. Next base: position 23,160,567 of record NC_071507.1, on the reverse strand, counting down.
AAAATTCTGCAATTTTCTAGCATAACTAGACAACTTTTCTTCTGAAGTTCTAATGTATATGTCCATTATGCCAGTTTTTCCACTCTCGGTCTCTCTCTTTAATGAATCTCTTTCAACATGATGATACATTGACATGCCACTTTAATTAGTGTCATGAAAGGGGGGAAAACACTCAAATGCTTTGCAAAAGTTGTTGGAGCATCTCCTTAAAGCAAATATGAAGGACTAGCCTTCACATTTTTTCTCCTTTCACATGATATTGTTACAGGAGTTTTTGTAAACTGGTGTTATAAACAATTATTTTTAGTTGAGAAAGGCACAAAGAAAGATTAAAAATTGATATAAGGACATTTTGGTTCTTGATCTTCTTTTCTTCTCATCTCAACCTTTAGAAAGTTTTGCTGGAAGAACACAAGGAACAGCAGGTAGGTTTCTTACAGATCTTTGAGTCCTCCTTCCACTTAGATCCCAGGGGAGCTAGAACGGTATACCTCTGTGGTTCAAAAAGTCTTTGGACCAGAAAAAGGGGCCTTTATCTGCCAACATTTCAAACATATTCAATCAAATATTGATCTAGAAAATCAGTCACTTTTTCTCTAGCAAAGAAATTAAATTAGTACTACTTACTGAAGATCTACAAATGATTCTCCTGAAGATAATGATAGTACCCTAGGCTGTTTCTAGGATCAAAAGTTTGTATGGACACCAAACTGATTTAATATTTTCTGTAATGCCTGGAGGAAAAAAGGGTGAAAGATCTGCTTGCCAACAGTAATATGCTGGAGATTATCTCATGTGGTGAGTCCTTGCATCAAGGAGCCAGGTAGATTTTATAATTCCCTCTTATCTTTGAAATAAAAGGAATGGAATATGGCCCATTTCACCTTACAAAAAGGTTTTCATCACCAGAAACATCTGATACATCTTATTAATGTTGGCTCTGGTAGCACATGCCTCTCTGACTCATAAACATTCCCTCTCTCGATTGTGTTCTATTTTCAAGATGTCCCTCATGTTGCTTAAATAGAAGCTAGAGGTCTCGTCTTCCTATTCTTAATACTGGTAATTCAGAAGATGGGGGGGGAAACATATCTAATGTTAAATAATGAGCTGAGAATTCCTTCCAAAATTATTTTTAAATACCACTACTGCAACATATTCATCTGGCTGTTCTTGAAAATGACATATTTGTGTTACAGACAAAGGCAGTCTTTACAAGAGAACATAAGGTTTTAATAACTTATTTTAATGAATTTACTAGAAAAATAAATCAGACATTACCAATTATCTTTAATAATAGTCATTATTAAACCATTTGTCATGTTCTCACCAACAAAATTGGATTCTTGGGAATTTAACTACATAGAGACAAGAAAATGAAAGCTTACTTCAGCTGTATCAGCAAAATGACCAAATTTTCTTTTCTCTCTCCTTCATAAGATACATAGATCACCAAAATTCCCAAACTTCATCGCATCTAAACTTTGTAGTTGTCCCGTGCCTCTATGATAGGCTGAGCCAAAACCCTGGGTCCAAATATATACAGAAGGAAGAAGACCAAGCTGTAAATATTGGATCTGAATCCAAACTTTCCAAACATATAAGTAAATTTGGACTAACGACTTTGTTTTGACCTGTTACTGAGGAAGTAGATAGTCAAAGTTCAGATCACCAACCTTCCAAATGTTTATCAGAGTCTTAAATATTCAGATCTGCTTTTCTTCTCCTCCTTAACATACATATTATACACACATTCACTCACATTTACTCGTTCTCTGTTTTAATTAACTAACATAAAATCATAAGGCCTAAGAATAGTTAAGATGTGTAAAGATTTACACACACATGTTTTCTCTAAAAGTGAAACTAGCTAAGCTAAAATCACAAGAGCTAAGGATCCTCATGATTCAGTGCTTAAGCCAATCATCAGGAAGAAATTTCCCCCAAAGTTAGAAGCATCCTAGAAGTTTTGAATTTTTCTCCTGCTGCAGACAGAATATTAAGTTGGATGGGCCATCGGTTGCATCAATGAGGCTATTACTATGTTGTATACATAGACTTTAAGGTCAGAAGGGACCATTATTATCATCTAGTCTGACCTCCTGCACAACGCAGGCCACAGAATCTCACACACCCACTCTCGCAACAAACACCTAACCTACGCCTGAATTATTGAAGTCCTCAAATCATGGTTAAAGACTTCAAGGTGCAGAGAATCCTCCAGCAAGTGACCCGTGCCCCACACTGCAGAGGAAGGCAAAAAAAACCCAGGGCCTCTGCCAATCTGCCCTGGAGGAAAATTCCTTCCTGACCCCAAATATAGCGATCAGCTAAACCCTGAGCAAGTGAGCAAGACTCACCAGCCAGACACCCAGGAAAGAATTCTCTGTAGTAACTCAGATCCCACCCCATCTAAAATCCCATCACAGGCCACTGGGCATATTTTCTGCTAATAGTCAAAGATCAATTAATTGCCAAATTAGGCTATCCCATCATACCATCCCCTCCATAAACTTATCAAGCTTAGTCTTGAAGCCAGATATGTCTTTTCCCCCCACTGCTCCCCTTGGGAAGGCTGTTCTAGAACTTCACTCCTCTAATGGTTAGAAACCTTCGTCTAATTTCAAGTCTAAACTTCCTGATGGCCAGTTTATATCCATTTGTTCTTGTGTCCACATTGATACTGATCTTAAATAATTCCTCTCCCTCCCTGGTATTTATCCCTCTAATATATTTATAAAGAGCAATCATATCTCCCCTCAGCCTTCTTTTGGTTAGGCTAAACAAGCCGAGCTCTTTGAGTCTCCTTTCATAAGACAGGTTTTCCATTCCTCGGATCAACCTTGTAGCCCTTCTCTGTACCTGTTCCAGTTTGAATTCATCCTTCTTAAACATGGGAGACCAGAACTGCACACAGTATTCCAGATGAGGTCTCACCAGTGCCTTGTATAACATACTAACACCTCCTTATCTCTACTGGAAATACCTCGCCTAATATATCCCAAGACCGCATTAGCTTTTTTCACGGCCATATCACATTGGCAGCTCATAGTCATCCGGTGATCAACCAATACTCTAAGGTCTTTCTCCTCCTCTGTTACTTCCAACTGGTGAGTCCCCAGCTTATAACAAAAATTCTTGTTATTAATCCCTAAATGCATGACCTTGCACTTTTCACTATTAAATTTCATCCTATTACTAATACTCCAGTTTACAAGGTCATCCAGATCTTCCTGTATGATATCCCAGTCCTTCTCTGTATTGGCAATACCTCCCAGTTTTGTGTCATCCACAAACTTTATTAGCACACTCCCACTTTTTGTGCCAAGGTCAGTAATAAAAAGATTAAATAAGATTGGTCCCCAAACCGATCCCTGAGGAACTCCACTAGTAACCTTCCTCCAGCCTGACAGTTCACCTTTCTGTATAACCCGTTGTAGTCTCCCCTTTAACCAGTTCCTTATCCACCTTTAAATTTTCATATTGATCGCCATCTTTTCCAATTTAACTAATAATTCCCCATGTGGAACCGTATAAAATGCCTTACTGAAATCGAGGTAAATTAGATCCACTGTGTTTCCTTTATCTAAAAAATCTGTTACCTTCTCAAAGAAGGAGATCAGGTTGGTTTGATATGATCTACCTTTTGTAAAACCATGTTGTATTTTGTCCCAATTACCATTGACTTCAATGTCCTTAACGGCTTTAACCTTCAAAATTTTTTCCAAGACCTTGCATACTACAAATGTCAAAATAACAGGCCTGTAGTTACCCAGATCACCTTTTTTCCCTTTCTTAAAAATAGGAACTATGTTAGCAATTCCCAGTCATACGGTACAACCCCTGAGTTTACAGATTCATTAAAATTTTTTGCTAATGGGCTTGCAATTTCATGTGCCAGTTCCTTTAATATTCTTGGATGAAGATTATCTGGGCCCCCCAATTTAGTCCCATTAAGTTGTTTGAGTTTGGCTTCTACCTCGGATGTGGTAATATCTACCTCCATATCTTCATTCCCATTTGTCATCCTGTCATTATCCCTAAGCTCCTCATTAGCCTCATTAAAGACTGAGGCAAAGTATTTGTTTAAATATTGGGCCATGCCTAGATTATCCTTAACCTCCACTCCATCCTCTGTGTTTAGCCATCCCACTTCTTCTTTCTTTGTTTTCTTCTTATTTATATGGCTATGGAATCTTTTACTGTTGGTTTTAATTCCCTTTGCAAGGTCCAACTCTACATGGCTTTTGGCCTTTCTCACTTTATCCCTACATGTTCTGACCTCAATAAGATAGTTTTCCTTGCTGATCCCTCCCATCTTCCACTCCTTGTAGGCTTTCTGCTTTTTCTTAATCACCTCTCAGATGCTTGCTCATCCAGCTTGGTCTACAACTCCTACCTATGAATTTTTTCCCCTTTCTTGGGATGCAGGCTTCTGATAGTTTCTGCAACTTTGACTTGAAGTAATTCCAGGCCTCCTCCGCCTTTAGACCCACAAGTTCTTCAGTCCAATCCACTTCCCTAACTAATTTCCTTAATTTTTTAAAGTTAGCCCTTTTGAAATAAAAAAACCTAGTCACAGATCTATTTTTGTTTATCCTTCCATTTAGTTTGAACTGAATTAGCTCATGATTGCTCGAACCAAGGTTGTCCCCTACAACCATTTCTTCTATGAGGTCTTCACTACTCACCAAAACCAAATCTAAAATGGCATCCCCTCTTGTTGGTTCAGCAACTACTTGGTGAAGGAATCCATCTGCTAAAGCATCCAGGAAAATCTGAGCCCTATTATTATTACTAGCTCTTGTCCTCCATCTATATCTGGGAAGTTAAAGTCTCCCATGATCACACAATTCCCATTAGTATTTACTTCATTAACAACATTAAAGAGGTCTCTATCCATATCCAAATCAGATCCCAGTGTTCTATAGCACATCCCAAGCACTATCATAGGGGAGGCTCTAGTAGCTTTCTTCCCCAGTGTGATTTTTGCCCAGACAGACTTTGTCTTATCCATCCCATCACTTCTTATTTCTTTACCGTCTACCTCATCATTGATATACAATGCTATTCCACCACCTTTACCTTTATTTCTGTCTTTCCTAAACAGCACATACCCTTCAATACCTGTACTCCAGTCATGACTACTATTCCACCATGTTTCTGTTATCCCTATAATATCTGGTTTCACTTCCTGCACCAGTAACTCTAGTTCCTCCATTGTGTTACCTAGGCTCCTCGCATTAGTGTACAAACAACTTAATTTTTGCTGTTTGGCTTTGCTCACATTCTTTACCCCATTAAGCATAGACTTTCTACTGCCAGTATCACCTATTAGACTGGTATTTACACTACCCTTCCTCCTTATGTCCATTCTCCTACGCACGGCTGTATCCTTTCTTATTTTGTTTTCTTCCCTCTCAATGTTAAAATATGGAGTGGAGATTACCTGGATATCTCCCAACCATCTCCCCCCAATTCCTAGTTTAAAGCTCTCTTAATCAGTTGCACCAGCCTCCATCCTAGAAGTCTATTTCCCTCCCTACTCAGGTGAAGTCCATCCGGAGAGAACAGTCCTCTGTCCATGAGTGCCTCCCAGTGGCCTTACATCCCAAAGCCTTCCTTATAGCACCACTGCCTGAGCCATCTGTTGATCATCATAATCTTATCACACCTTTATTGCCCTTCTCTAGGAACAGGCAGAATCCCACTGAAGATCACCTGAGTCTCAATTTCCTTTAGAGTCTTCCCCAGCCTGGCATAGTCTCCCTTGATACAGTCTAGTGAGAATCTAGCCATATCATTTGTTCCCACGTGAAGGACAATCAGTGGATTCTTTCCCACTCCTGTTAGGATTCTCTTCAGCCTCAGGTCCACAACCTGTATCTTAGCACCCGGCAGACAGCACACCCTTCTGTTCTCTGGATCAGGTCTAGTTACAGGCCTGTCTATTCTTCTCAGTAAGGAGTCCCCAATCACGTAAACCAGCCTTTTCCTGGTAACAGTGCGATTCTCCGGTCTATCCCCTGCTCCCTCTGGGTGCAAGTCCTCTCGATTTCTATTGTCCCTTGTAATCTTCCGCAACCCATCCCGTATCCTCCTGGGACTCATATTTGGTGTTATCTCCATTGACTCTTCCCCTCTTCCTATAGAACTAGCTGCTCTTCTCTTCTTCCTTGCCCTCTCACCTTCAGTGACCACCTGCCATGCCCCTTCTTCATTTTCCAACTCCGCAAACCTGTTCCTAAGCTCTATTTCTCCTTCATTAGCCCATCTTTTCCTCTTAGTCACATGCTTCTGCTGTCTACTTTCCTCACCCAACAGTCTCCCCTCAGAGTTCTTTGGTCCTGCTTCCATCTGGAAGTCTGAGCTTTTCCCTTCAGCCTCCTCATGACTTTGCTCCATTATCTGCTCAAACCCCCTTCTAAACTCAACCAGAGTTTCCACCTGCATCTCGGATCTTTTCTTCCATCAGCTCTATCAGGCGACACTTCATGCAGATGAAACTCTTTTCCAGGATCATGTACATACCACAGTTTCCACATCCAGTCATCTTCATTGTGTCTTCCACTGCTGGGGTCACTACCACTGCTGCCTCTGTATCTGTAATAGCCTTCTCATCTAAGTCCTGTTAGTCAGGAAAACACAAACCAAACCAAAACACCACCACCCATAGCAAAACAAACCCCCAGTGAGCACCACAACACTGCCAGAATACCACACACTCCTTCACTAGCCTGTCTGTTCCTCTGCCTGGTTCTCATAGTCTTCCCCCCAAACTCCCCTTGCAAATTCCCACTCAAACTCCTCTGGACAATTTCTCTCTGCAGTTAAGAGAATTGTTCATTGTTGTTTCTGCGTAGTGAAACATATTTCATGGCAATCCTTAAAATGTTATTTTCCTCTATGTGATCACAGCAGACTAATATTTAAATACATAAATATGCTAACTTAAATTTGTGGAGTAGGTAATTGACTGCAGAAGTAATTTAGATTGTTACTGTTGCTTCTCTGAACTTTAGTCTACATTAAATGCACCTACTGATAGTAGAACTATAAAGACAGAGATTATGAGCACATTGTTCTAAATCCTGCTCACTTTACTTACATGTATGAAAATTGTGCTCTAAGTTACACTAATGTTACTCCAGAGTAATTCAACTGAATTCAGTGAAGATACTCTGATACATCAGTGTAAATAAGAGAACCATCTAGCCTTTGAACAGTCCAATTGGAATTTACTAAAGCTAGTCTCATATGAATAAAATGAGTAGAATTTAGCCCAAAATATTTTTTCAAGTTTATCTCAACTTAAGTGTGTTGAGACTGTTTACTAGATTTTTAATATTGGCTTAATAGGGAATTTTATAGATTCCAAGGCCAGAAGGCACCATTGTGATCATCTAGTCCGATTTCCTGTATAACACAGGCCATAGAACTTCCCCAAAATAATTCCTTTTGAACTAGAGCATAATCTTTAAAAAATCCAATCTTGATTTAACAATTGACAGTGCTGGAAAATCCACCATGACCCTTGGTTAATTACTCTCACTGTTAAAAATGTAAGCCTTATTTCCAGTTTGAATTCATCTAGCTTAGAAGCTAAGGGTTATAAACAGTTGAAATATTAATCATTCAACTTGATGTGAGATATAAATTCATCAGTATTTTTCATTAATGAACTTGCAAAAAGCAGGTAGTCCACCAAAGAGCTAGTCATTATATGTTTGACACACTGTAAAAGTATTTTGATTCAGCATGATGCAATTCTCCACAGCTTTTCTGAAGATCCAGAAATCACTGAGGCATGAGGAAAACTCCCTATAAACTGTGTTATATGGATGATATATAATTACCAGACAGAGACATTGATCTTACATATAGTATAGAAAAGACCATATTCCTGGGAAAAAGTAAGAAACTCCTTTTTAAAAAATGACATTGAATATTAATTTAACTTAGAGGACTGATTGCTAGTTTGGGGAAACATCAGTGAAATCTGTATTTTTCTTTGGAGATGTTCATAGCTTCTGAGTACATTTCTCCACCAAACACTTAGGTATCTAGTATTCTGCAAAAAGAGCTCAACAAATTATCCTAATATCTATTGGAGGAGATCTGAATAAGGAAGTACTGTATATAAGGTTACTAATACTACACTGAAAAAATGTAATCTGTAATATTTTGGACATATTGATTGTACCCATGGAGCTCTCTCATGTAGACTCTTGTGCTGATGTTGGCTGGTTGGTTATCAGTATGGGTGAGAGAAACAGTTCAGTGAAAAATCCTTCCCTGTTCCCTGCCAACCTTTTTTCATTCCTCAAACCAAACCTTCTTTGAGCTTTGGGAAATTAAGACTAAGCCCCCCAACCCATTGTTCGGAGAAAGAGGGAGATATAAGAGGTTCCAACATTGTACGTAGACTTTTCCACCATTTTCCCTTCACCCCCTTCTTACAGTATGTAGAGGAAATGGAACCTTGATGTCTTTCCAAGAACAGACCCTCATCTTCAGAGTGCAGTCAGGTAACCCAGACACATTCCCCTGGAATACAGGGGTAGCCTGATGGATCCCTTTTTTTCAGTCCATTCAGGCATCTTCTGGAGTAACCATGTGGCTTGCTATCTCATTTGGTGCAATGGACCAAGTAATCTGAATTCCATGAAATGCCTTTTTAAAATGTAAAAGACTTTAATTTTGAAATAATGGATGCTGATCCCTGTGATAAGAACAAGAAAGTTCGCCTCTCTGTTACTGCAGTGAGTAGGTTTGCCATGCCACTCTGTGGAGTAGGGGTGCCAAGTTAAATGGGGCACCAAATTTGAGGGGAAAAATCAAATTAAAAAAAAAGATAAAAATGAAAAAGATGAAAAAAAATACAAATAAAATAATGAAGATGTTATTATTTCAATTCCCGTGCATATATGGAGGGAATATGAATTATAATTCATTTATCTACATTTCTGAGAATTTATTAATATGTCATATCTTTTATTTACTGCAAAAATAAATAATATTTTAGCAAAAAAAAAATTAAATTTGCAATGTAGGGTCAAGATGACCCACTTAACAATTTGGATAAGCAATAACTCAGCCACAATGAAATTCATCCACCAGCAGCAAGAGCTGCAATGCTCGTGACACCTAACTCAAATATACATCAAGGTCGCATAGCCGGAAATTCATGTAGAGCGGAGATATTGCGAGTTGATACATGTCAAATGGTCATTTTAACACATGTTGCAAGTAGATGGTTAAGAATCAAGTGAATACGGTGGAAAATTGTGTTTCCTGGTGCCAAAGAATAAAGAATAATGTCTTTCAGCATTATAAATCCAAAATGTGAGTATCTTTAAGTGTTATTAAACCTTAGCGTTATTACTGGGCTGTATAATTATGAATTTTTCTTTGTTATAACTGATTCACATGTAATAAATAAGGGTCCATAAAAGAAAAGTAACAGCGTTAATGCTTAATAGACTATGAAAGTGATGCTGTCACACTCCAAGTGGGTAACTGTGAGGAAGGGGATTATTTTCTAAACAATCGGTGTCGGGTTATAATGTCGAAAAAGGTCATTTTGTTTCCGTGTAAACTCTGTAACTAACTGTTTTAATAGGCAAGTGAGTGTATGTTACTAATCATTAAATCTTTAAGCAGTGAAAGGATGTGTTGGGATGGCTGCAATGTGGTTTAAATTGCCAACCATGTGGTGGTGTGTCAGCCATCCTTAACGCTATAATTCTTGCAGTTGGGAGCACAGTATGTAACAATATTCAAATTTCCCATGGCAGAAAGAGGAAAAAGAAAACCCTAAGGAGCTGAGTATCGTAAATGAAAGGCTGAGAAGGAAAAGGACCAAGATGAGGGTAGCTCATATCCACAAAAAAGCAGTTTGGAAACTCAAGATGATGGAAACTTGTTTCTAGATGAAGGGAACTCACAGCATCAGACATATGGAAATGGAGAAAATTTATTCACCTTCAGAGACACATGCAGAAATTGAAATAAATGAAGTAGAAGGAAGAAAGGATGAGGAAGTTACAAACAAGTTACAGTATCAGGACCCAACTTCATGGCCTAGATGTGATGACAGTGTGCGGCAAATTCTCATGGAACATGGACCTGAACAAGTTCATGAATTTCCCTTCCCTAAGGCGTCATGAATTTCCCTTCCCTAAGGATGGAAATAAAAGAAAATTCTCTGCTCAGCATTACAAGAGGAAACTCATTAATGGGGAAGAAATTCATGAAAACTGGTTATAATATTCATTGTCAAAGGACTCTGTGTTTCGCTTTTGCTGCAAGTTGTTTAAAAATCAAGCAATTGGTACACTTCGAAAATGGTTCAAAGGACTGGAAAAACATATCTTCAATTCTCTCTTCATATGAAAGAAGTACAGAACATTTGGAATGTTTTCAAAATTGGAAAGAACTTGAATTATGATTGAAAAAAGGAAAAACTATTGATGAAGAAAATTTACATGTGATCAAGGAAAAAGAAGAATATTGGCAACAAATATTAGAGCATCTGATTGCTTTAGTGAGAGTTCTTGGTGGGCAAAATTTAGCATTCCATGGCCGCGGTAGAAATGAAAAATTATACACTCCAGGTACTAGAAACTTTTTAAAATTAGTTGAATGCCTAGCTTTGTTTGATCAAAATAACTGATCATAAAACACAGGTTCATTACTTTGGAAAAAATATGTAGAATGAACTGATTCAAATCCTAGCAAATGCCATTAAAAAGAAAATTGTAGAAGCTGCCCATTCTGCAAAATACTTTTCAATAATACTGGACTGTACACCAGATGTGAGTCATGTTGAACAAATGACAATCATTCGTTTTGTGGATACAGAAAAGTCTGTAGATGAAGATAATGTTGAAGTGCTCATAAAGGAACATTTTTGGGGTTTCATACCATTGAAGGAGATGACCGGAGCATTTATGACTGAACCTATTCTACAAGAGCTTGAAACAATGCCATTATCTGTTGAAAACTTACGTGGCCAAGGTTATGATAATGAGAGTAATATGAAGGGTAAAGAAAATAGTGTGCAAAGGAGAATGATGGAAATCAATCGTAGGGCCTTGTTCGTTCCTTGCAGTGTGCATTCTCTGAATTTGGTTGTCAATGATGCTGCTCGATACTGTTTGGAGGCAAGCAGTTTCTTTGACCTGGTGCGACGTATTTATGTGTTTTTCTCAGGCTCAACACGCTGTTGGGAAATTCTGACTCGCCATGTGAATTCTCTAACTGTGAAGCCACTTAGTCAGACAAGATGGGAGAGTCATATTGATGCTTTGAAGTCTCTTCCCTATGAATTTGGAAACATTTATGATGCCCTAATTGAAATTTCTGATGATACTACCTTTACTGGATCATCTGGCAATACGGCACGTTCAGATGCAGAAGCTATTGCAAATGGCCTTTCCAAGTTCAAATTTGTAACTTCACTCATTTTGTGGTATAATATCCTTTTCGAGATTAACCTCACTAGTAAGCAGCTTCAGGAAAAGAACTTGAACATACATTCTGCTATTCAAAAACTGCAGCAAACTAAAAATATTCTGGAGGAATTATGAAGTGATGAAGGGTTCAAAAGAACACTGATAGATTGTCTTGAGCTTGCTGAAGAAATAGACTTTCCAACTGAATTTGAACCAGAGAAGGTTTGCATTCGGCAAAAGAAACAGCAGTTTTTGTATGAAGGATGAGACACACCCATTCAGAACCCAAAACAAAGGTTCAAAGTGAATTTCTACTTTGCAGTCCTTGATACTGCTATTTATTCGGTTGACAAAATATTTCAACAGATGCAGCAGCTAGAGTCAGTATTTGGCTTTCTATACGATATCCACAGCTTGCAAAAGAAAACAGCAAAACAGATAAGAGAATTTTGTATAAAGCTGGAGTCGGCATTGACTCATGAAAATTCAAAAGACATTGATGCTACAGATTTGTGTAGTGAGCTTCAGGCTTTTTCAAGATGATTTAAGAAACATTCCACTCCTGAAGAAGTACTGAAGTTTGTTTGTGAAAATGAACTCTCAGACAGTTTTCCAAACATTTTTATAGCTCTACGCATTCTTTTAACGTTGCTAGTTTCTGACGCTAGTGGGGAATGTAGCTTCTTAAAGTTAAAATTGATAAAAACATATCTGTGTTCAACAATGGTGCAATAGAGACTTGTTGGACTTACCAAAATGTCAGTAGAGCATGAAATAGCTGGAAAACTAGATCTAGAAGAACTAGTGACTGAATTTTCAAAACTTAAAGCAAGAAAAGTCATGTTTTAAAAGCACAGAATGTTTTTTATTCAGAGTGTTTTGTAAATACAGGTTAAAGTTCATTGAAGAGTTTTCTTATTTCTTTTTATATTGGATGTGGTGGTAATGGCAGTTAAAGCAGGATAGCATAATGGATAATTTTGGATTTGTAATAATAAAAATTATAATTAACATTTTAATGCATTTTTATTTGAAATCGTACTGAAATATCACCTAGCTGTCGTTTACAAATCTATTCTGAAAATTTTCATGTCTTTATTTTATCTGATCTCGGAAACATTGGTTGGACAGATGGACAAACCGAATAATTAAGCCTCTGCTTAAAAAAAAAAAAAAAGCTTAAAAAACATTAAAAGGAAAAAGGGGGCAAAATGTTTCCCAGTTTACAAAAAAACTCAGCCTAGATCTGCCCTTGAGGTTTGGGGGTGTGGGCACTGAGTGCATGGTTCGGCTAGGGCGCCAGTTGCTGGCAGCTAGTCTAGGGCCGCCCCTGCTGTGGAGCAATCAGATGTCACAGAGGGAAACAGGTTGCTTGATTACCCCTAAAAATGAGGAAGTAATGCTAGAAAGAGGTTCCAAGCTGCTGAGTTTCCTCTCAGATACAAACAACAGATAGGGGAAGTCATGGCCTGTAGGGTCACCAGTTCTAGTGCAGTCCTCAAAGGTTCAATTAAGCTTCAGATTAGCATTCAAAGTGAATATGAATTCTGAACTATTTGAGGTTCTTACATCACTGCTTTTGGGGGAGAACTACAATCACTGGAACTGACAAGGCACTAGTTAGTTAACTGACCCCTAAAGCTAAACAAACAATAAATATATTTTGGCATAGTCCAAGATTTGAGTATGGTTTCCAACAGTTCAAAAAAATGCAGTGTTTACAGAAAATAATTATAGTGAGTGGGGTTAGTTTGATAAAATGTAGAAGGTCTCTTTACATTTTGGAGGTAACAAAGGAGGAATGACCTTTTGAATGTAAATAAAGTATTTTATCTAATTGGGGTAATCAAAACTTGTTTTAAAATAACACAAAACATGCAAAATTTCAATTCACTAGTTAATTTTGCATAATTTTCAAGACATCAACTTTCTTTGTTACAAAATGTCAAGTGCGAAAAATTCCCTCAAAAGCTTTGCATATCAGCTTTCAAAATTTACATCTAGATCGAGTATCAGAGGGGTAGCTGTGTTAGTCTGTATTCATAAAAACAATGAGGAGTCTGGTGGCACCTTAAAGACTAACAGATTTATTTGGGCATAAGCTTTCTTGGTTAAAAACCCACTTCTTCAGATACATCTAGATCAGAAGTCCAATTTTCCCATTTACTGAGAAAATCCCCTAATAGATAACACTGGCATTTTGGCTTGTGAAGAGAAGATTAGGAGTGATGGATCAGTATACATAAACTCACATATGTTTATAATATACACAGCTGCATACGCATAAAAACACACCAGGTCAGATGGACATAGAAGTTTGCAGGGATATATGCGGAAGTACCATGGTTCTTTAGTATATCTTGCACATGCTAGTTGGAGTCATAATGACCTGATTCTCATTTATACTAAGGCCAGTTTAGTGCTTAAAGGAAATTATACTCAAGTTTACGTACTTTGGTCACATTAGATGTAGAGACAGATATAATATTAGAAAGTTGTTATGGAAACAATGGCAGGGGGTCATTGTAGTGGGGATGACCAGCAAGAAGATGGATAGCTGGTGTGCTACATACCACTGGGAAATCAGCTGCTGCATGCTTCAAGCTAGCAATGGATTGCTTCTAAAAATTCTGCTGTGATATTTACATGAAAAAAATGGATTTAACTTACTTAAGGATCTTAATCTGAATAAGAATGAAGCCCATATGACTTCAAATTTAGGGCATCCAGAGCCGAAGAAGAGATTTGGAAGTATAATTGTTGTTGGTATTTTTGCCATGATTAACCAAGAGCTAATCTGTGTAGCAGATTAACTGGATTTTTTCCCATCAGAAGACTAAAGTGTACTTAAAGCAGAACTGATTCTCCTGATTTATATACTTGACCAACGAAGAAGCAAAATTTAAAAACATATACTCCCTCCTATATGAAATAGCCAAACTACATGTAAATGCACACGGCAAATCAGCCAAACTACATGCAGATCTATTAGCAGGGAAACTTTTAAAAGGTCAAGAGTTTGGATGCTTATAATAAAAATAAATAACTTTCAGGATCTAAATTAGTAAAGACAATAAAAGAAGCATAAACTGCAGCATGCACTATGTAAGAAGAAAATTAGAAGGGCTAAGATGGATTTCAAAGAGTAAATAGCTAAAGGTATGAAAACAAATAAGAAATTCTTTAAGTACCGTATATCAGAAACAAGAAGCCTGCAAAAGAATTGTCAAGTCTGCGATCAACAGGAGTTAAAGGGAGAAATTAAGGAAGATAAGGACACAGCTGAGAAGCTAAATGATTTTTTAGTATCAGTCTTGATACAGAAGATGTTGTGGAGATTTCTACCCCTGAATTGCTCTTTTCTGGAGCAAAGATGAAGAGCTTTCAGAGATTAAGATGTCAAAAAAAAGTGCTGGAGCAAACTGTTTCATTAAAAGCAACTATTTTGTCAGAGGATCAGAGAGTGGCAAAAGTTGCACCTCTATTTATGAAAAGACTCTAAAGGTGATTCAAGAATTACCAGACCAGTAAGCTTTACCTATATACTCGGTAAGCAGGTCGAAATAATTTAAAATAAAATCACAATACATATGGTACATCAGTGTAGCTTCTAAAAAGAAAAATCATGCATCTCTATCTACTAGACTTCATTGAACACATCAGTAAAGTGGATGATAAAGGAGAATCACTTGACAAAAGTTGAGACCTCTATATTGTCTTTGACAAGGATTCCCACAAGAGGATACTAAAGAAACTAAGTAGCCAAGAGGTGAGCGATGTAGGCCACTGGCAAAACTCCCAAATGGGGCAAAATTTCATCCATGTATTGTTACAGATTACTTTGGCTAAAAGACAGAAAACAAATACTAAGAATAAATACTCAATTTTCATCCGGGCAAAAAGTTCAACTCTGACGTGCCACATGTTCTGTAGTAAGACTGGCATTATTTATTTATTAATGATCTGGAAAACGGGATGAACACTGATATAGTAAAATATGCAGGTGACATAAAATTATTCAAGTTAATCAAGTCCAGAGAGGGTTATATGGAACATCATAAGGAAATAAACAAGCTAGGTGGATGAGCAACTTCATGGCAGATGAAATTCAATGCTGATATATGCAAATTAATGCACTTTGGAGAGAAATTTTTTATCTATTATAGACCATACTGGGTTCCAAATTAATTATATCAACTTAGGAGAAGGCCATGGACACCATTGTTGACAGCTCAGTGAAGACCTCTGCCCAATGTGCACCTGAGGTCAATTTTTTTTTTTTTTTAGGATGCATGAGGAATGGGATGGAGAATAATACAGAAAACATTATAATGCCTTTATAAAAAAACAATAACAACAATGGTTCACCATCATCTGGTGCAGTATTGGTCACTCCATCCCAAAAGGATTTTGCAAAATTAGAGGAAGTTCAGGGATGAGTGACAAGAAGGATTAAGTGTATGGAAAGGAGTTTGAAAATATAAAATATAATACAAAGGTCATGTAGCAGTACCTGTATGTATTTGCTTTTAGTGTGGGCCAACAGGTGTTTAAAAAACTAATGTTTACATTGTGTTGGAGTTCAGTTTAATTGGTAATAAGCAAATATGTAAGGCACACAACTGCAGAGCTGCCCCTGGTAAGCTTGGTTTTACATACTGGAATTTTTAAAAGTCCTCATTAGTGTTTCCTCAAGTGAAGTTTTTTATTAGCTTGTTTAAGGCAGACTGCTGTTGCATGAAGCTACGGTAGCAATTTATAGCACATAGCATCTTGTTGTGGCTTCTTCATTGGCTACTGTGGTGAACATGGGGTTTAACAAATAAGAATTCCAAGGGATTTTCACAGGTTTAGTACAGTGGTGACACACGTTATCATCTTGGTCAACACAACCTGGAATATGATTTTACACTGCCATGTCACATCAGCCCACAATAACTAGAAGTCGTTTTTTACCTAAGAAATAATAGTAACCAGAAATGACAACTTGAGTTGGCTCTCTGTGATGCAATGGTGTTATTTTCTGATAACACGGAGTACAGCTTGTGTCATCTTTGTAAATCACTTTTTTCAGTGTAAATTCTGTATGTTTTTAAGGGTAAAAGACAAATCCAGACTTTTCTGCTTTTAAAATGTTTGGTTACAAATGTAGCAAGAAATGCTGCCCCTTGCATTAAACTGACATTAAAAATATGATATTAATTCTCAATCTGAGACTCTCTACATGTCTTCAGTGTACAATGATTAATTAGGCTGTTTTGTGATGGTAAAATTATCTACCACTTGGATCTATTTTCTGGCATAGGTCTGCATTAAAAGAAAGGATGTTTCCTGGCTCTCTTCAGCTTTTATTTTTCTAGCTGGTCTGTATTAGTCTATATTAGAATCTGAAATGCTACCTCTGTTAAACTAACAATGCATGTCTTTCACCTTTTTTTCTGAAAATCAAGTAATTGTTTGACTTTCAAATAAAAAGATGAATTTAGATTTTCTACTGTACTGCAATTTTTTCTCCTTTATGGTTTGTCTAGCGGAATGATAATGCTATGCTCTTGTATAGATAGGATGCTAGAAATTATCGCATAAGACTTGCCTACATTTTAGTCTTTTTGCAAGAAATATACAGCAGTGGATGTATACAACACAATTTAAAAGGCATTTCATGAGGTTTCATTTTCAAATTCTTCTGTAAATTCTCAAGCTATAGTAGTTTAATGCAGATGCCTAGATGTCCATAAAAATCTGGAGAGAATGGTGTATGTTATAATGTTATTATAAAACTGTCCATGATATTAACACTCACTGTATATTAAATACACAAAACTGTTACAATGACTTGAAGGTTGAAATGAACCCACAAAAACTAATAAATTCTTCAGGACACTAGACAAAAGGTTGCTCTTTACAAAAAAGAAGAAAATACAGTAGTACAAGCAGTGAAAAATTTAAAAAAATAATTCTGTATAGATACATAGAGGAACTCCATGTGTCTAAATATTTACCCAGTAGCAAATTATGAATGAATAAAATCCTGAAAATCCCATGTAAAAATGGTATAAGTAAAGACACTGCTGTAATTCTGCTCTCAGTTACACTCTTGTAAATCCACGGATTTTAGACTGCAGAATTTAGTTAGTGTAAACTTGACTCCCTAAATTATATAAATTGGAAGAGATATCCTACAATAAAGTAAAAATAAACTGCCCTGAGTGTAGTGGTGGCTCAAATCAAATAGAGGGGCTAACTAACAAGACTGACCGCATACTTGTAGGATGATGTCAAAGGCCAAACATATTATTATATATATCTCTATCATGTTTTATACAACATAAAGAAACAAAAAATGGCAGAAGGCCATTCTCACCCACCCCTTCACTTAACCTTTGGATGAGTACAAATCAAGAGTAATGTTATACCAATAGAATTAAAACCAGGATCTTATTAAGAGGGATAAGGCAAAGATGCCACATTTATTGTAAATATAATGATAAAGCAAAAGATAAAAGTAAACAACGTTGTTTTGACTACTTATTCCTATCACTACTTATTCCTTATACACAAACACACACACACACACATATATATACATATGTTCATTCATTCAAGTTCTGTATAGGTGTTATAGTTACCAGCCTAGAAGTTGCTCATGCCAACTTACTGGCCAGGTATCTTGGTCATGAGGATGGAGCCGAGTCTGTGTCAGATGCACCTGATGCTCCTGGAGGTTGGCAGCAGAACCAGAGACTCAAAGTCCTCAGTCTTGAGAGTCCATTCTTATAGGATTTAATTCCTATGTTAGTCTATGGGAGCTGTTTCATTCTGCTGTTGCTGACTCAATCAGCAGATGGCACATTCCTGGACACATTCCTGGGCACATTCCTGGTGGCTCCAAACTGTCCAAAGTTTGTGTTTCTCATCCTTCCAGGTGATGGGGTGGATCCCAGTTTACCCTCCAGGGGTTGTCTGGTCATCCACTTGACACATTCTTCGGCCAATGGATACTCCCTTTCTACGCTGGCACCTCCCTAACCATTCATGTATATCAAGCATTCATCAGCATACATTCCATATCTTAACCATATTTTAATTTACTGTCTCCACCACTTTTGGGGTGTGTGCTAATTTATTTGAGACTCCCGGCCCTTTAATCACAGAGGGTAGGGGTCTGTCCTAGGAGCCGCTGAATGAAGTGAAAGTCACTTAACAGCTTATAGTGTTTGTTTACATTGTATCAATTACTTCAAGAACAAAGTCAATTAACTTGTTTGTAAGTTTTACATAGTAATAAAGTATCTTTCACAGGATAGATATAATCAATGGTTTCTACAGATAGTAGCTTACAAGTTTTAACAGAAGACCCAAGAGATATTTGTACTTGGTGAAACTGTTGGATTTTAAAGTGTGGGGGACAAATTATGAGGGGGTCACTGTCAAACGGTGAGTCCGAAACTAGGAATGAAATGTTTGAAAATGTTGACTAGCCTGTCTTTGATAATGTTGGTCTCCAATGTCTTGATGGAGTTACTGCAGGTTTACACTGCTACAACAGACAGCAGAATGTAATCAAGAGACTGCAAAGGCAACTATCACGAGGATAGCACTGAAATCTAATGTCATGCTTTAGATGTGATGGTGGGGCAATGGTGTTGCATTTGATTTCCATAGGGCCAAATATGATTTTCTACCACTTTGCCATCCTGCCATTGCCATCTTCTCCCTGCAGAGGCAGATGTCCACTGTGTTGTGGCTTTGTTTGGATTCCCAATCTTCAGTTTTTGACCTTGTTCCCTGGTGACCTGCTAGGCTAGGGTGAATAATTGACCCTTCAGTGTTATATTTTGCCCTTAGCCATTTCCATGTTACCTCCATACTGTATCAGGCACATGTTTTATATAAAACAAAACAGTTTTCTGGTAATGGTACACAACTCGGAGCCAGGAAATCTGAGTTATAGGGTATGTCTACACAGCTGACAGAGCTTTAACGTGGCTGTGTAGTCGCAGCTCCAGCACTGAGACAGAGCTCTCCCAGCGCTGTAATAAAACCACCTCCACAGGGGAATAGCTACCAGCACTGGGAGCGTGGCTCCCAGCACTATAGCACTATCTACACTGCCACTTTACAGCACTGAAACTTGCATTACTCAGGGGGGTGTAGTCTCACTTTTGCAGCTGATTAGCTGTGTGAATTTGGGCAAGTCACTTAACCTCTTTCTACCTGTTTCCCCATTTGTATATTGGGAATTATAATTATATTTCACAAAGATGTTATAAGGCTTAATTAATTAGTAATGTTTGTAAAGTGCTCTGAATACTTAAGTGGGAAGGTGCTCTATAAGTGCAAAGTATCTGTTATTATTATTAGCCTCATCGTCACAGAGGGCCTGTGCTAGTAGGTGACCTCATTGACCATAGTTAGGAATACAATAACTGAGATATCCACAGACTTTGCCAGTCCTCACTGTTTTAGTGAAGATTTTGCTATTAGGCTGGGTTGGTAGGCTGCATTGCTCTTTTCTGTGCATGTGAACCAAGCTTATTTTAGGCAGGGGCAGAGATACTCAAATTTACATCTCTGATTTAGATGCCCTTTCCCCCACTTATATGACTGCAGGATGTAAATAAGTCTATTTTGCATGGTGAATTTCCCTTGTCTGTACTGGCATACCACTTTTTGGTCTTAAGAGGCCTGATTCTCCTCTCACTTACACTGGTGTATCTCCATTAACTAGTTTATTCCTGTGAGAGTTTAGAGGAAAATCAGGCCCATGCTTCCTACTTCTCACACACACATGAGCAATGAGGCTAATTCTACTCCATTTATTGTACCATAAAATGCCTTACCATCTTTGCTATTACATCTTGCTCTGTTCTGTCTAGCAGTGCCAATGTTACATTGCCTAGCTTCCTAAAATACCGTCTAAACTAGCCCTAGCTTTAGCCCATAGGACCTATTGTCTATGGAAACATCAGTGGAGCACAAGTGCTGCTGTGCTTAAGCACAACTGGATTGAATTAAAGGCGGCTGCCATTTTATGTAGTCCCAAGGTCATTAATAGTAAAATATGAAAATCGGAGCTCTTTACTGCTGGTCAAAAACCTTAATATGGTACATGACCTTACACGGGATTCAGACCATAAAATGAGAAAAGTTTAATAAATCTCCCTGTAATAAGTATTCTACATTATGACAAGTAAAACTCAGATCAAGCTTATCCTTTGAAGTTTTAATGGACACTTCAATATGATAGCAACTCACCTATGATTGAAATAAGTTTGCAAAGCCTGGAGCAGCTCCAGTCATCTTGAACTAGAGCCTTGGACGACAATGAATTCAGGCAATTGCAGGCTTCAAAGGGCTCATTCAAATATTCTAGCTTTCCTCTTACCCTGTATTGCAGGCAAACTTTTAAATATATTTCTTCATATCAAAGAGTATTTTTAACATGAGCTATTCATAATAGTGTCATCCTGTAATAAACTTGCACAGCTTTCAAGTGTGAAAAGGATTAATCAGATATGCCCCTTTGCTCCACCCTCTGTGCAATGGAGAGGAGAGAAAATCTCATGGAAAAAGCAGCTATGTAGAATGTTTCACCAAATCATGAGTGGTTTCAAGTCCCACTGCAAAAACCCTGTGCAGCCCAATTGGCCACACTGGGGAAGGAGGCAGAGTGAACAGGGAACATGGCAGGAAGGAGCAAGGGAAGAATTGCTCTAAACAACATGTTCTCTGTACAAGTCCCAAGTTTGTTTAAAAATACCATAGTAGCTGATACTGTTTCTTTTAGAGCTGGGTAGGAAATAGATTCCTGTCCCACAAATTTTTTTGAGATTTCACAAAATTTCCCTGTTCCACAGCAGAACAAAACCAAAGACCTTTTGAACTTTTTTCACAAGAAGAGGCCCAATCCAGAATAGCTACTAGCCTGGTGGTTAGGGCACTACCTTGGACCAAGGGAGACCCTGCATCTCCCACATCCCATGTGAGTGCCCTAGGCTATACAGCCAGTCTCTCTCTCTCTGAATATTTAATGGAACAGTTCCAACTGGAGAAATTCAGAACAGGCACTTGAACCTGTGTCTCCCAAATCCCAGATGAGAGCCCTAAGCACCAAGCTACTGCACAGACTCAGACACACATGCACATGCGTGCACACACACACTTTGGAAGTGAGGCTGCGAGTGAGTGTGCTTTGCTGTTCTCTGCATTTCCTTCTGTTGGGAAAATGGGGTTTTCTTTCTTGTGTGTTTAGATTCGTGGTTGTTGTGGGTTAAATTTCAGGATGTCTTTGCAGGCTTTTGTCTGCTCTCTGGACAGTCCAGGGGGCAGAGACCACAGTTTGTTGTGGATTCTGAGGGTTTAACCCATGGCCATGGGCTGTGGATTTTGCCTCCACACTCTGCCTCTGTGGGGAAGGTGACTGGTTTAAAAATGTGAGGTTTGCCTCCCTCCCATATGAGCAAAGATGTTATTGCATTGTTGCCACATTTAGCTTTGTTGAGCAGGTAGTTGTGGAGGGGATTGTTGTGTGGGGTGCTTTTGTCACTGTAGTGGCCTCTCTGCATCTGCTATTAAAGTCACTATCTTTAATGTTCCTCCTTTTTTAAGATGTGAGCAACTGGCTAGAGACCTGATGAGTTATGGTGAGATCACTAGCTCCATTAGGAGGATTCCTTTGGGTTGTAATGGACCAGAAGTTTGGCATGCCTTGCCCTTTCGTAGGCAGGTTTATATAATATTAAACAATGTTTTCAAAGTGTAAAAAGTTTCCCTGAAATACAGGATTGGGGAGTGTGACGACATTGTGCTTGTTGCCAGGGAGGACATGGCCTGTTTTTATTGCAGGAATCGGACACATTTGGTCAATCAGTTCCCTAAGAGGAGGTAGGCTGCCCCTGGGAATGGTGACCCTGTGCCTGGGAATATGGGGGTTTCTGAGAGTAAAGCCCAGGGTGAGGTGGCTGTGACAGAGACTGGGTCCCAATAGGCGTAGATGACTCATGACTTGTGATACTGCGGGGGGAGGCACAATGTAAAGCGGAGGACACGTGACCACCCCATGTGTCTCGTCTGGGAGGAACTTCCAGTCCACCTTCCTGGACCAGGGTAGCCAATCCTGCCAGCTCCTGGGGGGCTGGGGCCAGCGGAGGCTCTAGGCACCAGCAAAGGAAGCACGTACTTGAGGCAGCCCATTTGCAGGGGCGGCAGGGATCCAGCACGGGAGCTGAGAACCAACAGTGGCCCCTGGGAGCTGTAGTTCGTTGGTTAGCTCCCTGCCTATAGAGCCAGCCCTGGAGCAGGGAAAGAACTACATTTCCCAGCAATCCCTTCGCCACTACCAACAGGAAAGAGGGGGAGGGAGTGAGGAAGCTGAGACCTCATGCTGCAGCCTGCTGTGAATGGAGAGCTGCGCTGTGAGTAGGGATTCCATATTTTAACATTCAAAAAATAGGACACTCCACGGGGAGGGAGGGTAGCCCCACCCTGCCCCCATCCACTCCCTCCGACTGCCCCCCACAGAAACCCCAACCCATCCAACCCCCTGCTCCCTGTCCCCTGATCGCCCCCTCCCGGGACCCCTGCCCCAACTGCCCCGCAGGACTCCACCCCCTATCTAAGCCCCACTGGTCCTTGTACCCAACTTCCCCCTTCCTGAGACCCCCCCAACTTCCCCTCTAAGACTCCACCCCCTACCTGTCTCCTGACAACCCCCTGGGACTCCCATGACTATCCAACTGCTGCCTGTCCCCTAATTGCCCCCCCAAACCCCTGACCCATCTAACCCCCCCCTTCTCCCTGCCCCTGACTGCCACCTCCAACCTCCGCCCCATCCAACCCCCACTGATCCCTGTCCCTTTACTGCTCCCCCCGGAACCCCCTACCCCTTCTCCAACCCCCCAACCCCCTTACTGTGCCACTCCGACCACCGTGTCTTGCTTCGTGCAGCGGCAGACACGCTGCTGCATACATGCTGCCGTGCTCCCCTGCAGAGCCACAGGCTCCCCCTCCCGCCCAGCACCTGCCTTTCAGATTTGAACACCTCAAAATTCAGGAGTGCTCAAGCTCAGTTTGGGCGGCTGTTACTTCATTTCTCCCAAATCAAATATACTGATCCACTGTAACTTGCTGTAGAAAAAGTAGGATAAAATTGAGCAAGAAATGCTTCTCAGTGGCTATTAGGACTGGAATTGCTATTTTCAACAGCCATTGCCTTTTGTTTGTTTGTTTAAAAGGAAGACAGTGATATTGCACTGGGACAATCCCCATAGAAAGAAAGAGTGGAACAAAAGAATAATAAAGGCACCTCAACTTTTCCTCATTTATGTAGGACAGTCTTATAATATGCATCAAGATATCCTCCAATCACACAAGCTGAAAATTGATCCACTTTACTGCAGTTCTGTAACCATGTGGGAACCAATCCTGTCTGTGTTCTGTGCACATCTAAAATTCCTGCTGAATGACCTGCCGTGGGAACGAGTTACCAGATCCCTACAGAATAGAACCCTAAAACTAGGGTGGGGAGCCATACCCATTGGGGGTATGGCTCTCTGACCTAGGGTTAGGGTTCCTATGGATAGGCCACTTGGAGTTTGGGTTAGGGTTCCTATGGATATGGCTTCCCATACTAGGATTAGGGTTCCTGTGAGTAGAGGTCCCCACTATAGTGTTAGGGTTCCTACGGTTTGGGCTCTCCAGGCTAGTGTTAGGGTTTCTCTGGCTAGGGCTCCCCTCCCTAGTGTTAGGGTTCTTGTGTTTCGGACTCTCTGACTTAGGGTTAGGGTTCCCATGGCTAGGGCTCACTGCCCTAGTTTTAGTATTCCTATGGGTATGGCTCCCTGACCTAGCATTAGGGTTCCTGTAAGTAGGAGTTATGATTAGGGTTGCTAAGCCTAAGGCACCCCACCCTGTTATGCTTATAAGAAGCACACGGGATCTGTTTCAGGGGAAAAGGCAATACACCGCATTTATTAAAGATACAACAATTAGCATATGTATTTGATCACCCCCCCCACACACACACATACACATGCACCCCTCCCCCCCCCCCGCCAGGTGATCCAGAGTCTGGATCAATCTAGTGGCCAGCTAAGTTGGTCACGGGTAGGTAGGAGCCAGGTTCTGTTGGTCACAACATGATGCCCCAGGGAAGTCTTGGCAGGACAAACCCAAAGTTTCATGGCAAGACACCCTGTTTATACAGTGATTTTCCTTCATTGGGACCAATGAGTTTTGCACCATCATGCTGTAATCCAAGGATCTCAAACACGCGGCCTGTGGGCTGGGTATTTTCTGCGGCCTGCAAGCTCCTTGTGGCCCCCCATCCTCCCCAAAGTTTACCTAGAGCGTCTCTGGCCCGACGCGCACCGGGGGAAGGGCAGGCTCCCTGCCTGCCCGCCCTGCCCCCGCGCCACCCCGGGAAGTGTCTAGAACTTGGGGAAGGGGGCACACAGAGGTCTGTGTGTTGCTCTTGCTTCAGGCAGCACCCCCTGCAGCTGCCATTGGCCGCAGTTCCCCGTTCCCGGCCAATGGGGCTGCTGGGGCGGTGCCTGAAGCAACAGCAACACACAGACCCTTGTGCCCCACCTCCCCCAGGTTCCGGACGCTTCCGGAGCGGCGCGGTGCAGTGCAGCAGGGAGCCTGACCTGCCCCCGCTGCGTGCTGGACCAGAGCCCGCCCCCTGAAGCCCTTTTACACCCTAATCCCCTGCCCTGAACCCCCTGCCACACCCTGCACCCTGCACCCCTCCTGCACCCGACCCCCTGCCCTGAGTCTCTGCCACACCCCACACCCCTCCTGCACCCCGACCCCCTGCCCTAAGCCCCCTGCCGCACCCTGCACACTCACCCCCTGCTGAACTGAAGATGGCAAACCCAATTGCCTGGGCATTGAAACCTAGCAACAAAAGACTTGAACTCTGCATTTCGGGACTGTCCCGCCCAATTTGGGACGGGTCGTCACCCTGGTTAATTAGTCAATGCTCTGAATGTCACTGCAAATGCTTGGTGAGGTGCCTTAATCCCTGAAGTGTACACAAGTCTCCATCAGGAGTCTATCTCAGCTGCATTCGCTGAACACTGCTCCTGGTGTGAAGCAGGAGTGCTGAAGGCCCAGAGGTCCAGTCAGAGGAGGCAGTGAAGCCGTGTGTCTTACCCTGCAGGAAGAGTGAGACCTCTAGGGGGTTTGGCACATCAAAGGGCTTCCTGAGAGACTGTTCCAAAGCCCGAGTATAGCACCAATCGTATGGATCCATGGCAGTAGGTGAGGTGACATCAGGGCAGATCTGTGCAGTGACTCCTGCTTGCTGCAACAGGAGGCGATCTGAGGGGTCCGTTCATGTATTCCCAGCCCTGGGCTCTCTGCCGACCCCTTTGGCTCCTCTTCCTCCCAAGGAACCACCTTAGGATGGGTTTCTGCCATTGCCCCTCCTCCCCATTGCATCCCTCCATCCTGGCACCAGGATCTCAGTTGGGATTCTCCATTCCCTCATCCCCTCCCTGAATTTCCATCATGGAGCTGGATGTCTGGGCTTGCTCTGGGTCTGTCTTCTCCGTGGCGTGCTGCTTTGGGAAGACTGGTTGCTCTAGAGTTTTGGTGCCCGACCTCAACCTCATGCACAGGGCTGCCCTACTCTAGCCTGGCTATTTTGTTGCCACAAAGCTAGAAAAAAAAATGCATGTTGGACTCCCTGGCTTTGCAGGCTGAACCCTTTTTGTGCCTGTTCCCCCTCAGGCAGAAAAAAAAAAGAAAAGAAACTTCCCTGGCTTTGCAGGCTGCCAAAAGAAAAAATGTGTCCTTTTAAAATCCTGAGGTCTGTGCTTCTGGTTCAAAATGATCCCACCGCTCTGCCACCATGTCATGGCTGATTCCCCACTCTGTCACTTCAAGTGCAGAAGATGGGGGCCCGCGAGGATTCTAAAAATTAATACTGGCCACTCCAGGCTTGTATTAAACTCCCAAGGTTACAGCTTCTCTCTGAACTTGGATAGGTAGATGCTGCCACCACCCAAATGCAAAAAAAAAAAACACTTCTGAGAGCCCAGAAAGGCACATTTGGGAATTCCTTCCTGTGGGGTACCCTCAGGCCCTTTCACCTGCCCTCCTCAGGGAAGAGCTGAGGAAAAAAAAACAAAGGAAATCAGCTGTTGCCACCAGCTAATTAAACAACATACGCACAAACCTCTTAGGGACACAAACATCCAATCCTGGTCTTAAAAAAAGATAAATTTTATTAAAAACAAAAAGAAAGAAAAATACATCTGGAACTTATGCTTTTTGCTAGGTTTTAAATAAACAATTACAAGGATTAAGCATCAAGATAGCTTCTTGAGGTCCAGCTTAAGGGTTACAAGCAAAACAAAAGCACCTGGGGTTAGCACAGAGGAGTCACAAGCCATAAAGAAACAAAAGAGATAAACGTAATAGCGTCTTCCTAGACATTTCCTGATCTACTTACATATCTGGGGTTTCAAAAGAGTAGTTTCTAGGTATGATCTGATGATTTTCATACCTGGCACAAGCTTTTACAGCCTATATCCAGCCCTGTCCCTGCTTTCCGGGAGAACAAACACAGACAGACAAAGGGAAAGATTTTTCCCAATTTTAAAAAGTTCTAGCCTTCCCATGGGCTCTTTTCGTCAGGTGCTCACTCTCTTCCTTTAACCTAGGGACTTTTTAACCCTTTACAGATAAAGCAAGTAGAGAACAGCTACAAACAGGGATTTTATAGCTAAGTGGCTGGCTGGGTGTCCATAAAAGGGAGATACCCCCGCCTTCATTTATCACACGTGCCTAGGGGGCAATGCAGTCGTAAATACTGATACGTTCACTTGAAAAGCAGACCTGGCCGTTCTGAAGTTGGGAGACCTTCCTCAGCCACCAGCCTCTGCCCTTCCCTGAATATGACCGTGAACATGACACTCTTCAACTGAGGGTTTACAATAAAATTGTATGTAAAGCACGGAGGGAAATGTCTCTCCAGATACTCTGGATTAGATAAAACATTAAAAGAAGGCAATAAATCAAAGCTCCAAAACAGCCCCACTAGCCGCCCAGGAATAACCCTCAACCCTCCCCTGTAACTCTATCAAATAAAGAAGGACCTGTTAGGCTCTGGTGAAGGGGCTGGTCCCCTCTCTTGTATCGGGGAACCAGTCAGGGCCTTTCTGATTAGAAGCCAGGGCAGAGAGCTCTGGAGGACAGCGGATATTGGTTGGGTTAGAGCACATGCAGTGGGAGTATGCCAGCTGCTGCACCACTTCATAGGGCTGCCTGCCCTGCAGGGGCAGCTCCAGGCACCAGCGCAGCAAGCGCAGGCAGTCTTCAGTGGCAATTCAGCGGCAGGTACGTCGAAGGCACGGGACCGTCAGATGGCCCGCAGAAATGCCGCCGAATCCACGTGACCAGGTCTGAGTGGGGTATAATGAGTTCTATACATGTACTGGAAATACGTCCCCTGAAATATGTTGAGGGGTCAGACTTGATAAACCAGTTTGGCTTAGAGATAGAGAAGTGCAGGGGTAGGATCTGGTCAAGTGCCCAGGTCTCTCCCAGGTTTGTGGGTGAGAGCTAGGACAGGTCTCTGTTGGATAAAGGACAACACCCTGCTCCTTACAATCCTCTGTGTCCATGGGAGAGAAGGGATGAATCCCTCCTTGAGAATCTCAGCAGCTTCCTAGGAAGGAGCCAGTGCTCTTCTCAGAGGGCCTTCTCCTGGACCTCACAGGGGTCTGATGCTCTCACTCCACAAGCCTGCCTGGGGCGTTGGAGTTAGTGCTCAACAGAACCAGGAAGAGTCCTGTTGTCGAGCACCAGCGCCTTCCCTCTATCCCTGAAGGTGGAAGGGCCCCAACGCTGCCCTGCACTCACTGCTCTGACCACGGATGGCTCTCAGGTAGGAGGACACAATGGAAACGTGGATCATCCAGTCTCTCATTTCCAGGCCTCCCCAGGGCTAAGGTAAAATTCCTGCTCCCCCTGACCATTATGCTCACCTCCAAGATATGCTGGTGATTGTCTGTGCTGGGGGTTGCTGTCAGCAAGCTCTTCAGCATGGCATCCATGTCTCTGGGCAGGCCTTCTTCAGAGCCTGCCAGCGGAGGGAGACCATGGGTCAGGGTTATGGAACCTGGGGCTACACCTGCCAGGATGACAGCTGGCTCTGCAGTCCTTGCCCAGAGCAGCTCTCTGCAGAGGGCCTGGTGCACAGCAGGTAGGGAACAGCCAAGCTGCTAGGGATGGGAGTTGGGCTGCCTGGCAGAGTCCAGCATCTGCAATGAAGAGATTCCCCACAGAGGGGCAACATAATCTCCCGCAGAGGGGGAGTCTCCCCCTGACACTTAGGTTGATTATCTACCTGGAGGTGAATTTTGGTCTTTCCCATGCCTATGCTCTATACTCCCTTCAGGACAGTGCACAGGAACTCACCATGGACTGCTCCACCCTTGTGTTTGTCCCTACTTCAGTCTGCTTCATCTCTGTGCCAACCGTTTCCTCCTTCACCTCCCTGCAGCACTCGACAGGGTGTGTGTGTGGAGGGTGAGCATGGTCCCCTTAAAAGCCCAGTCACCACTTAACCAGGACAAGAAGAACTTGACTCCAGCCAAACTCATTCTCTGCTCTGCCTCTGCCTCCCCAAGAGGAACACTCCTAACCCACAGCCCCTGCAGCAGCAGATCCTACAGCCAGTTGGAGCCAGCCCGCCTCACCCCTCCTGGTGGTGGGAGGGAAACAGGAGAAAGGATAAAAGAAGGAAGAGATGAAGAGAAAGGAAGGAGGGATGGAGGAAAAGGTAAAACGAAAAGGACAAACCCTAATGTCCCCAGTGATTGTATGGCATAAAATCCCAGGTGGGGAATACAATTCTGCCACCTTCAACTAGTGCTTTCCATGCCTAGAATTCGGCTGGCACCAGATGGATCAGACTAAACAGGTTCCAAATCTCTCGGAGGCTCTTACCTTGTAAACAGGGACGTCTGTTTTCTAGTAAAATCAGTAAAAGGAAAGGAGAAAACTCTAAAGAGGCTCCTCCTCACACGCACGTACATGAACCCTAATACTCTCCCAGTCTTCAAAGAGAGACCTCGAGAAAGAGACTTGCTGAAGCAAAGCCACAGGGGTCTCTGAGGTTTCCCTGGTCCTGCACCCCTATTCTGCCTGGTTGATGTCAGCATCTCTCTGTGAGGTCGCCACCTCCCCACCACCTTTGACCAATAGGCTGAGGTCCTGCAAAAGGCCTTTGTGATGTCACTGCCACACACACCCCTCTCCTGAAGGGCTAATGTCCTGCTGCTGGCCAGGCACTTTGAAGGTTTGAGCTTGTCATAACTATAAAGGGAAGGGTAACAGCCCTCCTGTGTACAGTACTATAAAATCCCTCCTGGCCAGAGACTCCAAAATCCTTTTCCCTGTAAAGGGTTAAGAAGCTCAGGTAACCTGGCTGACACCTGACCCAAAGGACAAATAAGGGGACAAGAAACTTTCAAATCTTGGCGGGGGCAAGGCTTTTGTTTGTGCTCTTTGTTTGGGAGTTTGTTTGCTCTTGAGACTGAGAGGGACCAGACATCAATCCAGGTTCTCCCCATCTTTCTAAACAAGTCTCTCAGATTTCAAACTTGTAAATAAAAAGCCAGGCAAGGCGTCTTAGTTTTACTTTGTTTTCTCAACTTGTAAATGTACCTTTGACTAGATTGTTTATCTTTGTTTGCTATACTTTGAACCTGAGGCTAGAGGGAGGTCCTCTGAGCTCTTTAAGTTTGATTGCCCTGTAAAGTTATTTTCCATCCTGATTTTACAGAGATAATTTTTACCCTTTTCTTTAATTTAAAGCCTTCTTTTTAAAAACCTGATTGATATTTCCTTGTTTTTAGATCCAAGGGGGTTGAATCTTGATCCACCAGGAGTTGGTGGGAGAAAGGAGGGGGATGGTTAATTTCTCCTTGTTTTAAGATCCAAGGGGTTTGGATCTATATTCACCAGGGAATTGGTGAAGAGTCTCTCAAGGCTACCCAGGGAAGGGAATTAGCATCTTGGGAGTGGTGGCAGTGGCCAAATCTAAGCTGGTACTTAAGCTTAGAAGTTTTCATGCAGGCCCCTACATTTGTACCCTAAAGTTCAGAGTGGGGAAGCAGCCTTGACAGAGCTACTCTCTGTGGATCACCCCACTCACTGCATGTTCATTCTAGGAAGCAAGCCGGCTAGACAGTAAAACATCAGAGGCTGCTCCCAATGCTACACTCAGGTTTTCCAAAACTAGTAGACTTGATGGCCAGAAGAGACTTTTGGAGCATCTAATCTAACCCACTGCATGATCACGGGCTTCCTGGTATAGTACAATAGTTGCTTTTTGGGCACACACATTCCAGAAAGGCATCTAGTCTTCATTCAATGACATCAAGAGATGGAGAATCCACCAATTTCCCTTTTAGTGAGTGCCAGGGGGCTCCATTTCCCCTTCCACTAGCTCCCCATTTACAGTGAGCCAGAGCAGTACCTGCAGCAGGGAGCGGGAGTTGCTGATGGCCTCAGAGGCACAGCCCCTGCAGTGCCTCAGGCACTTGGCGCAAGTGCCGGACGATGCAGAGCTGGTGCATCGCTTTGGCCGTGACGTCCTCCTGCTGCATGGGAACGAGAACCTGTCAGAGACTCAAACGCCCCGAGGAATCAGGGGGAATTAAGAGCACCTGGAACCAGCAGCATTTCCACACAGCACCTGCCCACCACTGAGGGATGGATGCCCCATTAACCACGGCTGCCATCCTGTGGCTTCAGCATTAGTGTCTGGGATGATTTGGGGCAAGATCTCGACCTCCCCGCAAGCCACTTCACTGCTGCCAGAATCCCTCCTGCCCACCCCTGCTAGAAGCCCCTCCCTGCCCAACCTGGGTGGGGGTGGGAGGAGAGGGTTCTGAGAACTTGAGCTGTGGTATGGAGGTGGATCAGCTGTCAAGGGCACTGAGGCGGAGGTGGCAGGAGCTCACCCTTCAAGGAGGGGGTTTGGCACTGGAGGTTACTAGAAAGGACAAGAAGACTCAATTCTGGGGGTCAGGAGGTGAATCCATCCCTCAGTGGTGGGCAGGTGCTGTGTGGATATGCTGCTGGTTCCAGGTGCTCTTAATTCCCCCTGATTCCTCGGGGCGTTTGAATCGGTGATCATGCAGGGGGTTAGATTAGATGCTCTAAAGGTCTCTTCTGGCCATCAAGTCTACTAGTTTTCGAAGCACTGAGTGTAGCATTGGGAGCAGCCTGTTATGTTTTACTGTCTAGCCGGCTTGCTTCCTAGAATGAACACGCATTGAGTGGGGTGATCCACAGAGAGTAGCTCAAACCTTCAAAGTGTCTGGCCAGCAGCAGGACATTCGCACTTCAGGGGAGGGGTGTGTGTGGCAGTGACATCACAAAGGCCTTTTGCAGGACCTCAGCCTATTGGTCAAAGGTGGTGGGGAGGTGGTGACCTCACAGGGAGATGCTGACATCAGCCAGGCAGGATAGGGGTGCAGGGCCAGTGTAACCTCAGAGACCCCTGTGGCTTTGCTCCAGCAAGTCTCCTTTTCGAGGTCTCTCTTTGAGGACTGGGATAGTATTAGGGTTCACGTACGTGCGTGCGAGGAGGAGCCTCTTTTGAACTTTCTAGTTTTCTTTTACTGATTTTACTAGAAAACAGACGTCCCTGTTTAGAAGGTAAGAGTCTCCGAGAGGTTTGGAACCTATTTAGTCTGATCCACCTGGTGCCAGCCGAATTCTAGGCATGGAAAGCACTAGTTGAAGGTGGCAGAATTTTATTCCTCACCTGGGATTTTGTCCCATACAATCACTGGGAACATTAGGGTTTGTCCTTTCCGTTTTACTTTTTCCTCCATCCCTCCTTCCTTTCTCTTCATCTCTTCCTTCTTTTGTCCTTTCTCCTGTTTCCCTCCCACCACCAGGAGGGGTTAGGCGGGCTCGCTCCAACTGGCTGTAGGATCTGCTGCTGCAGGGGCTGTGGGTTAGGAGTGTTCCTCTTGGGGAGGCAGAGTAGAGAATGAGTTTGGCTGGAGTCAAGTTTTTCTTCTCCTGGTTAATTGGTGACTGGGCTTTTTAAGGGGACCATGCTCTAGGTTCATGCCTTCCTGTCATCCTGGAGCAGCTGGAGAAGCAAGTCCTCATGGAGGGCCCTGCCCATATCCCTGTTCTCCAGGCTCCCTTGGGGGCAGAGGAAATTAAGGGTCTAGCTCTAGCTTCTATCCTCTAGCATCTCCTGCAGAGGTGCTGAGGGGGAAAAGAGAGTCCTGGCCCACGGGGCACTGGGAGCTGGCAGGAAAATGCTGATGGAATCCCCTCTCCCTTCCATTAGAACTGAGCAGAATTCCCCAGGATGGGTCACCACGTGGCACAGCTGGCTCTGTTGATCAGTGACTCAGCCAAGCACATCAGCCGGCAGGCCAGGGAGGGGGTTTACTGGCCCTACCAGCTGCTGCTGCACCAGAGGGGTAAGGAACCCAGCTGGGAAATGGCACCCGATAGAAGAGTGAGACTGGGACCCCAGCCAATTTCTCTCAGACTGACCCCGGCTAGAGGATGTGTCTCTGTCTGTCTCTTTCTCTGTTCTACACCCCTCCCCTGCAATTCTGTTGGGCCAGGCACGCAGCAAGGACTCTGCCCACTGTGCAGCCACCAATGGGATTGGAAGGACACAAGCACTGCAACCAGAATGACAAATGTGTGTGTGTCTCTCTTTCCCAGGGCTGAGCATCTATGAGGCCGAAGACCTGTGGTGCTGGGACTGGCACCAGGACAACAGGCTCCTGGGCTACAGGAACACAGCTAGGATGGGAGAGGTAAGGACACTCTGCCAGGGCATGAGACAGCTCCGGGAGTGGGGCTGGCTGGGTCCCCTGCAGTGGCTGCCTCCAGGGGCCACTAGATGGAGATTCCGTTCTAGCCCCAGGAGTTGGAGCCTGGCTCTGGGCAATCTGCTAATGCCTCACGTGCTGTTGGTTTTAGGTCTTCGGAAAGTTTTTCTTGGAAGGGCAGAGAAGACTCTTCCTCCGGACGGCAGTGCTGGCCATCCACAACCCCCTGCTCCGTGTCAGCCAATCAGGGCTGGTCCTGGCCTTCTCCCTTCTGGGGGAAGCCCAAGAGCTGATGGGGGACAAAGTAAGCAGCTGCATTAGACTCAGGAGATTGGGGCGGTGTCCTGTCACGGAGTCCCAGGGCGATGCTCTGGAACTGCTCGCCACAAAGCCAGTCAGGACTTTGGGGAGCCTCCTCTCCCTTGGAGCAGACTGTCTTCAGGGCAAGAAGCTCACATGGCTTCACCTCCTGGGTCTCTCCTGGGAGCATTCAGCATATGCCCCTCCGTGCGCTTCCCACAGCGAGTCCGCCCAGGCGGGGTCCTAGGGAAGCCAAAGGGTTCTGCACCCCCCACTTCGCAGTCAGACGTGACTCTCAGCCAGCCAATAAAACAGAGATTTATTAGATGACAGGAACACGGTCTAAAACAGAGCTTGTAGGTACCGCAGCGAACGGGACCCCTCGGCCGGGTCCATTATGGGGTTCAGAGAGCCAGACACCCACGTCTGCCCTCACTCCTAGTCCCCAGGTAGCTCCAACTTTGAAACCCCCTCTAGCCCCTCCTTCTCTCGGCTTTGTCTCTTTCCCAGGCCAGGAGGTCACCTGATCTCTTTGTTCACCTTTAGCTATTTCCTTGCAGGGTGGGAAGGGACCCTGGCCATTTGTTGCCAGGAAGACAGAGTGTCAGTGATTTATGCACACGGGCCTTTCCCCACCACCTAGACACTTAAGAAATGCATAGGGGAAACTGAGGCACCCCCACAGTATTCAGAGGAAACATGAAGAACAGTCCCACTTCATCACAGGCCCATGCCTCATTCCCATCCTATCGCCATTCGCTGGCCTGGCGCAAGGAGCCTGGTGGGGAATGAGAGCGAGAGCAGGTGCTACTGGGAAGGGAGATGAATTCACCTCCATGAACAGGAGGGAACCAGCTTGTCCCCGGAGCAGCTCCAACACAGCTCTTTAGCAAGAGAGTCCTGGCCCATGGGGCACTGGGAGCTTGCAGGAAAATGCTGATGGAGTCAGCATTTACCTCATCATGGACTTATGTTCTCAGGGCACGGTGCTTTTGCTCTTGGGAAGAACAGAGGAATCCCCTAAGTGCCCTCTGCGAGCCTCTCTTCTCCCAGAGGGCCTCACCCAGTTCCCAATGGCCTAGTGTCTGTGTCACCCGATTCACCACCTAGAGAGAACGGGAGGATTCAGTCAGCAGGGGCTGCTGATCTGCCCCATTCACCAGGGATGCCATCCTGTGGCTTCAGCATTAATGTCTGGGATGACTTGGGGCAAGATCTCAACCTCCCTGCAACCCACTTCACTGCTGCCAGAATCTCTCCTGCCCGCCCTGCTAGAGGCCCCTCCATGCCCAACCTGGGTGGGGGTGGGAGGAGAGGGTTCTGAGAACTTGAGCTGTGGTTTGGAGGTGGATCAGCTGTCAAGGGCGCTGAGGGGGAGATGGCAGGAGCTCACCCTTCAAGGAGGGGGTTTGGCACTGGAGGTTACTAGAAAGGACAAGAAGACTCCATTCTGGGGGTCAGGAGGTGAATCCATCCCTCAGTGGTGGGCAGGTGCTGTGTGGAAATGCTGCTGGTTCCAGGTGCTCTTAATTCCCCCTGATTCCTCGGGGCATTTGAGTCTCTGACAGGTTCTCGTTCCCATGCAGCAGGAGGACGTCACGGCCAAAGCTATGCACCAGCTCCGCATCATCCGGCACTTGCGCCAAGTGCCTGAGGCACTGCAGGGGCTGTGCCTCTGAGGCCATCAGCAACTCCCGCTCCCTGCGGCAGGTAATGCTCTGGCTCACTGTAAATGGGGAGCTAGTGGAAGGGGAAATGAAGCCCCCTGGCACTCACTAAAAGGGAAAGTGTTGGATTCTCCATCTCTTGATGTCATT
This sequence comes from Malaclemys terrapin pileata, assembly GCF_027887155.1. Classification (NCBI taxonomy): domain Eukaryota; kingdom Metazoa; phylum Chordata; order Testudines; family Emydidae; genus Malaclemys; species Malaclemys terrapin. The sequence continues at coordinate 23,125,161 of NC_071507.1, read as the reverse complement.
GAATGAAGACTAGATGCCTTTCTGGAATGTGTGTGCCCAAAAAGCAACTATTGTACTATACCAGGAAGCCCGTGATCATGCAGGGGGTCAGATTAGATGCTTTAAAGGTCTCTTCTGGCCATCAAGTCTACTAGTTTTCGAAGCACTGAGTGTAGCATTGGGAGCAGCCTCTGATGTTTTACTGTCTAGCCGGCTTGCTTCCTAGAATGAACACGCATTGAGTGGGGTGATCCACAGAGAGTAGCTCAAACCTTCAAAGTGTCTGGCCAGCAGCAGGACATTCGCACTTCAGGGGAGGGGTGTGTGTGGCAGTGACATCACAAAGGCCTTTTGCAGGACCTCAGCCTATTGGTCAAAGGTGGTGGGGAGGTGGTGACCTCACAGAGAGATGCTGACATCAGCCAGGCAGGATAGGGGCGCAGGGCCAGGGAAACCTCAGAGACCCCTGTAGCTTTGCTTCAGCAAGTTTCTTTCTCGAGGTCTCTCTTTGAGGACTGGGAGAGTATTAGGGTTCACGTACGTGTGCGCGAGGAGGAGCCTCTTTCGAGTTTTCTTCTTTCCTTTTACTGATTTTACTAGAAAACAGACGTCCCTGTTTACAAGGTAAGAGCCTCTGAGAGGTTTGGAACCAGTTCAGTCTGATCCATCTGGTGCCAGCCGAATTCTAGGCAAGGAAAGCACTAGTTGAACGTGGCAGAATTTTATTTCCCACCTGGGATTTTGTCCCATACAATCACTGGGGACATTAGGGTTTGTCCTTTCCGTTTTACCTTTTCCTCCATCCCTCCTTCCTTTCTCTTCATCTCTTCCTTCTTTTGTCCTTTCTCCTGTTCCCCTCCCATCACTAAGAGGGGTGAGGCGGGCTGGCTCCAACTGGCTGTAGGATCTGCTGCTGCAGGGGCTGTGGGTTAGGAGTGTTCCTCTTGGGAAGGAAGAGGCAGAGCAGAGAATGAGCTTGGCTGGAGCCAAGTTCTTCTTGTCCTGGTTAAGTGGTGATTGGGCTTTTAAGGGGACCATGCTCCAGGTTCATGCCTTCCTTCATCCTGGAGCAGCTGGGGAAGCAAGTCCTCATGGAGGGCCCTGCCCATATCCCTGTCCTCCAGGCTCCCTTGGGGACAGAGGAAATTAAGAGTCTAGCTCTAGCTTCTATCCTCTAGCATCTCCTGCAGAGGGGCTGAGGGGAAAAAGAGAGTTCTGGCCCACGGGGCACTGGGAGCTGGCAGGAAAATGCTGATGGAGTCCACTCTCCCTCTCCCTTCCATTAGAACTGAGCAGAATTCCCCAGGATGGGTCACCACGTGGCACAGCTGGCTCTGTTGATCAGTGACCCAGCCAAGGACATCAGCCGGCAGGCCAGGGAGGGGGGTTACCAGCTCTACCAGCTGCTGCTGCACCAGAGGGAACCCAGCTGGGAAATGGCACCCGATAGAAGAGTGAGACTGGGACCCCAGCCAATTTCTCTCAGACTGACCCCGGCTAGAGGATGTGTCTCTGTCTGTCTCTTTCTCTGTTCTACACCCCTCCCCTGCAATTCTGTTGGGCCAGGCACGCAGCAAGGACTCTGCCCACTGTGCAGCCACCAATGGGATTGGAAGGACACAAGCACTGCAACCAGAATGACAAAATTATGTGTGTCTCTCTTTCCCAGGGCTGAGCATCTATGAGGCCGAAGACCTGTGGTGCTGGGACTGGCACCAGGACAACAGGCTCCTGGGCTACAGGAACACAGCTAGGGTGGGAGAGGTAAGGACACTCTGCCAGGGCATGAGACAGCTCCGGGAGTGGGGCTGGCTGGGTCCCCTGCAGTGGCTGCCTCCAGGGGCCACTAGATGGAGATGCCGTTCTAGCCCCAGGAGTTGGAGCCTGGCTCTGGGCAATCTGCTAATGCCTCACGTGCTGTTGGTTTTAGGTCTTCGGAAAGTTCTTCTGGGAAGGGCAGAGAAGACTCTTCCTCCGGACGGCAGTGCTGGCCATCCACAACCCCCTGCTGCATGTTCAGGGGCGGCTTTAGGCACCAGCAAAGGAAGCACGTGCTTGGGGCAGCCCATTTGCAGGGGCGGCAGAGATCCAGCACGGGAGCTGAGGACCAACAGGGGCCCCTGGGAGCTGTAGTTCGTTGGTTAGCTCCCTGCCTATAGAGCCAGTCCTGGAGCAGGGAAAGAACTACATTTCCCAGCATTCCCATGGCCACTACCAACAGGAAAGAAGGGGAGGGAGTGAGGAAGCTGAGACCTCATGCTGTAGCCTGCTGTGAATGGAGAGCTGCGCTGTGAGTAGGGATTCCATATTTTAACACTCAAAAAATAGGACACTCCACGGGGAGGGAGGGTAGCCCCACCCTGCCCCCATCCACTTCCTCCGACTGCCCCCCAAAGAAACCCCAACCCATCCAACCCCCTTGCTCCCTGTCCCCTGATCACCCCCTCCCGGGACCCCTGCCCCAACTGCCCCGCAGGACTCCACCCCCTATCTAAGCACCACTGGTCCTTGTACCCAACTTCCCCCTTTCTGAGACCCCCCCCCAACTTCCCCTCTGGGACCCCACCCTCGACCTGTCCCCTGACAACCCCCTGGGACTCCCATGACTATCCAACTGCTGCCTGTCCCCTAACTGCCCCCCCAAACCCCTGACCCATCTAACCCCCCCTTCTCCCTGCCCCTGACTGCCCCCTCCAACCTCCGCCCTATCCAACCCCCCCAATCCCTGTCCCTTTACTACCCCCCCCCCGGAACCTCCTACCCTTTCTCCAACCCCCCAACCTCCTTACCGTGCCACTCCGTCTAGCGTGTCTGGCTTCGTGCAGCGGCAGACACAGTGCTGCATACATGCTGCCGTGCTCCCCTGCGGAGCCACAGGCTCCCCCTCCCGCCCAGCACCTGCCTTTCAGATTTGAACACCTCAAAATTCAGGAAATCCATCAACCTCATGAAAAAACTCGTACAGATACAGACCGACATCATCTTCCTTTCCAAATGCAAGCAGATGGACATCATACCAAAAGGACTAAAGGTAAAAAATCCATTACAATCTACATATCACACAGACTATGCTGAGAGACTGTGTCACACACTCTCAAAGAAACTGCGAAACCACCTGATCAGCATCCTATACAGCAAACAGGGAAAGATTAAGAATGAGCTCTCAGAACTGGATACTCTCATAAGAAACCAACCTTCCACACAAACTTCCTCATGGATAGACTTTACAAAAACTAGACAAGCCATTTACAAGACAAACTTTGCCTCTCTACAAAGGAAAAAGGGCACTAAACTATCTAAACTGCTACATGCCACAAGCAGCCACAACAGTAGTTCCCTTAACCCACCCAGCAATATTGTTAATCTTTCCAGCTATACTCTTAGCCCAGCAGAAGAGTCTGTCCTATCTCGGGGCCTCTCCTTTTGTCCCTCCAGACCCATGAATATGATACAGTTCTGCGGTGACCTAGAATCCTACTTTCAACGTCTCCGACTCAAAGAATATTTCCAACATACCTCTGAACAGCATACTAACCCACAGAATCCTCCCTACCAGCACTACAAAAAAAAAGGATTCTGCGTGGATTCCTCCGGACGGTCGAAACAACAGACTGGATTTCTACATAGATTGCTTCCGTCGACGTGCAAAGGCTGAAATTGTGGAAAAGCAACATCACTTGCCACATAACCTCAGCCATGCAGAACACAACGCCATCTACAGCCTCAGAAACAACCCTGACATCATAATCAAAAAGGCTGACAAAGGAGGTGCTGTCGTCATCATGAATAAATTGGAATATGACCAGGAGGCTGCTAGACAGCTCTCTAACACCACATTCTACAGGCCATTATCCCCTGATCCCACTGAGGATTACCTAAAGAAACTACACCATCTGCTAAAAAAACTCCCTGACAAAGCACAGGAACAAATCTGTACAGACACATGCCTAGAACCCCAACCAGGGGTATTCTATTTGCTACCCAAGATCCATAAACCTGGATATCCTGGACGCCCCATCATCTCAGGCATTGGCACCCTAACATCAGGCTTGTCTGGTTATGTAGACTCTCTCCTCAGACCCTACGCTACCAGCACTCCCAGCTATCTTCGAGACACCACTGACTTCTTGAGGAAACTACAATCCATCGGTGATCTTCCAGAAAACACCATCCTGGCCACTATGGACGTAGAAGCCCTCTACACCAATATTACACACAAAGATGGACTACAAGCTATCAGGAACAGTATCCCTGATAATGTCACAGCTAACCTGGTGGCTGAACTTTGTGATTTTGTCCTCACCCACAACTATTTCACATTTGGGGACAATATATACCTTCAAGTCAGCGGCACTGCTATGGGTACCCGCATGGCCCCACAATATGCCAACATTTTTATGGCTGACTTAGAACAACGCTTCCTTAGCTCTCGTCCCCTAACGCCCCTACTCTACTTGCGCCACATTGATGACATCTTCATCATCTGGACCCATGGAAAAGAAGCCCTTGAGGAATTTCACCATAATTTCAATAATTTCCATCCCACCATCAACCTCAGCCTAGATCAATCCACACAAGCGGTCCATTTCCTGGACACTACTGTGCTAATAAGCGATGGTCACATAAATACCACCCTATACCGGAAACCTACTGACCGCTACACTTACCTACATGCCTCCAGCTTCCATCCAGGACACACCACATGATCCATTGTCTACAGCCAAGCTCTAAGATATAACCGCATTTGCTCCAATCCCTCGGATAGAGACAAGCACCTACAAGATCTCTATCAAGCATTCTTAAAACTACAATACCCACCTGCTGAAGTGAAAAAACAGATTGACAGAGCCAGACGAGTACCCAGAAGTCACCTCCTACAAGACAGGTCCAACAAAGAAAATAACAGAACACCACTAGCTGTCACCTTCAGCCCCCAACTAAAACCTCTCCAGCGCATCATCAGAGATCTACAACCTATCCTGAAAGATGATCCTTTACTCTCACAGATCTTGGGAGACAGACCTGTCCTCGCTTACAGATAACCCCCCAACCTAAAGCAAATACTCACCAGCAACCACACATCACTGAACAAAACCACTAACCCAGGAACCTATCCTTGTAACAAACCCCGATGCCAACTCTGTCCACATATCTATTCAAGTGACATCATCATAGGACCTAATCACATCAGCCATACCATCAGGGGCTCGTTCACCTGCACATCTACCAATGTGATATATGCCATCATGTGCCAGCAATGCCCCTCTGCCATGTACATTAGCCAAACCGGACAGTCTCTCCGCAAAAGAATTAATGGACACAAATCTGACATCAGGAATCAAAATACTCAAAAACCAGTGGGAGAACACTTTAACCTGTCTGGTCATTCAGTGACAGACCTGCGGGTGGCTATATTACAACAGAAAAACTTCAAAAACAGACTCCAACGAGAGACTGCTGAGCTAGAATTGATATGCAAACTAGACACAATCAACTCCGGTTTGAATAAGGACTGGGAATGGCTGAGCCATAACAAACATTTAATCTATCTCCCCTTGTAAGTATTCTCACACTTCTTAACTGTCTGTACTGGGCTAGCTTGATTATCACTTCAAAAGTTTTTTTGTTTTTTTTTTTTCTCTTAATTAATTGGCCTCTCAGAGTTGGTAAGACAACTCCCACCTGTTTATGCTCTCTGTATGTGTGTATATATATCTCCTCAATATATGTTCCATTCTATATGCATCCGAAGAAGTGGGCTGTAGTCCACGAAAGCTTATGCTCTAATAAATTTGTTAGTCTCTAAGGTGCCACAAGTACTCCTGTTCTTCTTTTTTCAAAATTCAGGAGTGCTCAAGCTCAGTTTGGACAGCTGTTACTTCATTTCTCCCAAATCAAATATACTGATACACTGTAACTTGCTGTAGAAAAAGTAGGATAAAATTGAGCAAGAAATGCTTCTCAGTGGTTATTAGGACTGGAATTGCTATTTTCAACAGCCATTGCCTTTTGTTTGTTTGTTTGTTTGTTTGTTTGTTTGTTTGTTTGTTTAAAAGGAAGACAGTAATATTGCACTGGCAAATTCCCCATAGAAAGAAAGAGTGGAACAAAAGAATAATAAAGGCACCTCAACTTTTCCTCATTTATGTAGGACAGTCTTATAATATGCATCCAGATATCCTCCAATCACACAAGCTGAAAATTGATCCACTTTACTGCAGTTCTGTAACCAGATGGGAACCAATCCTGTCTGTGTTCTGTGCACATCTAAAATTCCTGCTGAATGACCTGCCATGGGAACGAGTTACCAGCGACCCAGGTCTGCGGCGGAAGGCGGGTGCAGGTGGAGTGGGTGATCCCAGGGCTGGGGCAGCAGGAGGTGGGTGGGTGGGTGGGTGGGGCAATGGTTGGGGGGTAGAGGGAAACCAGAGCTGGGGCAGCAGGGTGTGTGTGTGGGAGAGCCGATGGCTGGGGCAGCAAGGGGGTGCGGGTGAGGGAGGTGAGAGCCCAGGGCTGGGGCGACGGGTGTGTGGGTCAGGGGGGTGAGAGCCCAGGGCTGGGGAGGCAGGGGGGTGCGGGGGGTGGGGGAGAGCCCAGGGCTGGGGTGGGAGGGGGGTGTGTCAAGGAGCCCAGGGCTGGGACGGTGGGCAGCCAACATTTTTTTTGCTTGGGGCGGCAAAAAACCTAGAGCCGGCCCTGATGGGGCTAAATACATGCTGGTGTACGGAGTGCTGGCCGCAGGTTACTCTGGATCTGGGGGAGCCAGCCTCAACTTCTCTCTGGGACCCTACACTGCAAAGTAAAGAAAGATCTTCTTTGTGGCAAAGGAGGCCATGAAATTATCATTCTCAGCATTGTAAAATGCCACCAGCGCTACCCTAACTCTGGGGTGGCTTACACATATGAACCCGAACCCTAACGCCAAGTGGCCTACCCATAGGTACCCTAACCTTAGGGCAGGGAGCCCTACCCATATAAACCCTAACCCTGGGGTGGAGAGCCCTTTCAATAGGGTGGAGAGCCCTTTCAATCCTAGGCAGGGAGCCCAACCCATACCAACCCTAATCATACAGAGGGGAGCTCAACCCATAGGAACTCTACCCCTAACTCCAAGTAGCCTACTCATAGGAGCTGTAATCCTAACTCCAAGTGACCTATCCATAGATACCCTAACCCTAAACTGGGGAATCGTACCCATAGGAACCCTAAAACAAGGATGGGGATCCCTACAGAAAAGAACCCTAAAACTAGGGTGGGGAGCCATACCCATTGGGGGTATGGCTCCCTGACCTATGGTTAGGGTTCCTATGGATAGGCCACTTGGAGTTTGGGTTAGGGTTCCTATGGATATGGCTTCCCATACTAGGATTAGGGTTCCTGTGAGTAGGGGTCCCCACTATAGTGTTAGGGTTCCTACGGTTTGGGGTCTCCAGGCTAGGGTTAGGGTTTCTCTGGCTAGGGCTCCCCTCCCTAGTGTTAGGGTTCTTGAGTTTCGGACTCTCTGACTTAGGGTTAGGGTTCCCATGGCTAGGGCTCCCTGCCCTAGTTTTAGTATTCCTATGGGTATGGCTCCCTGACCTAGCATTAGGGTTCCTGTAAGTAGGGCAGTTGCAGTTATGATTAGGGTTGCTAAGCGTAAGGCACCCCACCCTGTTATGCTTATAAGAAGCACACGGGATCTGTTTCAGGGGAAAAGGCAATACACCGCATTTATTAAAGATACAACAATTAGCATATGTATTTAATCACCCCCCCCCCCACACACACACATACACATGCACCCCCCCCCCGCCAGGTGATGTTATAGTCCAGAGTCTGGATCAATCTAGTGGCCAGCTAAGTTGGTCACGGGTAGGTAGGAGCCAGGTTCTGTTGGTCATAACATGATGCCCCAGGGAAGTCTTGGCAGGACAAACCCAAAGTTTCATGGCAAGACACCCTGTTTATACAGTGATTTTCCTTCATTGGGACCAATGAGTTTTGCACCGTCATGCTGTAATCCAGGGGTCTCAAACACGCGGCCCGTGGGCTGGGTATTTTCTGCGGCCTGCAAGCTCCTTGTGGCCCCCCCACCCTCCCCAACTTTTACCTAGAGCGTCTCTGGCCCGACACGCACCGGGGGAAGGGCAGGCTCCCTGCCTGCCCGCCCTGCCCCCGCGCCACCCCGGGAAGTGTCCAGAACTTGGGGAAGGGAGCGCACAGAGGTCTGTGTGTTGCTCTTGCTTCAGGCAGCACCCCCTGCAGCTGCCATTGGCCGCAGTTCCCCGTTCCCGGCCAATGGGGCTGCTGGGGCGGTGCCTGAAGCAACAGCAACACACAGACCCTTGTGCCCCACCTTCCCCAGGTTCCGGACGCTTCCGGAGCGGCACGGTGCAGTGCAGCAGGGAGCCTGACCTGCCCCCGCTGCGCGCTGGACCAGAGCCCGCCCCCTGAAGCCCTTTTGCACCCTAATCCCCTGCCCTGAACCCCCTGCCACACCCTGCACCCGACCCCCTACCCTGAGTCCCTGCCACACCCCGCACCCCTCCTTCACCCCGACCCCCTGCCCTAAGCCCCCTGCCGCATCCTGACCCCCTGCTGAACTGAAGATGGCAAACCCAATTGCCTGGGCATTGAAACCTAGCAACAAATGAACCAGAGGGAGCTGCTGTCCTGGAGTCATTCAGCCCGGGACAGGGACTTGAACTCTGCATTTCGGGACTGTCCCGCCCAATTTGGGACAGGTCGTCACCCTGGTTAATTAGTCAATGCTCTGAATGTCACTGCAAATGCTTGGTGAGGTGCCTTAATCCCTGAAGTGTACACAAGTCTCCATCAGGAGTCTATCTCAGCTGCATTCGCTGAACACTGCTTCTGGTGTGAAGCAGGAGTGCTGAAGGCCCAGAGGTCCAGTCAGAGGAGGCAGTGAAGCCGTGTGTCTTACCCTGCAGGAAGAGTGAGACCTCTAGGGGGTTTGGCACATCAAAGGGCTTCCTGAGAGACTGTTCCAAAGCCCGAGTATAGCACCAATCGTATGGATCCATGGCAGTAGGTGAGGTGACATCAGGGCAGATCTGTGCAGTGACTCCTGCTTGCTGCAACAGGAGGCGATCTGAGGGGTCCGTTCATGTATTCCCAGCCCTGGGCTCTCTGCCGACCCCTTTGGCTCCTCTTCCTCCCAAGGAACCACCTTGGGATGGGTTTCTGCCATTGCCCCTCCCCCCCCATTGCATCCCTCCATCCTGGCACCAGGATCTCAGTTGGGATTCTCCATTCCCTCATCCCCTCCCTGAATTTCCATCATGGAGCTGGATGTCTGGGCTTGGTCTGGGTCTGTCTTCTCCGTGGCGTGCTGCTTTGGGAAGACTGGTTGCTCTAGAGTTTTGGTGCCCGACCTCAACCTCATGCACAGGGCTGCCCTACTCTAGCCTGGCTATTTTGTTGCCACAAAGCTAGAAAAAAAAATGCATGTTGGACTCCCTGGCTTTGCAGGCTGAACCCTTTTTGTGCCTGTTCCCCCTCAGGCAGAAAAAAAAAAAAGAAAAGAAACTTCCCTGGCTTTGCAGGCTGCCAAAAGAAAAAATGTGTCCTTTTAAAATCCTGAGGTCTGTGCTTCTGGTTCAAAATGATCCCACCGCTCTGCCACCATGTCATGGCTGATTCCCCACTCTGTCACTTCAAGTGCAGAAGATGGGGGCCCGCGAGGATTCTAAAAATTAATACTGGCCACTCCAGGCTTGTATTAAACTCCCAAGGTTACAGCTTCTCTCTGAACTTGGATAGGTAGATGCTGCCACCACCCAAATGCAAAAAAAACCCTTCTGAGTGCCCAGAAAGGCACATTTGGGAATTCCTTCCTGTGGGGTACCCTCAGGCCCTTTCACCTGCTCTCCTCAGGGAAGAGCTGAGGGAAAAAAAACAAAGGAAATCAGCTGTTGCCACCAGCTAATTAAACAACATACGCACAAACCTCTTAGGGACACAAACATCCAATCCTGGTCTTAAAAAAAGATAAATTTTATTAAAAACAAAAAGAAAGAAAAATACATCTGGAACTTATGCTTTTTGCTAGGTTTTAAATAAACAATTACAAGGATTAAGCATCAAGATAGCTTCTTGAGGTCCAGCTTAAGGGTTACAAGCAAAACAAAAGCACCTGGGGTTAGCACAGAGGAGTCACAGGCCATAAAGAAACAAAAGAGATAAACCTAATAGCGTCTTCCTAGACATTTCCTGATCTACTTACATATCTGGGATTTCAAAAGAGTAGTTTCTAGGTATGATCTGATGATTTTCATACCTGGCACAAGCTTTTACAGCCTAGATCCAGCCCTGTCCCTGCTTTCCGGGAGAACAAACACAGACAGACAAAGGGAAAGTTTTTTCCAAATTTTAAAAAGTTCTAGCCTTCCCATGGGCTCTTTTCGTCAGGTGCTCACTCTCTTCCTTTAACCTAGGGACTTTTTAACCCTTTACAGATAAAGCAAGTAGAGAACAGCTACAAACAGGGATTTTATAGCTAAGTGGCTGGCTGGGTGTCCATAAAAGGGAGATACCCCCGCCTTCATTTATCACACGTGCCTAGGGGGCAATGCAGTCGTAAATACTGATACGTTCACTTGAAAAGCAGACCTGGCCGTTCTGAAGTTGGGAGACCTTCCTCAGCCACCAGCGTCTGCCCTTCCCTGAATATGACCGTGAACATGACACTCTTCAACTGAGGGTTTACAATAAAATTGTATGTAAAGCACGGAGGGAAATGTCTCTCCAGATACTCTGGATTAGATAAAACATTAAAAGAAGGCAATAAATCAAAGCTCCAAAACAGCCCCACTAGCCGCCCAGGAATAACCCTCAACCCTCCCCTGTAACTCTATCAAATAAAGAAGGACCTGTTAGGCTCTGGTGAAGGGGCTGGTCCCCTCTCTTGTATCGGGGAACCAGTCAGGGCCTTTCTGATTAGAAGCCAGGGCAGAGAGCTCTGGAGGACAGCGGATATTGGTTGGGTTAGAGCACATGCAGTGGGAGTATGCCAGCTGCTGCACCACTTCATAGGGCTGCCTGCCCTGCAGGGGCAGCTCCAGGCACCAGCGCAGCAAGCGCAGGCAGTCTTCAGTGGCAATTCAGCGGCAGGTACGTCGAAGGCACGGGACCGTCAGATGGCCCGCAGAAACGCCGCCGAATCCACGTGACCAGGTCTGAGTGGGGTATAATGAGTTCTATACATGTACTGGAAATACGTCCCCTGAAATATGTTGAGGGGTCAGACTTGATAAACCAGTTTGGCTTAGAGATAGAGAAGTGCAGGGGTAGGATCTGGTCAAGTGCCCAGGTCTCTCCCAGGTTTGTGGGTGAGAGCTAGGACAGGTCTCTGTTGGATAAAGGACAACACCCTGCTCCTTACAATCCTCTGTGTCCATGGGAGAGAAGGGATGAATCCCTCCTTGAGAATCTCAGCAGCTTCCTAGGAAGGAGCCAGTGCTCTTCTCAGAGGGCCTTCTCCTGGACCTCACAGGGGTCTGATGCTCTCACTCCACAAGCCTGCCTGGGGCGTTGGAGTTAGTGCTCAACAGAACCAGGAAGAGTCCTGTTGTCGAGCACCAGCGCCTTCCCTCTATCCCTGAAGGTGGAAGGGCCCCAACGCTGCCCTGCACTCACTGCTCTGACCACGGATGGCTCTCAGGTAGGAGGACACAATGGAAACGTGGATCATCCAGTCTCTCATTTCCAGGCCTCCCCAGGGCTAAGGTAAAATTCCTGCTCCCCCTGACCATTATGCTCACCTCCAAGATATGCTGGTGATTGTCTGTGCTGGGGGTTGCTGTCAGCAAGCTCTTCAGCATGGCATCCATGTCTCTGGGCAGGCCTTCTTCAGAGCCTGCCAGCGGAGGGAGACCATGGGTCAGGGTTATGGAACCTGGGGCTACACCTGCCAGGATGACAGCTGGCTCTGCAGTCCTTGCCCAGAGCAGCTCTCTGCAGAGGGCCTGGTGCACAGCAGGTAGGGAACAGCCAAGCTGCTAGGGATGGGAGTTGGGCTGCCTGGCAGAGTCCAGCATCTGCAATGAAGAGATTCCCCACAGAGGGGCAACATAATCTCCCGCAGAGGGGGAGTCTCCCCCTGACACTTAGGTTGATTATCTACCTGGAGGTGAATTTTGGTCTTTCCCATGCCTATGCTCTATACTCCCTTCAGGACAGTGCACAGGAACTCACCATGGACTGCTCCACCCTTGTGTTTGTCCCTACTTCAGTCTGCTTCATCTCTGTGCCAACCGTTTCCTCCTTCACCTCCCTGCAGCACTCGACAGGGTGTGTGTGTGGAGGGTGAGCATGGTCCCCTTAAAAGCCCAGTCACCACTTAACCAGGACAAGAAGAACTTGACTCCAGCCAAACTCATTCTCTGCTCTGCCTCTGCCTCCCCAAGAGGAACACTCCTAACCCACAGCCCCTGCAGCAGCAGATCCTACAGCCAGTTGGAGCCAGCCCGCCTCACCCCTCCTGGTGGTGGGAGGGAAACAGGAGAAAGGATAAAAGAAGGAAGAGATGAAGAGAAAGGAAGGAGGGATGGAGGAAAAGGTAAAACGAAAAGGACAAACCCTAATGTCCCCAGTGATTGTATGGCATAAAATCCCAGGTGGGGAATACAATTCTGCCACCTTCAACTAGTGCTTTCCATGCCTAGAATTCGGCTGGCACCAGATGGATCAGACTAAACAGGTTCCAAATCTCTCGGAGGCTCTTACCTTGTAAACAGGGACGTCTGTTTTCTAGTAAAATCAGTAAAAGGAAAGGAGAAAACTCTAAAGAGGCTCCTCCTCACACGCACGTACATGAACCCTAATACTCTCCCAGTCTTCAAAGAGAGACCTCGAGAAAGAGACTTGCTGAAGCAAAGCCACAGGGGTCTCTGAGGTTTCCCTGGTCCTGCACCCCTATTCTGCCTGGTTGATGTCAGCATCTCTCTGTGAGGTCGCCACCTCCCCACCACCTTTGACCAATAGGCTGAGGTCCTGCAAAAGGCCTTTGTGATGTCACTGCCACACACACCCCTCTCCTGAAGGGCTAATGTCCTGCTGCTGGCCAGGCACTTTGAAGGTTTGAGCTTGTCATAACTATAAAGGAATGTGGAACATATTGTCAGTTTTTATATAATCAGTAGTATGTCTAAAGGTACATATGTCTTATTAACTCTGTTTTCTCCTAGAGCTCCAGGAAGAAATCACAGCCAGTGTGGAACCGGCTGTCCAACACTATCTGTGATTTGGGGGGCATGTCATAACTATAAAGGGAAGGGTAACAGCCACTAGACGGAGATGCCGTTCTAGCCCCAGGAGTTGGAGCCTGGCTCTGGGCAATCTGCTAATGCCTCACATCCTGTTGGTTTTAGGTCTTCAGAAAGTTCTTCTCGGAAGGGCAGAGAAGACTCTTCCTCCGGACCGCAGTGCTGGCCATCCACAACCCCCTGCTCCATGTCAGCCAATCAGGACTGGTCCTGGCCTACTCCCTCCTGGGGAAGCCCAAGAGCTGATGGGGGACAAGGTAAGCAGCAGCCTCTGAGCTCTTTAAATTTGATTACCATGTAAAGTTATTTTCCATACTGATTTTACAGAGATGATTTTTACCTTTTTCTTTAATTAAAAGCCTTCTTTTTAAGAACCTGATTGATTTTTCCTTGTTTTTAGATCCAAGGGGGTTGGATCTGTATTCACCAGGAGTTGGTGGGAGGAAGGAGGGGAATGGTTAATTTCTCCTTGTTTTAAGATCCAAGGGGTTTGGATCTGTATTCACCAGGGAATTGGTGAAAGGTTTCTCAAGGCTTCCCAGGGAAGGGAATTAGCTATGAGATGGTGGCAGCGGACCAGAGCTAAGCTGGTAGTTAAGCTTGGAAAGCAGAGCTGAAGGTAGATGCATATTTTATCTCTCCTTGCCTGAAGGCAGAGGTGTTAAGTTTTTTTAACAAGAGCCTTTGTTAAGAGAAGGGTTCAATTAATGAGCAAACGACTGGTAAAAGGAATTTACAAGCTGAATTGTTTTTTTTTTCTTTTTACATCCTCGGGAGTAGCTAGTTAGAAAGTCTCTGTTAACTCAGCAGCAGCCTGAGCTAAGTGTATCCCTGTTTCAGTCAACTGCAGAGGGGTGTGACCTAGCACAAGAAAACAGGAAAATGACTACCAAAGAAGTAGCTAACAAAATAGAACTGGCCAAACTAGAAGCAGAAGAAAATGAAAGAAAACATCAGAGGCTGCTTCAATTAAAAAAACTCGAGACAGAGCAGAGAGAAAGAGAAGAGAAAGCCAAAGAGGAGGCCCATGAAAGAGAAGAGAAAGCCAAAGAGGAGGCCCATGAAAGAGAAGAGAAAGCCAAAGAGAAGGCCCATGAAAGAGAAGAGAAAGCCAAAGAGGAGGCCCACAAGAGAGAGATGGAGCTGGAAAAAGCCAAAGAGGAGGCCCACAAGAGAACTATGGAGCTGGAAAAAGCCAAAGAGGAGGCCCACAAGAGAACTATGGAGCTGGAAAAATCCAAAGAGGAGGCGAGAGAAAAAGAAAGGAAGCATGAACTGGAAGTAGCAAGGGCTAGGCAGGATGCACCAGCCCATCCTAGCAACTCCTCTCCAGGTACCACTTTCCATCCCAGAAAATTCCCCACCTACAAGGCAGGTGATGATACTGAGGCCTTCTTAGAAAATTTTGAAAGGGCCTGCCTTGGATACAGCATCACTCCAGACCAGTACATGGTAGAGCTGAGGCCGCAGCTCAGTGTACCCTTAGCAGAGGTGGCGGCTGAAATGCCTAAGGAACACATGAACAGTTATGAACTTTTTAAAAACGAGGCCAGACTCAGAATGGGGCTAACACCCGAGCATGCCCGTCGACGGTTCAGAGCCCTAAGGTGGAAACCCGATGTGTCATTTACCTGACATGCCTACCACATTGGGAAAAATTGGGATGCCTGGATATCAGGAGCAAATGTTAAATCTACGGAAGAGTTGCCCTTCCTAATGCAAATGGAGCAGTTTTTAGAGGGTGTTCCTGAGGAAATAGAAAGGTACATCCTAGATAGGAAGCCCAAAACTGTAACCGAGGCGGGGGAGATTGGAGCCAAATGGGTGGAGGTGACAGAAAAGAAAAAAGCTAGTAGCAGTTGGAGCGAATATCAGAAGGGGCAAGCCAAAACAAAACCTTACCACCCAAAACCTTACAACCCAAGGCCCCATCTACATCCCAAGGGAAACCCCAGGCGCCTTCTCACCCCACCACACCAGTCTCCACCAACCAATATCGCCCCGGTGATACCTTAGCAGGGCGATGTTTTAAATGTAATGAACTGGGACATATAAAGGCTCACTGCCCCAAGAACCCCAACCGATTACAGTTCATTACACCCCAATCACACCAAAGATCCCCAGACCCAGATGCCTCTCTCATACCCTCGGAGCAAAGGGAAACCTTGAGAGTGGGCGGAAAGAAGGTTATCGCTTGGAGGGACACTGGGGCACAAGTGTCAACTATCCACCAATCCCTAGTGGACCCCAAACTCATCAACCCGGAGGCTCCAGTGACAATTCGTGTCACAATCTGTAACCTTGCCTACAGCCAAGTTGCATGTCCAGTACAAAGGCTGGTCAGGAATGAGGACTTTTGCAGTCTATGACAATTATCCCATTCCCATGCTGCTGGGGGAAGACTTGGCCAACCATGTGAAGCTAGCCAAGAGGGTGAGAATAGTCACCCGCAGCCAGGCTAAGCAAGCTTTCACCCCCATCCCTGTTCCTGAGCCGTCCACCAGGGCCACGTCTGTGTTACCAGAGACCCAAACAAAGGTGGTGGAACCGAATCCCCTGCCAACGACTGCAACAGCCGTAGTGGATCCAAAGCCAGAGACACAGCCAAAGCCAGTCCCAGAACTGGAACTGGCAACACAACCAGCACCAGAACCATTGCCAGCACTGAGTCCAGTGCTTGCAAACCCGTCTACAACTTCAACGCCAGAGGGCACCAGCGAGCCTGACCTGGCGGAAGCAGCAGATAACCCTACCCAAGAGGCTCAGCCAGAGCCTGAGATACCACATAGTGCACCAGCGGACAGTGGTTCACAGTCAATGGAAACAGCCCCAGCACCTGCATCGCTTCCAGAGGGACCAAGCCCCAGTCCACAGTCCAAGGAGGAACTGATGTCTCCAGCATCAAGGGAACAGTTCCAGGCCGAGCAGGAAGCAGATGACAGCCTTCAGAAAGCTTGGGCGGCGGCACGGAGCACCCCATCGTCTCTCAGCTCTTCTAACCGATCCCGGTTTGTTGTAGAACAAGGACTTTTATACAAGGAGACTCTTTCTGGTGGGCACCAGGAAGACTGGCATCCTCAAAGACAGTTGGTAGTTCCCACTAAGTATCGGGTAAAGCTCTTGAGCTTAGCCCATGATCATCCCAGTGGCCATTCTGGGGTGAACAGAACCAAAGACCAGTTGGGGAAGTCCTTCCACTGGGAGGGAATGGGCAAGGACATTGCTAATTATGTCCGGTCTTGTGAGGCGTGCCAACTAGTGGGAAAGCCCCAAGACCAGGTTAAAGCCCCTCTCCAGACACTACCCATAATTGAGGTCCCATTTCAGTGAGTAGCTGTGGATATTCTGGGTCCTTTCCCAAAGAAGACACCCATAGGAAAGCAGTACGTACTGACTTTCATGGATTTTGCTACCCGATGGCCGGAAGCAGGACCCTTAAGCAACACCAGGGCTAAAAGTGTGTGCCAGGCATTAACAGACATTTTTGCCAGGGTAGGTTGGCCCTCCGACATCCTTACAGATTCGGGAACTAATTTCCTGGCAGGGACCATGGAAAACCTGTGGGAAGCTCATGGGGTGAATCACTTGGTTGCTACCCCTTACCACCATGAAACCAATGGCCTGGTGGAGAGGTTTAATGGAACTTTGGGGGCCATGATACGTACATTCGTAAATGAACACTCCAATGATTGGGACCTAGTGTTGCAGCAGTTGCTTTTCGCCTAAAGGGCTGTACCACATCCCAGTTTAGGGTTTTCACCATTTGAACTTGTGTATGGCCGCGAGGTTAAGGGGCCATTACAGTTGGTGAAGCAGCAATGGGAGGGGTTTATGCCTTCTCCAGGAACTAACATTCTAGACTTCGTAAGCAACCTACAAAGCACCCTCCGACACTCTTTAGCCCTTGCTAAAGAAAACCTAAAGGATGCTCAGGAAGAGCAAAAGGCCTGGTATGATAAACATTCCAGAGAACGGTCCTTCAAAGTAGGAGACCAAGTCATGGTCTTAAAGGCGCTCCAGGCCCATAAAATGGAAGCGTTGTGGGAAGGACCATTCACGGTCCAGGAGCACCTAGGAGCTGTTAACTATCTCATAGTCTCCCCCACCTCCAACATAAAGCCCAAGGTATACCATGTTAATTCTCTTAAGCCCTTTTATTCCGGAGAATTAAACGTTTGCCAGTTTACAGCCCAGGAAACAGATGACGCGGAGTGGCCAGAAGGTGTCTACTACGAAGGAAAAAAGGATGGTGGCGTGGAAGAGATGAACCTCTCCATGACCCTTGGATGTCTGCAGCGACAGCAGATCAAGGAGCTGTGCACAAGCTTGGCACCAATTTTCTCAGCCACTCCAGGACGGACCGAATGGGCATACCACTCCATTGACACAGGTAATGCTCACCCAATTAGAACCCCACCCTACCGGGAGTCACCTCATGCCCAAACTGCTATACAAAGGGAGATCCAGGACATGCTACAGATGGGTATAATCCGCCCCTCTAATAGTGCATGGGCATCTCCAGTGGTTCTAGTTCCCAAACCAGATGGGGAAATACACTTTTGCGTGGACTATCGTAAGCTAAATGCTGTAACTCGTCCTGACAACTATCCAATGCCACACACAGATGAGCTATTGGAGAAATTGAGACATGCCCAATTCATCTCTACTTTAGACTTAACAAAAGGGTACTGGCAAGTACCACTAGATGAACCTGCTAAGGAAACGTCAGCCTTTGTCACCCAGGCAGGGGTGTATGAATTCAATGTACTCCCTTTCGGGTTGTGAAATGCACCCGCCACCTTCCAAAGACTTGTAGATGGTCTCCTAGCAGGATTGGGAGAATCTGCAGTTGCCTACCTCGATGATGTGGCCATTTTTTCTGATTCATGGACAGAGCACCTGGAGCACCTGGAAAAAGTCTTCGAGCGCATCCGGCAGGCAGGACTAACTGTTAAGGCTAAAAAGTGTCAAATAGGCCAAAACAGAGTGATTTACCTGGGGCACCAGGTGGGTCAAGGAACTATAAATCCCCTACAGGCCAAAGTGGATGCTATCCAAAAGTGGCTGGTTCCAAAGTCAAAGAAACGGGTCCAATCCTTCTTAGGCTTGGCTGGATATTATAGGCGATTTGTACCACACTACAGCCAAATCACCGCCCCGCTGACAGACCTAACCAGAAAGAAACAGCCAAATGCAGTCCAGTGGACTGATGAGTGTCAAAAGGCCTTTAACCAGCTTAAGGCGACACTCATGTCTGACCCTGTGCTAAGGGCCCCAGACTTTGACAAACCGTTCCTAGTAACCACAGATGCGTCCGAGCGAGGCGTGGGAGCAGTTTTAATGCAGGAAGGACCGGATCAAGAATTCCATCCTGTTGTGTTTCTCAGCAAGAAACTGTCTGAGAGGGAAAGCCACTGGTCAATCAGCGAAAAGGAATGCTACGCCATTGTGTACGCGCTGGAAAAGCTATACCCATATGTTTGGGGAGGGCGTTTCCAACTACAAACAGACCATGCTGCGCTACAGTGGCTTCATACCGCCAAGGGAAATAACAAAAAACTTCTTCAGTGGAGTTTAGCTCTCCAAGATTTTGATTTTGAAATACAACACATTTTGGGAGCTTCTAACAAAGTGGCTGATGCACTCTCCCGTGAAAGTTTCCCAGAGTTAACTGGTTAAAAATTGTTTTTGGAATGTGGAACATATTGTCAGTTTTTATATAATCAGTAGTATGTCTAAAGGTACATGTGTCTTATTAACTCTGTTTTCTCCTAGA
Organism: Malaclemys terrapin pileata; assembly: GCF_027887155.1. NCBI lineage: Eukaryota > Metazoa > Chordata > Testudines > Emydidae > Malaclemys > Malaclemys terrapin. The sequence continues at coordinate 23,106,141 of NC_071507.1, read as the reverse complement.
GCTCCAGGAAGAAATCACAGCCAGTGTGGAACTGACTGTCCAACACTATCTGTGATTTGGGGGGCGTGTCATAACTATAAAGGGAAGGGTAACAGCCCTCCTGTGTACAGTACTATAAAATCCCTCCTGGCCAGAGACTCCAAAATCCTTTTCCCTGTAAAGGGTTAAGAAGCTCAGGTAACCTGGCTGACACCTGACCCAAAGGACCAATAAGGGGACAAGATACTTTGAAATCTTGGCGCGGGGGAAGGCTTTTGTTTGTGCTCTTTGTTTGGGAGTTCGTTCGCTCTTGGGACTGAGAGGGACCAGACATCAATCCAGGTTCTCCCCATCTTTCTAAACAAGTCTCTCAGATTTCAAACTTGTAAGTAAAAAGCCAGGCAAGGCGTCTTAGTTTTACTTTGTTTTCTCAACTTGTAAATGTACCTTTGACTAGATTGTTTATCTTTGTTTGCTATACTTTGAACCTGAGGCTAAAGGGAGTTCCTGTGAGCTCTTTAAGTTTGATTACCCTGTAAAGTTATTTTCCATCCTGATTTTACAGAGATAATTTTTACCTTTTTCTTTAATTTAAAGCCTTCTTTTAAAGAACCTGATTTATATTTCCTTGTTTTTAGATCCAAGGGGGTTGGATCTTGATCCACCAGTAGTTGGTGGGAGAAAGGAGGGGGATGGTTAATTTCTCCTTGTTTTAAGATCCAAGGGGTTTGGATCTGTAATCATCAGGGAATTGGTGAAGGTCTCTGAAGGCTACCCAGGGAAGGGAATTAGCATCTTGGGAGTGGTGGCAGCGGACCAGATTAAAGCTGGTAGTTAAGCTTAGAAGTTTTCATGCAGGCCCCCACATTTGTACGCTAAAGTTCAGAGTGGGGAAGCAGCCTTGACAGAGCTACTCTCTGTGGATCACCCCACTCAATGCGTGTTCATTCTAGGAAGCAAGCCGGCTAGACATTAAAACATAAGAGGCTGCTCCCAATTCTACACTCAGTTTTTCCAAAATTGGTAGACTTGATGGCCAGAAGAGACCTTTAGAGCATCTAATCTGACCCCCAGCATGATCACGGGCTTCCTGTATAGTACAATAGTTACTTTTTGGGCACACACATTCCAGAAAGGCATCTAGTCTTCATTCAATGACATCAAGAGATGGAGAATCCACCACTTTCCCTTTTAGTGAGTGCCAGGGGGCTCCATTTCCCCTTCCACTAGCTCCCCATTTACAGTGAGCCAAAGCAGTACCTGCAGCAGGGAGCGGGAGTTGCTGATGGCCTCAGAGGCACATCCCCTGCAGTGCCTCAGGCACCTGGCACAAGTGCCGTATGATGCAGATCTGGTGTATCACTTTGGCCGTGACGTCCTCCTGCTGCATGGGAACGAGAACCTGTCAGAGACTCAAACGCCCCGAGGAATCAGGGGGAATTAAGAGCACCTGGAACCAGCAGCATTTCCACACAGCACCTGCCCACCACTGAGGGATGGATGCCCCATTAACACGGCTGCCATCCTGTGGCTTCAGCATTAGTGTCTGGGATGATTTGGGGCAAGATCTCGACCTTCCCGCAACCCACTTCACTGCTGCCAGAATCCCTCCTGCCCACCCCTGCTAGAAGCCCCTCCCTGCCCAACCTGGGTGGGGGTGGGAGGAGAGGGTTCTGAGAACTTGAGCTGTGGTATGGAGGTGGATCAGCTGTCAAGGGCACTGAGGCGGAGGTGGCAGGAGCTCACCCTTCAAGGAGGGGGTTTGGCACTGGAGGTTACTAGAAAGGACAAGAAGACTCAATTCTGGGGGTCAGGAGGTGAATCCATCCCTCAGTGGTGGGCAGGTGCTGTGTGGAAATGCTGCTGGTTCCAGGTGCTCTTAATTCCCCCTGATTCCTCGGGGGGTTTGAATCGGTGATCATGCAGGGGGTTAGATTAGATGTTCTAAAGGTCTCTTCTGGCCATCAAGTCTACTAGTTTTGGAAAAACTGAGTGTAGCATTGGGAGCAGCCTGTTATGTTTTACTGTCTAGCCGGCTTGCTTCCTAGAATGAACACGCATTGAGTGGGGTGATCCACAGAGAGTAGCTCAAACCTTCAAAGTGTCTGGCCAGCAGCAGGACATTCGCACTTCAGGGGAGGGGTGTGTGTGGCAGTGACATCACAAAGGCCTTTTGCAGGACCTCAGACTATTGGTCAAAGGTGGTGGGGAGGTGGTGACCTCACAGAGAGATGCTGACATCAGCCAGGCAGGATAGGGGCACAGGGCCAGGGAAACCTCAGAGACCCCTGTGGCTTTTCTTCAGCAAGTTTCTTTCTCGAGGTCTCTCTTTGAGGACTGGGAGAGTATTAGAGTTCACGTACATGCGTGCGAGGAGGAGCCTCTTTCGAGTTTTCTCCTTTCCTTTTACTGATTTTACTAGAAAACAGACGTCCCTGTTTACAAGGTAAGAGTCTCCGAGAGGTTTGGAACCTGTTCAGTCTGATCCACCTGGTGCCAGCTGAATTCTAGGCCTGGAAAGCACTAGTTTAAGGTGGCAGAATTTTATTCCCTACCTGGGATTTTGTCCCATACAATCACTGGGGACATTAGGGTTTGTCCTTTCCGTTTTACCTTTTCCTCCATCCCTCTTTCCTTTCTCTTCATCTCTTCCTTCTTTTGTCCTTTCTCCTGTTTCCCTCCCACCACCAGGAGGGGTGAGGCAGGCTGGCTCCAACTGGCTGTAGGATCTGCTGCTGCAGGGGCTGTGGGTTAGGAGTGTTCCTCTTGGGGAGGCAGAGGCAGAGCAGAGAATGAGCTTGGCTGGAGCCAAGTTCTTCTTGTCCTGGTTAAGTGGTGACTGGGCATTTAAGGGGACCATGCTCAGGTTCATGCCTTCCTGTCATCCTGGAGCAGCTGGGGAAGCAAGTCCTCATGGAGGGCCCTGCCCATATCCCTGATCTCCAGACTCCCTTGGGGACAGAGGAAATTAGGGGTCTAGCTCTAGCTTCTATCCTCTAGCATCTCCTGCAGAGGGGCTGAGCGGAAAAAGAGAGTCCTGGCCCACGGGGCACTGGGAGCTGGCAGGAAAATGCTGATGGAGTCCCCTCTCCCTCTCCCTTCCATTAGAACTGAGCAGAATTCCCCAGGATGGGTCACCACGTCACACAGCTGGCTCTGTTGATCAGTGACTCAGCCAACCACATCAGCCAGCAGGCCAGGGAGGGGGTTTACCAGCTCTACCAGCTGCTGCTGCACCAGAGGGGTAAGGAACCCAGCTGGGAAATGGCACCCGATAGAAGAGTGAGACTGGGACCCCAGCCAATTTCTCTCAGACTGACCCTGGCTGGAGGATGAGTCTCTGTCTGTCTCTTTCTCTGTTCTCTCTTTCTCTTCCCCTGCAATTCTGTTGGGCTAGGCACGCAGCAAGGACTCTGCCCACTGTGCAGCCACCAATGGGATTGGAAGGACACAAGCACTGCAACCAGAATGACAAATGTGTGTGTGTCTCTCTTTCCCAGGGTTGAGCATCCATGAGGCCGAAGACCTGTGGTGCTGGGACTGGCACCAGGATAGCAGGCTCCTGGGCTACAGGAACACAGCTAGGTTGGGAGAGGTAAGGACACTCTGCCAGGGCATGAGACAGCTCCGGGAGTGGGGCTGGCTGGGTCCCCTGCAATGGCTGCCTCCAGGGGCCACTAGATGGAGATGCCGTTCTAGCCCCAGGAGTTGGAGCCTGGCTCTGGGCAATCTGCTAATGCCTCACATGCTGTTGGTTTTAGGTCTTCGGAAAGTTTTTCTCGGAAGGGCAGAGAAGACTCTTCCGCCGGATGGCAGTGCTGGCCATCCACAACCCCCTGCTCCGTGTCAGCCAATCAGGGCTGGTCCTGGCCTTCTCCCTTCTGGGGGAAGCCCAAGAGCTGATGGGGGAGAAGGTAAGCAGCTGCATTAGATTTAGGAGATTGGGGCGGGGCCCTGTCACGGAGTCCCAGGGCAATGCTCTGGAACTGCTCGCCACAAAGCCAGTCAGGACTTTGGGGAGCCTCCTCTCCCTTGGAGCAGACTGTCTTCAGGGCAAGAAGCTCACTCGGCTTCACCTCCTGGGTCTCTCCTGGGAGCATTCAGCATATGCCCCTCCGTGCGCTTCCCACAGTGAGTCCGCCCAGGCGGGGTCCTAGGGAAGCCAAAGGGTTCTGCACCCCCCACTTCGCAGTCAGACGTGACTCTCAGCCAGCCAATAAAACAGAGATTTATTAGATGACAGGAACACGGTCTAAAACAGAGCTTGTAGGTACAGCGGCGAACGGGACCCCTCGGCTGGGTCCATTATGGGGTTCAGAGAGCCAGACACCCACGTCTGCCCTCACTCCTAGTCCCCAGGTAGCTCCAACTTTGAAACCCCCTCTAGCCCCTCCTTCTCTCGGCTTTGTCTCTTTCCCAGGCCAGGAGGTCACCTGATCTCTTTGTTCACCTTTAGCTATTTCCTTGCAGGGCGGGAAGGGACCCTGGCCATTTGTTGCCAGGGAGACAGAGTGTCAGTGATTTATGCACACGGGCCTTTCCCCACCCACTAGACACTTAAGAAATGCATAGGGGAAACTGAGGCACCCCCACAGTATTCAGAGGAAACATGAAGAACAGTCCCACTTCATCACAGGCCCAGGCCTCATTCCCATCCTATCGCCATTCGGTGGCCTGGCGCAAGGAGCCTGGTGGGGAATGAGAGCGAGAGCAGGTGCTACTGGGAAGGGAGATGAATTCACCTCCATGAACAGGAGGGAACCAGCTTGTCCCCGGAGCAGCTCCAACACAGCTCTTTAGCAAGAGAGTCCTGGCCCACGGGGCACTGGGAGTTGGCAGGAAAATGCTGATGGAGTCAGCATTTACCTCATCACAGACTTATGTTCTCAGGGCACGGTGCTTCTGCTCTTGGGAAGAACAGAGGAATCCCCTAAGTGCCCTCTGCGAGCCTCTCCTCTCCCAGAGGGCCTCACCCAGTTCCCAATGGCCTAGTGTCCGTGTCACCCGAGCCACCACCTAGAGAGAACGGGAGGATTCAGTCAGCAGGGGCTGCTGATCTGCCCCATTCACCAGGGCTGCCATCCTGTGGCTTCAGCATTAGTGTCTGGGATGACTTGGGGAGTCTCAACCTCCCTGCAACCAACTTCACTGCTGCCAGAATCCCTCCTGCCCGCCCTGCTAGAGGCCCCTCCCTGCCCAACCTGGGTGGGGGTGGGAGGAGAGGGTTCTGAGAACTTGAGCTGTGGTTTGGAGGTGGATCAGCTGTCAGGGGCGCTGAGGGGGAGGTGGCAGGAGCTCACCCTTCAAGGAGGGGGTTTGGCACTGGAGGTTACTAGAAAGGACAAGAAGACTCCATTCTGGGGGTCAGGAGGTGAATCCATCCCTCAGTGGTGGGCAGGTGCTGTGTGGAAATGCTGCTGGTTCCAGGTGCTCTTAATTCCCCCTGATTCCTCGGGGCGTTTGAGTCTCTGACAGGTTCTCGTTCCCATGCAGCAGGAGGATGTCACGGCCAAAGCTATGCACCAGCTCCGCATCATCCGGCACTTGCGCCAAGTGCCTGAGGCACTGCAGGGGCTGTGCCTCTGAGGCCATCAGCAAGTGCCGCTCCCTGCTGCAGGTACTGCTCTGGCTCACTGTAAATGGGGAGCTAGTGGAAGGGGAAATGGAGCCCCCTGGCACTCACTAAAAGGGAAAGTGTTGGATTCTCCATCTCTTGATGTCATTGAATGAAGACTAGATGTCTTTCTGGAATGTGTGTGCCCAAAAAGTACCTATTGTACTATACCAGGAAGCCCGTGATCATGCAGGGGGTCAGATTAGATGCTTTAAAGGTCTCTTCTGACCATCAAGTCTACCAATTTTGGAAAAACTGAGTGTAGCATTGGGAGCAGCCTGTTATGTTTTACTGTCTAGCCGGCTTGCTTCCTAGAATGAACACGCAGTGAGTGGGTTGATCCACAGAGAGTAGCTCAAACCTTCAAAGTGTCTGGCCAGCAGCAGGACATTCGCACTTCAAGGGAGGGGTGTGTGTGGCAGTGACATCACAAAGGCCTTTTGCAGGACCTCAGACTATTGGTCAAAGGTGGTGGGGAGGTGGTGACCTCACACAGAGATGCTGACATCAGCCAGGCAGGATAGGGGCGCAGGGCCAGAGAAACCTCAGAGACCCCTGTGGCTTTTCTTCAGCAAGTTTCTTTCTCGAGGTCTCTCTTTGAGGACTGGGAGAGTATTAGGGTTCACGTACGTGTGTGCGAGGAGGAGCCTCTTTCGAGTTTTCTCCTTTCCTTTTACTGATTTTACTAGAAAACAGACGTCCCTGTTTACAAGGTAAGAGCCTCTGAGAGGTTTGGAACCAGTTCAGTCTGATCCATCTGGTGCCAGCCGAATTGTAGGCATGGAAAGCACTAGTTGAAGGTGGCAGAATTTTATTTCCCACCTGGGATTTTGTCCCATACAATCACTGGGGACATTAGGATTTGTCCTTTCCGTTTTACCTTTTCCTCCATCCCTCCTTCCTTTCTCTTCATCTCTTCCTTCTTTTGTCCTTTCTCCTGTTCCCCTCCCATCACCAGGAGGGGTGAGGCAGGCTGGCTCCAACTGGCTGTAGGATCTGCTGCTGCAGGGGCTGTGGGTTAGGAGTGTTCCTCTTGGGAAGGAAGAGGCAGAGCAGAGAATGAGTTTGGCTGGAGCAAAGTTCTTCTTGTCCTGGTTAAGTGGTGATTGGGCTTTTAAGGGGACCATGCTCCAGGTTCATGCCTTCCTGTCATCCTGGAGCAGCTGGGGAAGCAAGTCCTCATGGAGGGCCCTGCCCATATCCCTGTTCTCCAGGCTCCCTTAGGGACAGAGGAAATTAGGGGTCTAGCTTTAGCTTCTATGCTTAGCATCTCCTGCAGAAGGGCTGAGGGGAAAAAGAGAGTCCTGGCCCACGGGGCACTGGGAGCTGGCAGGAAAATGCTGATGGAGTCCCCTCTCCCTTCCATTAGAACTGAGCAGAATTCCCCAGGATGGGTCACCACATGGCACTGCTGGCTCTGTTGATCAGTGACCCAGCCAAGCACATCAGCCGGCAGGCCAGGGAGGGGGTTTACCGGCCCTACCAGCTGCTGCTGCACCAGAGGGGTAAGGAACCCAGCTGGGAAATGGCACCCGATAGAAGAGTGAGACTGGGACCCCAGCCAATTTCTCTCAGACTGACCCTGGCTGGAGGATGAGTCTCTGTCTGTCTCTTTCTCTGTTCTACACCCTTCCCCTGCAATTCTGTTGGGCCAGGCACGCAGCGAGGACTATGCCCACTGTGCAGCCACCAATGGGATTGGAAAGACACAAGCACTGCAACCAGAATGACAAATGTGTATGTGTCTCTCTTTCCCAGGGTTGAGCATCCATGAGGCCGAAGACCTGTGGTGCTGGGACTGGCACCAGGACAGCAGGCTCCTGGGCTACAGGAACACAGCCAGGGTGGAGGAGGTAAGGACACTCTGCCAGGGCATGAGACAGCTCCGGGAGTGGGGCTGGCTGGGTCCCCTGCAATGGCTGCCTCCAGGGGCCACTAGATGGAGATGCCGTTCTAGCCCCAGGAGTTGGAGCCTGGCTCTGGGCAATCTGCTAATGCCTCACGTGCTGTTGGTTTTAGGTCTTCGGAAAGTTCTTCTGGGAAGGGCAGAGAAGACTCTTCCTCCAGACGGCAGTGCTGGCCATCCACAACCCCCTGCTGCTCTAGGCACCAGCAAAGGAAGCACGTGCTTGGGGCAGCCCATTTGCAGGGATCCAGCATGGGAGCTGAGAACCAACAGGGGTCCCTGGGAGCTGTAGTTCGTTGGTTAGCTCCCTGCCTATAGAGCCAGCCCTGGAGCAGGGAAAGAACTACATTTCCCAGCATTCCCTTGGCCACTACCAACAGGAAAGAGGGGGAGGGTGTGAGGAAGCTGAGACCTAATGCTGCAGCCTGCTGTGAATGGAGAGCTGCGCTGTGAGTAGGGATTCCATATTTTAACATTCAAAAAATAGGACACTCCACGGGGAGGGAGGGTAGCCCCACCCTGCCCCCATCCACTCCCTCCGACTGCCCCCCACAGAAACCCGAACCCATCCAACCCCCCTGCTCCCTGTCCCCTGTTCACCCCCTCCCGGGACCCCTGCCCCAACTGCCCCGCAGGACTCCACCCCCTATCTAAGCCCCACTGGTCCTTGTACCCAACTTCCCCTTTCCTGGGACCCCCCCCCAACTTCCCCTCTAGGACCCCACCCCCTACCTGTCCCCTGACTACCCCCTGGGACTCCCATGACTATCCAACTGCTGCCTGTCCCCTAACTGCCCCCCCAAACCCCTGACCCATCTAACCCCCCCCTTCTCCCTGCCCCTGACTGCCCCCTCCAACCTCCGCCCCATCCAACCCCCCCGATCCCTGTCCCTTTACTACTCCCCCCCCAGAACCTCCTACCCCTTCTCCAACCCCCCATCCCCCTAACCGTGCCACTCAGACCAGCGTGTCTGGCTTCGTGCAGTGGCAGACACGCTGCTGCATACATGCTGCCGTGCTCTCCTGCGGAGCCGCAGGCTCCCCCTCCCGCCCAGCACCTGCCTTTCAGATTTGAACACCTCAAAATTCAGGAGTGCTCAAGCTCAGTTTGGGCAGCTGTTACTTCATTTCTCCCAAATCAAATATACTGATCCACTGTAACTTGCTGTAGAAAAAGTAGGATAAAATTGAACAAGAAATGCTTCTCAGTGGTTATTAGGACTGGAATTGCTATTTTCAACAGCCATTGCCTTTTGATTGTTTGTTTGTTTGTTTGTTTAAAAGGAAGACAGTGATATTGCACTGGGAAATTCCCCATAGAAAGAAAGAGTGGAACAAAAGAATTATAAAGGCACCTCAACTTTTCCTCATTTATGTAGGACAGTCTTATAATATGCATCCAGATATCCTCCAACCACACAAGCTGAAAATTGATCCACTTTACTGCAGTTCTGTAACCATGTGGGAACCAATCCTTTCTGTGTTCTGTGCACATCTAAAATTCCTGCTGAATGACCTGCCGTGGGAACGAGTTACCAGTGACCCAGGTCTGCGGCAGAAGGAGGGTGCAGATGGAGTGGGTGATCCCAGGGCTGGGGCAGCAGGAGGTGTGTGTGGGTGGGTGGAGCAATGGTGGGGGGGTAGGGGGAACCCAGAGCTGGGGCAGCAGGGTGTGTGTGTGGGATAGCCGAGGGCTGGGGCAGCAAGGGGGTGCAGGTGAGGGAGGTGAGAGCCCAGGGCCAACATTTTTTTTGCTTGGGGCGGCAAAAAACCTAGAGCCGGCCCTGGCTGGGGCCAGAGGATTGGGGAGCATGTGCCTGGGCCTTGCTGGAGATCACAGCACCAGTCGGGGAGACTCAGCACCAGTGTCTCCCCAGAGTTCGCTGATACCTCAACAGGGGAGGGACAGGCAATACCCCTACCTCCAGCTAAGCAGAGGTCATGGAACCTGCTCCTGGCACCGTCCCCAGAGACCCCTGTCCTGACACCCAGCCCAGGGCCGCTGCACTCCCCACACCTCGCCAGAGTTACCTGCAGGGGAGAGGAGGTTCTGTCCTTCTCTCACTGCATCTGCCCCCCAGCATGTTCAGCCACTCTCCCTGGCAGCCAGGGAGCGGGAAGGAGCCACTTCTCATCCTGGCTGAAGCTGGCCACTCCCCACCCAGGCCCAGCTTCCAGGGACAGGGGCCGACTGAGCTGGAAACATGCTGGGGGGAGGCGGCGCTCCGCTTGCTTGACCCCTGGCCCTGGTTGATTGGAGCCATGGCGAATTCTCACATATTAGGTTTGCACCTTCAGTCCCAGCCCCCTGCCTCCTGTCTTTCTAAGGTTGTCCCCCACTGAGTCTGAGAGTGCGGGTGATGACAAATTCAGATTCTTTGGGTCCTGAACTCCCTGAGGGGGAGAAATACCCTGGATGCTATTGGTAGGTTTCTGAATGAGACTAAGGGAAAATGTGGAGTAGAGGTGACCTTAATCTGTTTTCGTTGTCTGCTTAGTATCCTATGAGACGTGTCTGAGTTTGACAAACAGCAGCGGTACAGATTGAAAAAACCGATGATCAAAGTGTGTGTCTCTTTGACCAATGGAAATGTTGGAAATTAATAGATATATTAATTTCCAACATTATATCTAGGAGAATTTGGTGTTTTTGAGGTGCAGGAGTGTGTGTGTGTGTGTGTGTGTGGCTTCTCTCTTTTTCTTATTTTTTTCTGATGAGTACTGGTCTGATGGATAATTTTGTATGTGGCTGTCTGGATGTGTATGGATATGGGACATTAATAAACATATGGCTCTTTTTGAGTACCTATCCTAGAAAAAGGTGGACATTTCATTTTTGCAAGAGATTCACCGAGAAGCAGTCAACCAAACCACTTGGTTTGCTAATTGGAGAGGGGAGGTTTTTTTGAGGCATGGTTCCACGTCAAGCACAGCGGTTGCCATTCTCTTTGCGGACAGGACAAAGCCTGATTCGGTGCTTGTGCAGGAAATTGGCCAGGATATTTACTGATAGTTCAAGCTACCTTTGAGCAATATCATCTTTCTTTGATTAAAGCTCCTACAGTAGGGAAAGACAGGATATGTTTTTTTCCAGAACATGGGTGCTTCTGATAAATTGTCTAGTGATATTTTAATTTCAGGAGGTGATTTTAATTGTACTCTTAAGAGAGATTGGAAATGCATCCACTGTCTGCTCAGTGACTTGCAACTTTTTCACAGGATTCTGACCTGATTGATATGTGGCAACATGTTTACCCTTATGTGCAGCAGTACACCTGGTTGAGTGCTAGTACCAGCTATTTCTCTAGGGCCTGTTTGGACTGTTTCTTTGTTTTACTTACAGTATCATTTGTCTCATTTACTTTCTAGTTGTATTGTCCCTACTGCTATGGTCTTATTTGTGTTCTCTTCCTTCTATTGAAGACCGTCATCCATCCTGGCATTTTAACGCTCACTTTTTACAAGATGTTCACTTTCTGGACTCTTTCAGTTATTTTGGGGAAACCTGGATTGCCTCAAAGGCTCTTTTCCCCTCCTTGAGGCAATGGTGAGAGGTGGGTAAAGTTAATAATATATGTTTTTGTCAGCAATACATGGAGCAGACAATTCTGGGCCTTTGCTGGAATATGGAGGAATTAGAATTGGGGATTGTGAAACTTAAAAAAACCTTTCATGGCAGTAATGATGCTGGGTTGCATGAGAGCTTGAAATATAAAAATCAGCTCTTCTGGGACCTGTTGAATAGCAAAGTTCAGAGTGCACTGGTTAGGGCTCGATTTCAGGGCTCCTCTCACAGGAATATGCACCTACTCAGTTTTTCTTCAGCCTGGAAAAGAAACATGAAGTGCAGATGATTGGCAATTTCAAGATGTTGTCAGGCCGAGTGTTTTCAGATCTTTGGGGACTGGATTAGATGACCTATTGAGATCTCTTCCAGTGCTACATTTCTATGATTCTATCCTGTGGGGATTAGGAACATTGCTGTGATTTTTTTCTCAGACCTGTGTGCTGCAGAGCGTGCGTGTCCATCTGAGACTTGGCAGCTCCTTGAGGATTTTCCTAGAATCTCAACATTGATGTGGACAAACTTGAAGTGGACCTGACACTCCCAGAATTGACTTCTGCCCTAAATGGCTTTGCTCCAAGAAGGCACACCTGGTATTGATGGTTTGCCCATTGAGTTTTATAAGGCCTCTTGGACCCTTCTTGGGCCTAACTTGCTGCAGGTTTTTCAGGAGAGCGTCAGAATGAAGATATTGCCATTCAGTTGTCATTGAGCTGTTCTTACATGGTTGCCTCAGAAGTGGGATCCTGGGGAGGTGAAAAATTGGATACCTGTGTCCTTTCTTTGCTCTCACTGTAAACTTTTTTCAAAAGTCCTGGCAAATAGATTGAAAATCATGATTGATTTGGTCGTGCACCCTGATCTGATCTATTGTGTCCCCAACAGGTCCATTTTTGATAACCTTTTCTTATTGCGAGATGTAATTTCAGCCTCAAAAATGTTTGATTTCCATATTGTATTGCCTTGATCAAAAGAATGCTTTTGATTGTGTAGATCATGGATATTCATTTTGTACTCTTTGTGCTTTTGGTTTTGGGCCCTGGTTTGTCTCCTGCATTCAGGTATTGTATAATGATATATATTGTCTACCTAAGGTGAATGGTATTTTGAGAGCCTCCTTTCCATTCCATAGGAGAATCAGACAAGGTTGTTCCCTGACTGGGTTTTGTATGCTCTTTCTATCAAGCTTCTGTTATACATGTTGTAAAAGCACCTTTCTGGCCTTTCTGCCCCTGTTCCAGTTCGTACTTCGGTGAAAGTTTCTGCATATGCTGATGATGTGACTGTGTTTATTACTTGAGATTATGATGTTCAGGTTTTGACTGAATGTCAGCACTCTCTTGAGCAGGCTTCCTCAGCTCACATAAATTGGGGGATGAGTGACTCCTGCTGGGGGCTTGGGTGATCTCCCACCTTCCCTCCCTCGCACTTTGCCAGGGTGGGTGGCAGGGGTCACTACTGTCAAGTTGAATTGGCTTTAAGGAACTGGGAATTATGTTGGGACCAGTGTGACGTTCTGGATCTCGGGGGAACACCCCCATGTTCATCTTTACAAAATGACTGTGTGGTATCCAATGCAAAGTTTGTCATGTTGGGTGTCTTCGAAAGGCTTATGATGCATTGAGCATGATTTTTATAGTGATGATATAGTAATTGTTACTGTAATGTTATAGGTTATAATTTCAGGTATATAGTTATGAGGCTGAAAGTGTGTCCTCATGGCTTAAAGCAAGCCCAGGCAAAAACTTTCCAAGAACAGAGAGGCAGTTCACACCTCATCAGGGCACGTATGGGACAAACCCAGCCCAGCCTCACAGGAACAAAGGACACTGGCTTAGGAAGCAACAAAAGAATCTGTTAGACTCTCGAGGGACTCACCCCCCTTCCTTTGGTCAGTTTGGAACTGTGATGAGGTAATGCTCACCTGACTCTGAAGGGGGGTGAGGCAAAAGCCAAGAGGGAAGAAAGGATATGATAAAAGGGAGAGACATTTGCCATTCTCTCTCTCTTCCATCTACATCTACAGATACCACACCAAGCGACTGAAGCGCTGATCAAAGGGAAGAGCCTGGCTGAAGAGCAACCAGCCAGCCTGTGGTGAGGGGCATCTAAGTTTGTAAGGGCATTGAAAGTGTTAAGATCAGCTTAGAATGTGTTTGCTTTTATTTCATTTGACCAAATCTGAATTGTTATGTTTTGACTTATAATCACTTAAAATCTATCTTTATAGTTAAAAAATCTGTTTGTTTATTCTACCTGAAGCAGTGTGTTTGGTTTGAAGCGTGACAGAGATTCCCCTTGGGACAACAAGCCTGGCGCACATCAATTTCTTTGTTAAATTGACAAACTCATATAAGCTTGCGGCGTCCAGTGGGCATAACTGGACACTGCAAGACAGAGGTTCAGGGTTGTGTCTGGGGCCGGAGATATTGGCTAGTGTCATTCGGTTGCACAATCCAAGGAGCAGCTTACGTGCCAGAGGCTGTGTGTGAACAGCCCAGGAGTGGAGGTTCTCACAGCAGAGCAGGGTAAGGCTGGCTCCCAGAGTCAAGGACTGAAGTGACCTAGCAGATCACTGGTCCAGATAACACCAGAGGGGAATGTCACAGTGGCACAGCCAGCAGAGTGTATGTATGGCTTGTTACTCCAAGTGAAGTTCACACTTTCAGCACTGATATTTGTGATTTCAAGTGAGTCTTAAGTGCAGTGGCTAAGAACAGTCAGGAGGAGGTCACAGTTTTGTTATTTTCTGTTTGCTTATTTCGGAAAAGGGAAGTAGGAGCAGAAAAGCAGGAAAACGAGTGAAAGCAGTGAAGCAATTGCAAAGTTGGAGCTTTTTAGGCTGCAGATTGCAGAAAAGGAGAGGGAGCACTAGAGATTATTGCAACTGAAAGAACTGGAGATAAAAGAAAAAGAGTCAGACAGAGAGGAGGCTGCATACAGAAGTGCCATGGAAGGAAAAAAGCGGGGAGAAAGAGAGAGGCAAGAAAGAGAGCAAAAACACCAACTGGACTTGCTAGAGAAGCAGAACCAGAACCCCCACAACCCCAATGATTCCCATCACTCCAAAAATCCACAAGTGGGAACACTTATGTCCTGCATACAGTGAAGAGGATGATATTGCTGAATATCTGACTACCTTTGAAAGACTGTGTGTAATACATGAAATCCCTGATGATAAGAGAGTTCCTACCCTGATTGTGAAATTAACTGGTAAAGCTCAAAATGTATTCAATGGAATGCCTATTGAAGATGCTTTAGACTATTGTAAATGTAAAGATACTGTTTTACAAAGTTTTCAGATTACCCCTGAAACATATAGAGTTAAATTTAGGAATCTTAAGAGGGATATTGGTATGAGTAATGGGGAATATGTAAACAAAATGAAAGATTTGTTGGGAAAATGGGTGAGGGGTAAAGAGGTGGCAAGTTTTGAGGGAATGTTGGATCTTGTTGCTCAAGAGCATTTCCTAAGCATCTGTAAGGCTGATGTAAAGCAGTGTCTATGGGACAAAGATGTAAAGTCTGTGGATGAGATGGCTTTTTTAGCTGATGCCTTTGAACAGAATCAGGTGTCTATTGAGGGCAGGCCACAGAAAGAGGGGTTTAAAACTGATGGGAAGGGAGGATTTCATTTTGCCCCTGGGAAGAGAGAAGGGGATTGGGAGCCTAAACATTCTCTTACCCAAAAACATTCCTCTAACCCCAAATTTCCTGTAAAAGCAGAAGAGCCCAAAAGGTGCTATCAGTGTAATTCCACTGATCACCTGAGGAATAAATACCCCATGCTGGGAGGAAGCAGGCAAACAATAGCTCGTGTTAGTTCTGCTGAGAGAGGGGACAGAGCAGAGACATGGCTGGGACTATGCTATAAGAGCTTTGAGCCAGGTATGGAAAACCATCAGATCATACCTAGAACTACTCATTTAAACCCCAGATATGTAAGTTGATCAGTAAATGTCTAGGAAGACACGATTAGGGTTATCGCCTTTATTTCTTATTGGCTTGTGGACTCCTCTGCCTTCATTTGGAATTTAGATATAATTTATTCAGCAGTTTGTTACTGGAAATGCACTTTGTACTGTTCAGGATAGGAAATTATTTCTGAATTTTTAATTTATGCTCTTCTTTGTTTCTGTACTAATTTTATTAAAGGAGTTTTAAAAGTCAAAGTTTCTCTGACCAGAAATTCCACCCTGGACCTGAGAAAACTTCCCAATTAAAGTTTAATCAAAAACAATCCTTTCCAATAGGGAAAAAATACCCACAGTTTAATCAAACTGGCATTTTCTAATAAAAAAATTGTCAAAAAATTCTCAATCAGCGCTAGTCTCAACTCATCCTGCCCAGTGTGAGATCCCTATTGCAAGTGAACAAGGCATATAGGTGTTGGTTGCCAGACAAATGCAACATGACAGGGAACTGACATTTCTGACACTGGTGGAGAGAGGACACCTGGAGAATTTTCTGCAGAGAAAACTGTGTGGGCAGATCTCTGCACTGATGCATAGGCTCATTGATTTTGCCAGGACTTAGCTTGAATGTACAGTTCCTCCGTTCACTTAATTCCCTTTGCAGGGTTGGGATATTAGGTAGTAAACAGTGTTATCCATTTTATTTTATATATATTTGTTATGCAGTATGTAGCCTGAGGGACTGACTCACTTCCAAGACCTTTTCCTCTTGGCTTATCCAAAACATCTTGTCCAGTTCTGGAAGAACACGTCATAGAGTTCTCTGGGATACCAAAAAAACTCAGTTTGACTCCAGATATCCTTCATTTGGCATACAGCAAAGCTACACTGTGTTGATCAGACTCAAGCAGAGGGGGTGAGTATGGAGCATACCACACATCCACAGTTACATATAAACCCTCTTCTTTCATATATATATTTACACATCTCATTGCATTTACTATACATAACATCACACATTTTTGGATTGACTTGGTCATGCTGCAGGAACCAGTCCCTGTGCCGCATGCACTGTCAATGCTCGACCCCCTGTTTATATTCCTAACTTATCTTCTTCATTATTAATAAGTAGGCAGCAGGTTTTAAACAAATACAAGGAAGTTCTTCTTCACGCAGCGCACAGTCAACTTGTGGAACTCCTTACCTGAGGAGGTTGTGAAGGCTAGGACTATAACAGCGTTTAAAAGAGAACTAGATAAATTCATGGTGATTAAGTCCATAAATGGCTATTAGCCAGGATGGGTAAGGAATGGTGTCCCTAACCTCTGTTTGTCAGAGGATGGAGATGGATGGCAGGAGAGAGATCACTTGATCATTGTCTGTTGGTCCACTCCCTCTGGGGCACCTGGCATTGGCCACTGTCGATAGACAGGATACTGGGCTAGATGGAACTTTGGTCTGACCCGGTACGGCCATTCTTATGTTCTTATGTCCTCTTATCTTAGCTGGCTCAGACATTGTCTTTTTAGGCTACTGAGGCATTTACTTCAGCCTAATAATCTGTTTACTTCCCTGTAGTGAGGTGGTGTGGTTCCCTGCCACCCCAGAGAGACACGAGTCCCTCTGGACACCAGAGTGGGTGGAGCCAGGGAGCTCTGAGCCCGCCCCCCAGAGAGTCAGGCATGGCACCAGAAGTATAAAGGCCTGACCTCAGAGCTCACTGAGAGAGCGGCAGCCAGGGAGGCCAGACGCCTCTGGCCTAGCTCACGATTGGGAAACCCCAGCGGCCTGTGGTAAACCCAAGGACTGGCCCTACCTGTCCCACGCCAGCTACCAGGAGGAGATCCCGAGTCTACCCCTTGCCAGCTATCCCGAGGAACCCATGGTGCTGGACCCCCCAGAGGACACCCAACCCAGGTACCTCAAGGGGGGAGTCTGGAAGTAGCCCAGGGGCAGCCGACCTTAGTCTGGCTGCAGCACTGCCAGAACCCATGTCAGTGTGTTGTGGCCAGGATCCCCACTGACTCACCAGCGGGTCTTCTGCCGCTGCTAGGGCCCTGGGCTGGGACACAGTGGAGTGGAGGGGCCTGCGTCCCCCCTGCCACCCAACTCATGAGTGGCAGTCTCACCCTCTCCCAGGCCCTTTGGAGCCAACGTCCTGGGCTTACTATTATATACGGTTGTTGCTCAGCCCCTGTCTGAGGGCCTGAGTGCCTGACTCACCATTGCCCCACCCTGACCCAGGGCCTGGGCTTACTGTGTTTATTTCTGCCCTCACAAAGGCCACAGAGGAAGACTCCCGTGGCCAAACTAATTCCCCACAAGACATCTTCCTGAATTTAGTGAGGCGGTGTGGCTCCATGCTGCCCCAGTGAGAGACAAGCCCAGCTATCCTCTCTACACTCCCTAATTCTATCCCTCAAGAAATGAGGCCTCCCTCCATGTGTTAATTACTTATCTCAGGCCAGGCCTGAGCTACAAGACTTAACACTGCCTTAAAATTAGAATGAAGATACACTTAGGTAAGACGGGTGCGAGAAGAGAATTAGGCCAAATGTTTGTTTAATGTAATGTAATAAAATGTAATGAAAATTAATTTACAAAAAGGAATCATGAAACTAACTTTTAGGAAAGATATGCTTTGTATTAAAAAAGTAGGAATCTATACTATATGTTTCAATGTCCTCCAAATTCATGTCTTTCACTTTCCAGGAACAGTTTGCCTTCTTATCCAGCATGTCCAAGAGAAAGACAAAAGTTTGATTTCCACAATGAGTTTTCATCATAGGTGAATGTAGCACCACATTATCTTGGCTTATATTTTTCATTCCCAGTTTAACAGTTATAAACACCTTTCAACATCATATAAGAACAGCAGGGTAATCCAGATAAAAGAAAATTCTTCAACCCTAACAACTTGACTCAGATTTATGTGCCAGTTTCAATTGTTTTCTCCTCATTCCAAGAGTTGCAACATCACACAAGTACCCTATAATGTGTTACTTGATTGGCCTTTCCAACGATACAATGTGCTACAACACATTGATGGGGAAGTTTATAGGCATCTCCCCCCACCACCACCTTTGCTATTCATTGAAAATATATATCATGGTCTCTTCTTTCTGTGCTCCACAAACCCGACATTTCTTAATCTAAGGTTGTCTTGCAAAATGTCAAACTGTTTTTGACTTATTTTATAGAACTTTCTGTTAAAACAGTGTCATATAAATCAATCAAGTCTTCAGTTTTCTGTCAGACACCTGCAATCTTAAACTACAGCTTTCAAACTGATACAGGGGAATTAGTAGATTTTATTGTACATCCTGTAGGTAAGCAAAATTCAGTCTAGGATTTACCTGTACCTGTCCTAGGTGAAGTGTTTGCTAATAAATTATTACCAAGGTAATGAGCAAAGTAAGAGAGTTTTCACTTGATTAGCCCTTGTTCAAATGTAGCCGTTGGTACCTTTCACCTGTGACAGCCAAGGAAGTTCCAGACTTGAGTTTTTCTATTATTTTTACTATTTACTTTTTGTATTATTGTAATGCCCCAAGAGAGAGTACAGTTCCACAGTACTTGGGACTGCACATATCTGTAGTAAGAAACACTCCCTGATCTGAAAAGATGAACAGAGAAAGGAAGTATTATTATCCCCTTTTAACAGATAGGGAGAGAATAAGGTCCTGATTTAGAAAAACCTCTATCCAGGATAACATGTTAGCATGTGCTTAAGTCTCACTAAAGTCAATGCATCCTAAACAGGGATGGATTCAAGCACTTTCCTGAATCACGGCATAAGAGACTTGCCCAAGGTCACGGGGAAATCTGTGGTAGAGCCAACAGTTGAACCCAGATCTCCGAGTCTCAGCTCAGAGTCTTAATCAAAGGATCATCGATCTTTTTTTTCCCACCTATGTTAAATGGATTCTAGTTACTTCTTTGATCATTTTATTCATTACAATCCACAGTAACCTGAATTTCATCCAACATTTTGCGAGTAACCACTCTATTTATATTAAGATCCTGATCCTGCAAGGTCTGAGCATTCCCATTAAATTGAAAGGGCCTGCTTCACCACTTTTATGTACCTTCAATTATCCTTTCACCTGGGTAAAGTTGGCATAAAGTCTCACCATTGCTTTTTTTTTTACTTATTGCTATACTATCTCCTCTAAGATTTGGTGGGGTGCGAAGGTATCTAAATAATATTATATGCTCCAGGTTATTAATGCTTTGTAACTTTGTAGAACAGCATTTTTAAATGTATTTTGAAAAATCATCCATGTGTTCCCACCACGTTAGAGTGCCTCTGCAATCATTTATATTTTAAGTAATTGCTATTAATCATGTATCATTAGTAAAATGTTTATAAATGTACCTTAAGTGTCACTGTGTTCTTCTTAGAAATTGATGATCTGTAGAAATTTACCAGTGAAGAATGATGTTGCATTAGAATAATTCTGTTTCTCTAAAACTCAAAGCTTCAGTTCCAGTTATTTTTCCTTATATCACCAATATGTACAATTTCTCTTTCTTCATTTTAATAATGTATTTTCTGTTGTCTTTTTCCATGCCTTTAGATCCTGTGGGGGACAATCTTGTGATTATGTGCATTAACTCCATTATGTTGTGGACTTACTTAAGATTCTGCACCCACAGAATGAGTAGCTACTGCATTCTAAAATGCCAGATACTCTAAGTGTAAAAGCACCTACTTTTTATTGAAACTATTCTTGCTTTATTACTGTAAACAACTTTGATCATAATGATGCCATTTGAAAGAGCTGATCAAGCTGAGAAAAAATGACACGACAGTCATAAAGTGACACTAAATTTTGCTATTAACATTTTATAGTTCATAAGGAAAGTGTTCCAAGATGCAACTACAGACAAAAGAGAAAATTAATTTTAAATAGAACTGTAGATTTGAGCATTTGCAATATACTAATAAAATCATTTGTACCATATTCTTAAACACAACAGACAGAAATCATACTGGTTACCAGAGGATAGATAAAACTGTGCCTTCACTCAGACAATTGCATTAATATGTTAAGTCGTTGATCCCGGAGACAAAGAAAAGAGTTTTGTGGCAGGAAGAAAACATAAAAATATATGAAGCAAAACTAAATGTTATACCAAAAAAACAAAAACAAAAAAACCCCACCCCACAACCAACCAAAAAGCACATAGTTCAAACAGGGGTTCTAAGTTCTAGTAGGAGAGAAGAAAAAAAAAAAAAGGTTTAATTGGAGGCTAGATCACTATACCCAACAAAACTGATAATCTGACACGTGGAACAACAGTCTGCTTTTTGGGGTGTAGACAAAGCAAGGAATTTACTACAACAACTGCTGAAGTGGCAACCTCCTTTGGACCAAATTAAAAAGTAGAGGACAACTGAGACTTGTACTCTATAAATCCTCAAAGAGAAATGATTTGTTCTAGCTATCTGGTAACACAAAGTTATTTTGGTACAGCATCTTTTACAGTCCTCAAATACACCAAGGAATACCAGCTCTAAGTGACAGATCCAAACAGATAAATAGCCACAAGCTATACTGGGTACAGAAAAAATAGTTTATAACTCGAGTAAAATAAAAAAATTAAGATGTGTTACAGAGGTATGCAACTGCTTGATGGGATTAATTACCAGACAGATACTTTGGCCAAGAGCTTGCCCTGCTCTGATGGCACAGAGGTGCCCTATAATCAGATTTAGACAGCTTCTGAAGGATTCCGCCAAAGTAGGGAAGTCTTAGTTGGCATATAGCCACCATAGCAGAGTGGGCAATGTGGAGAAAGAGGCATGGCTGGGGCATCCCTATACCCTGGTGGTTTGCAACTACAGGAAAAGTCCCTTTTAGGCTATTCTATGGTATATTGGTGACCAGAACTCTCAAGTGTATGACAGTATTCAGTGGAGTGAACAGCATTAGAACTCCTTCAACTTCCATGTCTTGCTGCAGCCCATTCTGAGCTCCTGCCTGGGGCAGGGAACAGTTGTCAGTAGTGAAGGAAGAAGAAGACTCAATTCAGGCAGCTGTTGGCCCCTTATCCCGTCTCTATTTCTCCCCTCCAAGGAGCAGAGAAATCTGTGAGGGAATGGAGAGCTTCCCAGAAGTCTCCTGGAAATTTTTGGATGGGGGTGAAGGAGAACACAGGCTGGGTTCACAAGAGGAGAGAAGAGGAAGGAGTAGAGCTGGCTCTGAACTGCCTAGCTGTTTCTGCTCCCTCCTCTTGCAATTCACTCTTCTGAACATAGTAAGGGCTACTTGTTTCCTCCTGCCCTATCCAAACACTGCCAGTGCTCGTGGCCAGCTCTGTTCCTTGGACAGGCCCAGAGCTGCCAGTTAAGAAGGAACAGACGAGAGCCTTCTGGGACACAGTGGCAGTAACAAGTGTGGAAAACCTGCACTAATTGCAGGGTGAGTGTGGGAGAGGAGCATTAAAATGATTTGGGGGCAGGGACCTCACTTGTGCTTGGGTTTAAGGGATGCATTACTTGTACTGAAGTACTGGGAGCCTTCTTAATTGTACTGGGGCAGTAAGGGGCTTCATTCACTCTGTAAAGGACAAGGGGCAGCATTATCTGAAGAGTCAGTGGTAGGACTCCATTATTTGCATTGGGAGTAGAGTGGGTAGGAAACTACTCTTTCCTTCCCAAGTTTACCTCCCCATAGGGGTCTACACAAAGTTTGCGCTGAGATCCTATCCCCAACCCCCAAGTACCTGAGTAGCCTGGGCAGGGACCCCTCGGCCTCTTCTCATCTTCAACAGAGGGCAGAACTGGTGTAACTGTATCAAAAAAGTGAGAAAATATCCTTAAAGTCGGGTTTTATTGTTTAAACCCAACAAGTAAATCCTGGATCCAATGACAATCACAGATGTCATTAAAACCAATTGAGGGTGGCAAGCATGCTCTTTCAGGGTCCAGAGAAGGAGCAATCAAGTGCCTTAGGAAAACCAGCTAAAGACAGTGGAGGTGACTACCCAAGGCAATGGGGTCACAGTCCAGAGCTATTAGCAGGACTCTCCCTGCTGACAAACAAAAGAGCTAGGACATTATTCACAGGCTGTGTGTGCTGGAGGCAGAAAGCCAAAGAAGCATGTATGAGCATGACCCTGAGAAGAAGAGAGGGGATAGAGTACTTGGGGTACAGAGCTTGTTGAAGAAGCAGACTGGGGGATTTCTGTTGGTTTCTATAGTGTACTTTTTTTGGAGGGGGAGGGGGCAAATAAGGTAGATTACACAAAGAATATTCGTGACTCATATTACAGATTTATCATCCTACTAGAAACAACCCTGCAAGGAGCTGAACTCTGGCTAACTAGGAAGACCAAAGGGGCAACTATACTGTTTGTTCCCTATGGTGTGACATGCAACAAGACATAGATGTTCCACTATTGGCCATTTGCCACACAAGTTAAAGGGAGTGCAAAGGTGATTAAAGGCCACCTTTCCATCCCCTCCTCCCCTACCAAGCACTCTTCACCTACAGCTTAAGATCTGAACTCACTCATTTGTGACTCTGTGGTTAGAGGAGAGCCCAGCCACCCCTCATAGTTCCCCTAGAGGCCACTTACTGTGCTGGGAGTGAGGGGAAAGGTAACCAACTGAATTGCTTTGTGTCAGGTATCCTGTGCACATTCCATAGAAGTATGGTTCCCAATAAGCTAGAATTGGAAGTGGATTTATGTGTGGCAGGGTGAGGGATAGCTTAGTGGTTTGAGCATTGGCCTGTTAAACCCACGGTTGGGAGTTCAATCCTTGAGGGGGCCATTTAGGGATCTGGGGCAGATTGATCCTGGGTCTGGAGATTGATCCTGCTCTGAGCAGGGGGTTGGACTAGATGATCTCATAAGGTCCCTTCCAAGCCTGATAGTCTATGATTCTATGAAAAGGCATTTGCTAAGGAAGCTGATGAATGGGTTTGGGGCTACTAATGTCTGGAATGTAGAGGAAGGGAGGGCAATAGGCTGAGACCAGCTGTGGATAGGTGGGATGCTGATGGCAGCCCTCCACCAGCTGGTACAGATTAAGTAAAGACTCATGGCCTGCACTATATAAGGTATTGCTGGATAGTTCTCAGATGAGTTAAATTAGTAAAGTTTCAGCCTAATTAAACAACATCACTTGCATCTTGTCTTTTTTCCTGCATGTCTGGGACAATGAAAAAAAGCCAGAGACAAGGACTGGTATGTCAACAATGGCAGCTTTTCAACTACCAGGCAACTGTCTCATTCCATGAGGAAAGCAGGCCTTTTGTGCTCTTTTAGTGAATCTTGTATCTTTCTTTAATTGGTGGGATTTTATAAGCTAATTGATGATCTGCAACAGTGATACAGATGCTTGTGAATATAAGGCTCTGTTATTCTAATTCTCTCTTCAGAGAGCTTTCTGTAGGGTTACTTGATCTTCTGCAGCTTGTTCTGAAAAGAACCACAGGATTGCTCACTGGTTTGAGTTACTGAGATCATGTTATGCCCACCTTACATTCTTTATGTTGGCTGTTTATAGTGGTGCTGCTGGATTTTAGAAGTCTTAACAGTGTTACACCTAGCTACAATCAAAACTTGTTCCTTGAGCCTTTGTGCTGACAATTATCTTCATCCCCATTACATCTGCAGCTGGTAGGCAAGCATGCTTTTGCCGTAGTATATCCTACAATGTGGAAATTACATTCCCTTTTGCTTCCCCAGAAGCCCATTTAATTTCTTCTTACCTTCACAGTGTAATAATTACTGGCCCAACTTCTGAGTGGTACCCAAGAAAGAGGAGGGAGGTGGTGCAAAGGTGATTATAAGCCAACTTTGCACTCCATGTTTCTAGGTTGAACTCCCTCCAGTCTGTACCACTCATTGCATCTTAGAGCAGCGGAACTCTGACTTCTCCTAAGGGACTGTTCCACAAGAGCCACCTACCTTGCCAAGTGAAAGAGATTTTCAATCTGGTTGGTGCAGCATCATTTGTCCCTGACGCTCGCTTCTGTGCTGCTTATATTAGACTATCTCCTCCATCTCAAGCAATGGGGGCTGTCCATGTGATCAATAAGGATTCACTTGATCACCATCTCTGCCTTTCATTCAGGTGGCAGAAGGCTGCTTGGTCTTTGCCAACCCTATGGTCAGCCATTTCCTTAAAGGTCTCAACAGGCTATACTCTCATGTCTGACAGCCTGTCCCAGCTTGGGACCTCAATCTGGTCTTTTCCAGACTCATGGGATCACCCTTTGAACCTTTGGCGACATGCTCCCTGCTCTATTTCTCATACAAGGTAGCATTTCTGGTAGCGATAACCTCAGCCAGGAGGGTTTCTGAGCTCAAGGCACTGACATCAGAGCCCTCTTACATGGTCAACAAGATTCAGCTCAGACCCCACCCGGCTTTCCTCCCAAAGGTTGTCTCCCAGTTTCACATCAAACAGGACATCTTCCTTTCAGTATTCTATCCTAAGCCACACTTGAGCAGCAGGGAACAAAGGCTTCACTCATTGGATCTCCATAGAGCGCTAGCCTTCTACATCGAGAGAACGAAGCCATTCCAAAAGTCTGTCCAGTTATTTGGGGCAGTTTCAGACACAATGAAAGGTCAGCCTGTGTCGTCACAACGCATCTCTTCATGGATCACGTTCTGCATCCGTGAGTGCTACAACCTGGCAGGGGTGCCTGCACTTCCACTCACTGCGCACTGCACGAGGGTCCAGGCCTCTTCGGTGGTGTTCCTGGCACTGGTTCCCACCCAGAAAATCTGCAGAGCAGTGACGTGATCCTCCATACACACTTTCACCATGCACTATGCAATCACCTAGCAGGCCAGAAATGATGAGGTCTTTGGAAGAGCGGTGCTCCAGTCAGTGGACGACTCTGACCCCACCTCCTGAACTCGGGCTTGGGAGTCACCTGATTGGAATTGAAATGAACAAGCACTTGAAGAAGAAAAAACAGTTACTCACCTTCTCGTAACTGTTCTTTCAGATGTATTGTTCATGTCCATTCCAATATCCTCCCTCCTACCCCTCTGTCGGAGTAGCTGGCAAGAAGGAACTGAGGGGATGGCAAGTCAGCAGGGCTCTATATTGAGTGCCATGAAGGTGCGACTCCAGGGGGTGCCCAGGCCGACTTGACAGAGGCTGCTATGGGAAAAATCTTCCAGCTACTGTGCACACGGTGTGCACACACCTGATTGAAATGGACATGAACAAGACAAAGAACAACAGTTACAAGAAGGTGAGTAACCGTTTTTTGCCCAAGCACAGTTGTGATCTGGACAATAATGTCTTATTGACTTCTAGGTGCATATTTGATTTCTTTGATGCATCAAACCAGAGAGCCAGATCCTATAAATCAGTATAGCTCTGTGGAAGTCATTGGTATTACTCTGATTTACCCCCTACCAGGTTCTGGTAGATAGTGCTTACATTTGGGATACAACAAGGTCCTTGCTTCTTCAGGTGATGGGGAATAGAATATTAGAAATGGTCCCCTGGGAATGTAATAAAAAGCACTCACATTTTGTTTCATGTTTCTCTACAAAGCTGCTGTAGAGGTGTTAGACCAGTGGTGGGCAACCTGTGGCCCACAGGCCGCACACGGCCCACCAGGATAATCTGCTGGTGGGCCGTGAGACAGTTTGTTTACACTGACAGGCCACAGGCACAGCTGCCCATAGCTGCCAGTGGCCACGGTTTGCCATTCCTGGCCAATGGGAGATGCAGGAAGCGGCGTGGGCCACAGGGATGTGCTGGCCGCCACTTCTTGCAGCTCCCATTGGCCGAAAACGGCAAACCGTGGCCACTGGGAGCTGCGGATGGCCGTGCCTGCGGACGGTTAATGTAAACAAACTGTCTCGCAGCCTGCCAGCAGATTACCCTGACAGGCCATGTGCGGCCTGTGGGCCACAGGTTGCCCACCACTGTGTTAGACCCTGCTTTGAAGGTGCAGCCCTGCACTGAGCACTTTCTGTCACAGGAGGTGTACTGGAGGTATTGTGTTTGAGGACTAGTGGGAGTGCAAACTGCTAGCACTTTTTTAAGGAGTACAGCATGTTCATCCCAATCCCTCACAGCCAAGCAGCTGTGCTAGCCAACATGTAGAGCCTTTGTTCTGCATAACCTTTCCCTTCCCAGAACCCTTTAGGACCTTGTTGTATCCCAAATGTAAGCACTATCTACCAGAACCCTTTAGGGTGCTATATTTCCTTAGAAGACATCTCAGTATCTACGTCTGCACTCCCCGAGTGTAAGGGGTTGAGAAATGTGATGGAAGTGCCTAACATCCTCCGTGCATTCTGAGTGGCTGCGTAAGGGCCAGGTAGAATCTAGCTCCAAATGATTAAGCAGGCAGATTTCAACATGACTGCCCACTGTGCCTTGCCCTCTTAAGAGGCTGGCATTTACCTACTTCTCTAATTGTGGCACCCTGCTGCACTAAACAATGAATGGTAATATATGGTCTCCTAGTCCTCTCTGCTTTTTTTTCAGTTTCGCACACATATTCTCCCCCCACCCAAATATTTTGCTTCCTTATGCATTAATTTTCTTGTGTGTATTTTTTTTATATTTTTGGTCTAGTTTCATGGACTTTCACAACTGAATCGTAATAAGGAAATTCATGTGGAACTCCACTATTTTGACAAGACACTACTGTTCTACTGCAAATGCCTGGTGAAGGGAAAAGTTGCATTTTAAACAAATGCCTGCTAAATTAATAAACTTTGTAAATTACAAAATCCCTGAGCACCAACTGCTGAAATACAATAACTCTCTGACCTGAACCTATTAAATGAATAAGTCTGCTGTACATAATTTACACTAGTACTATGCATGAAAAATAGCTCCTGTAAAAAAAAAAAAAGCAAGATAACAAAATAATCTTTCTGTGGAAACAGAATTACTGTCTACTAGGGTTCACTTTAGCAGCATTAGCTTTTGGACTCTCTCATCATTTTACCTTTGTTAGTATACCACTTGCAGGAATTGTTCAATTTTCAGTAATTTAACAATGATTTTTTTTTTATTATTATGATAAAGGATGTTTAATGTACCAAAGTCTCTGGTGTTCCTGATCATATTAGGTACACACAATGTGTGTAATAACACCTAAAATGTACCTGTGACATTCCCCTGGTGTTATCTAGGGGTCGCTCCAATCCTTGGCTCTGGGAGCCAGCCTTACCCTGCTCTGCTGTCAGAACCCCCACTCCTGGGCTGTTCACGCACAGCCTCTGGCATGTAAGCGGCTCCTCGGATTGTGCAACCGAATGACACAACTCTGGGAACCTCCATCTTGCAGTGTTCAATTATGGCCGCTGGATGCTGTGAGCTTATATGAGTTCATCAATTTAACAAAGAAATTGATATGTATCAGGCTTGTTATCCCAAGGGGAGTCTCTGAAATGTTTCAAACCAAACGCACTGCTTCTGGTAGAATAAACAAACAGATTTATTAACTACAAAGATAGATTTTAAGTGATTGTAAATCAAACCACAAGTCAGATTTGGTCAAATGAAATAAAAGCAAAAAGCATTATAAGCTGATTTTAACACTTTCAGTGCCCTTACAAACTTAGATGCTTCTCACCACAGGTTGGCTGGTTGCTCTTCAGCCGGGCTCTCCCCTTTGATCAGTGCTTCAGTCGCTTTTTGGTGGTGTTTGTAGATGGAAGTGGAAAAGAGGAGAGGAAGAGCATGGCAAACATTTGCCCTCCATCTTCAAGATCAAGTGAGCATTACCTCATTGTAGTCCCTGACTGACCAAGGGAAGGGGGTGACTCACTCGAGAGTCCAACAGATCTTTTGTTGTTGCCTAGGCCAGTATCCTTTGTTCCTGTGAGGATGGGCTGGGTTTGTCCCATATGTGCCCTGATGAGGTGTGAACTGCCCCTCTGTTCCTGGAGAGTTTTGCCTGGGCTTGTTTTAAGCCATGAGGACACATTTTCAGCCTCATAACTATATACATGAAATTACAACCTATAACATTACTATAACAACAATGCTGAGTGCATCATGAGACACCGAAGACACCCAACATGACAAACTTTGCATTGGATACCACACAATCATATTATAAGGATGAACATGGGGTGCAGAGTGTTCCCCTGAGATACAGAGTGTCACAGTACCATATTAACATATTGTGGTCCAAATCCTGCTCACATGACTCATATGAATGGTCCCACTGCCTTCATATATAAGTGCATATGTAGGGAATATATAATGTAGCATGGGAAGAATGCTTTTTATCAGTATAGGTTTGGGGCTGCTATTGTACTCATGAGTTGCCAGTCCATGAGTGAGTTATGCAGGCCATCCCCAAATAAGTGCTGATAATATCTTTAGGCCAAATGAAAATGTAGTGGCTTCTGTGCAATTAACATATGTTACAGGACAAACTATTTTACAATTATTTGAATGGGGTCATCTTTCTATCCCTCTTGCAAAGCTAGAATACATCAGATACCATGAATCCAGAAACCTTTAAACATGACACAATAGATTTTCTGTACATAAAACTGTCATGAATGTAAGGTCTGATATCTTGGGGTATTCCAATGCAAATGCTGGTCCCACTGGAAGGTGGTAATATTCCTTTCTCACTGGTATAAATCTTCCATTTCTAACACTGAAAGGATATATAATGATTTTCTTACGTTTAACTCCTACTTGATGCTGAAACAATTGTTGGGGAAGACTGAAAAACTGTCCCATGAGATAATGGTCCAGATTCTGTGTTGTGGCCAGAGAGCACTCCACACAGGGTGGAATACAGGGGTGAGGCATGTTACAAAAGAAGCCTTGACTGACCCCATTTCCTAGGTCATGCCCCTAAAAGCTGGCCTGAGGGCAACTTTGAAGTTAAAGAAGCTGGGAAGTTTGGCCAATAAAAGAGCTACTTTGGAGAATAAAATGAGAAATTAGTATGATCATTTGGAGGGCTATTGAGCAATATTCTTTAATACTCCTTTGAAATAATGTTCCTTTAGCACACCATTGCTGTAAGGGCAATCTGATTCCAGCCTCCTCCATCCTTCTCAATGGATAGAAAATGTACAGGTAACTTTTGAGGATGCTGTTGAATAATGCTGAACAAACTGCACCATAGGAGAATCAACAGACAATACCTTAGGTTTTCTTTTGCATAATGTTACTGTTGTGTCTTTAGTATTGGCTGTAGTGCTCTTCAATACAGGGAGGGATAGCTCAAGTGGTTTGAGCATTGGCCTACTAAACCCAGGGTTGTGAGTGTAATCCTTGAGAGGGCCACTTAGGGATCTGGGGCAAAGTCAGTACTTGGTCCTGCTAGTGAAGGCAGGGGACTGGACTTGATGACCTTTCAAGGTCCCTTCCAGTTCTAGGAGATAGGATGTCTCCATTAATTTTTTTATTTATTTTTATTTAATATGCATTGCATGCATGTGGATACAAAACACTTAAAGTCCCTCCAAAGGTTGGTGTTTCAGGAACTTTGGGAATATATTCTTGTAAATGTGAATTTAGTGCTCCAGAAAGGTGCTGGATTGTCATCCCTGGAGATTGCTGTCCTCTATTTATTCCCCAAACAGATACAGCATGGGCAGCAGCTCTCAACATTTTTTCCATAGAACCTCGAGCTTGAGCCAGAGGAACCCCACCTGGGCGTGACAACTTAATTCATTCTCCATGCCCAATAGATCCTTCACAAGAAGGATGCCAGTTTGTGCCAGTTGCAGTAGTGATTTTTGTGATGTAAACGCTTCTAAGATGGAATCTAGACCGAGACCACAGACCACTGGCAGCTGCCAGATGGTAACAGCTTTTGGTCACTATCAACTTCGGATGATCTAGAGGCGTAGAAATGAGAGATTGTGTTCCAGTATCAATTCCCTGAACAATTCAGTAACTCATTGGTCATCCTGAATATACTTTTATTTAACTAAAGTTTGGTGGTCATTACTCACAACACTCTGTAGAAGAATTCCTGATCCTTACATTTTAACTTCATAATTCATTTTCTCTGTTATATTGCATCTAAAATAGCATCTGCTACTTGTAGATTGATAACCACTATATATAACTCATAAGGGCATCAGATTTCAGAATGAGATTTGGAATATGGTAAATGGATATAATTAATGTTTTGTTACAATGTATCATTAAAACATACTTGTCCATGTTGTAGGACAAATTAAGAAGTTACATATAAGGACAATATTTTCAGTGATTGAAAACTGTCCTAAATCTTCAAAATTCTAAGCAACTTGAGAAAACTCTTAAAAATTCTTGATTGATTTTAAAACACAAACACTAATACAGATCATCTCTGCCCCTACAAAATGGATTTAAATATATGTACATACATTATTTTCCACAAAAATATTATAACTTTGTTTTAATGCTAATTTGTATGTAGCATAATGAAATAAATGTGTCCTTAAAGCTGTTTTTTCTATTGAAATTTAAGAACGGATCCCAAATACAAATCCTGTTTTATTTTAGATGACTTTAGGATCTGCCTTTCAGACATTTTTTTCCTTTTGCTTTCATCATTGTCAAGATGTAATACTTTGTTGTTTCTTGCTCTTCATTTTTAAAAAATGTGCTGATATTCTAGCATGCTTACCTGGTTGGCATTGGTTTAAGATCTTCATGGCTGGTGTACTGCATTCAACATAGGAAAGAGAGGTCCTAGAAAAAGTCATCCTCCAATATGGGGGTAGGAGGATAGGGGAGTGGGACAACCAAAGTATGCTCTCAGATTCTAGAAAAGATGTATGGGTTCTGCATCATGCATGTGCATACCTTAATGCCTAGTTCACAACAGGAGTTACTTTCTGAGGACACTAAGAGATATCTTTGTCACAGAACTTCATGTAGAAATGTTTTGATGTTGTTTGAACAGATGAGAGAGGATTTTAAAGGGGAAAATATGCAGCACAGAATGAAGAGGTAAATGAAAGCACAACTTCTCCTTGGATGAGATTCTTTTTAGTCACTCCCACATTAATTAAAATATCACAGTATTTGCACAGCATACTAAAGAACTGGTATTACATGGTATAGGGCCAGCTCCTCAGCTGGGGTAAACCAATGTACCTGTATTGACTACAATGGAGCGATACTGTTTTACCCCAGCTGAGGATCCAGCCCACAGTCTATAGGACAAGTCCTGTACAAGACAGGAGTACTATTTTATAAAGTCCACACATCAGTATATTTCCTGCTCAAGAGGACAGGGAAGAAAGAGAGAGGAAAATACTTTGCTATAAAAAAATAAACTAGCTCAACAGAATTATTAGCCTTTCTTAATACCCTTTTGGTAATACCCACAAAAAGCTACAAGGGCTTTCAGATAAAAAAAAAAAACCCACTGTCTGTTAGATCAGTGGCAATCCACATTTATATTTTAAAGAAAAAGTATTTCCTATGTGAAGTGCATATGGAGTTTCAGTTCAGTCCCTGCAAGGCAGATGTCTAAATCACAAAAAAATCACTATCAATAATTGTCCACAGCAGACCAAGTAAGTGGAGAGACTGAACTAATCTTTCTTTTGTAGAAGTGGCTCCTCTACATTTAGGGCAAATTGATATGACACCTTGGGGAAGTGTAAATAGGAACTGCCATTCTGGATCATACCAGTGGTCCAATGTCCTGTCTCTACTAGTAAGTGGCCAGTGCCAGATGTTTCAGTGGAAAGTACAAGAAAACCCATAATGGTCAATTATGGAACAATGTCCTCCTAGGGAAGCATTTTACTAATGCCAGGCAGCTAAAGATTGGTTTATGCCCTGACATGTGAAGGGTTAAATAGCTCTACCTCAACCGTTTTTATCCTACCTATGGTGTACCTGAGTGCTTTCATGTTCCAAATTAGTGTGAATCCTATTATGAGCTGAATCCTATTAAGCTCTTGGACATAATGGTATCTTGTCATACTGAGTTCAACGGGCTTATGCATTGTGTTTTAAAAAATTAATCAGTTTTAAATTTATTTCTTTTCAATGTCTTTGGATGTTCTTCTATTATGAAGAAGGGTAGATAGGAGCATGCATGACCGTCGCTATACCATTAATTATTTTATATATATCAAGTTCCTTCTTATTAATCCCTTTTAACTAAACAGTCCTAATCTTTTAATCTTTCCTCATGTGGAAGTCTCGCCATGTCTCTATTCATTTGTTGCCTATCTCTGGACCTCTTCTGTTTCTACTCTACATTTTGAGACTGTGTGACCAGATTCATAGATGCTAGGACTTGAAGGGACCTCGAGAGGTCATCGAGTCCAGTCCCCTGCCCTCATGGCAGGACCAAATACTGTCTAGACCATCCCTGATAGACATTTATCTAACCTACTCTTAAATATCTCCAGAGATGGAGATTCCACAACCTCCCTAGGCAATTTATTCCAGTGTTTAACCACCCTGACAGTTAGGAACTTTTTCCTAATGTCCAACGTAAACCTCCCTTGCTGCAGTTTAAGCCCATTGCTTCTTGTTCTATCCTTAGAGGCTAAGGTGAACAAGTTTTCTCCCTCCTCCTTATGACACCCTTTTAGATACCTGAAAACTGCTATCATGTCCCCTCTCAGTCTTCTCTTTTCCAAACTAAACAAACCCAATTCTTTCAGCCTTCCTTCATAGGTCATGTTCTCAAGACCTTTAATCATTCTTGTTGCTCTTCTCTGGACCCTCTCCAATTTCTCAATCTTTCTTGAAATGCAGTGCTTAGAACTGGACACAATACTCCAGTTGGGGCCTAACCAGCACAGAGTAGAGTGGAAGAATGACTTCTCATGTCTTGCTCACAACACACCTGTTAATGCATCTCAGAATCATGTTTGCTTTTTTTGCAACAGCATCACACTGTTGACTCATATTTAGCTTGTGGTCCACTATAACCCCCAGATCCCTTTCTGCCGTACTCCTTCCTAGACAGTCTCTTCCCATTCTATATGTGTGAAACTGATTTTTCCTTCCCAAGTGGAGCACTTTGCATTTGTCTTCGTTAAACTTCATCCTGTTTACCTCAGACCATTTCTCCAATTTGTCCAGATCATTTTGAATTATGAACCTGTCCTCCAAAGCAGTTGCAATCCCTCCCAGTTTGGTATCATCTGCAAACTTAATAAGCATACTTTCTATGCCAATATCTTAGTTGTTGATGTGTAAGATCTGAACACAGTATTCAAGGAATGTGTATCATCAATGTATACAACTGTACTGTTACAGTATTTTCATTGCATTCTTATATACACTCATTTTGTTTGCTTTTTTTAACCCCCCTTGCTCGCTGATCAGATGTTTTAATTGAGCTGCCCACAAAGATGCCCAGTTCTTTTTCAAGAATCATTATGGTTTATCTAGAACCAGCAATGTGTATGAATAGTTCAATCAATTTGTTCCTTCCAATGTATATTATCATATTAGTCAACTTTGAATTTCATCTGCCATTGTGCTAGCTTATTAGGTCCTTTTGAACTTCTTTAGTCTTTCCCAATTCTGACAAATATATAAAAAATAATTTTTTGCCCTCCGCAAATTTTGCTATCTTATCATTCACCCTCTTTTTAGATCATGTATGAATATATTAACAATTCCAAGTCCAGTGCTGCTGACCATGCTGTATATATTCAGTGGCAAAATATAAGCACATTTTAACCTGCTGTACTATTCAGGTCCACAGTCGAACAGTGGGCCTGAGTAGTATATAAGGTAAAACGTGAATCTCTTGAAATAAAAGATCTGAACTCAAATCCCATCTGAAGTTACAAATAAATCTAAGATTCATGGTCTAAGTAGTCTCCCTTTGTGCACATTGTCCAAGCATCATGAAGTTCAGCACGACTAGCAGTCTCTGCCCAACAATAATCATACAGTGGGAGACCATGTGGACTGCAGAGAGACTGGAGTACATTGCTAGAGCTTTGTGTGAAGCTGCTACACTAGTCTACATTCAAGACAGTATTGTTAGTTTCTCACTTTCATGAGTACTAAATTCACCACTAAATCTTAAAATGTCTCTACGTATGTTTGGCTGTGCTGAGATTTGGTTTGGGGCAGAAAGACTAATTCAGCAGAAGGGCGGGCACATTGCTTTATTCTCTTTTGGCTGGTCTCCTTTCCTACATGTATTCAAGCATATAATTCCCAATTGAATTTTAAGATCTCCTACTCCTTTATTCTAGGAAGTGACATTTTTTTTACCTCCTCCAAGCGCCACCTTTTGCCATTCTCAATTCTCTGACCCAGGGGTAGGCGGCATGCGAGCTGATTTTCAGTGGCACTCACACTTCCCGGGTCCTGGCTGCCAGCCTCGGGGCTCTGCTGCTGGCCTGGGGTCCGTCCGTCGGCCCCCTGCCACCCGGGGTCACATTCGCCAGCCCTGGGTCCCGGCCACCAGTCCCGGGGGCTCCACTGCCGGCCTGGGGCTCTGCTCCTGGCCTCGGCACTGGGATCTGCAGCCACCCCCAGCTGTGGCCAACTGGCCCCAGCCTGGGGCAGTGAGGGGTGCAAACAGAGGCAAGAGGGGGCACAGCTCAGTACCCTCACCTTAAAATTGTTCCAGAATCACTGTACCGGGATATTTGTAAGTCCTGATTTGCTGCTTACATCACTATCACATCACATGGAACAGCACACTGCGTTTGACATTGCGTGTGCCATCTGTCACAATTGTTTTTCCCCACTGTAAATTGAGAGGTACATTTGACAAAATGTCAGCTCCTAAGAAAGCAAAGTTAGACGTCCGTTCATTTCAGCATTCTTGGACAGACACATCTGGATTTATTCAAAAGAAGGACCGTGCTGTTTGTGCTTTCTGTTGTGAAAGTGTTGTTTGTCGGACATCGTGTTCGACGACATTTTCAAACGAAGCATGAGAAAACCTTTCTTGACGAAGCAGACAAGACTGAATCAATCAAAAAGGCAGTAGCAGGATATGAGAAGCAAAGCAGTGTTTTTAAATGCTTAAGTGTAAGTAAAAATCAAGCCACAGAAGGAAGTTACAAGATTGCACAGTGCATTGCAAAAAATGGAAAGCTGTTTACAGATGGGGAACATATACAAAATTTTTCTCAGCAGTTCGGAAGTTTTGTTCAATGATTTGCCAAATAAAGATACGATCATATCTAGAATAAAATAACTGCCTGTCTGCAAGAACATTTGAGAGACGTATAAGCAAAATGGCAGAAAACATTAACTAAAGCAGACGACTGCATTAAAAGACTTAGCAGTGTTTAGCATTGCAGTTGATGAAAGCATGGATATAAATGACATTCCACGTTTGGCAGTTGTTGCAAGGTATTGTGCTTCTGATGAAATCCAAGAGGAACTTTGTTGCCTAAAACCCCTGCATGGCACAACAAAGGGGGAAGATATAGTGGAAAGTTTTGTAAGCCATTTTGAAGAACGAGGAGCTGACATCAGAAAAATATTTTGTGTAACAACAGATAGTGCTCCTGCCATGGTCGGAAAACAGAAGTTACTTGAAGATCAAATTTCACTGTATCATCCATCAAGAAAACCGGTGTGCTAAAATTTCTAATTCAGAGAGTAATAATGTGATGAATACAGTGGTGAGAACTGTGAATTTCCTTGTTGCTCGATCTGCTTTGACTCACAGACAGTTTCAAGCACTGCTAGAAGAGATGGACAGTGCTTATAACGACATTCCACTTCACAGCAACATTTAGTGGCTAAGTCGTGGCAAGGTTTTGGTGCGCTTTGTAAACTGTTTTGATGCAATCAATGCCTTTTTGTCAGAAAAAGGAGAAAACTACCCCAAACTGAATGGTGACAAATGGCTGCATAAGCTCATGTTTCTAACTGACATCACCGCTCACTTAAACAAACTCAACCTCTGTCTCCAGGGTGCAGGGCAAACGGTTCTGGATCTTTATGAAACCTGGAAGGCATTTGTTGTAAAACTAGCAGTTTTTTCTTGGGATATCTGAACTTCGACTTTTTGCTACTTCCAACACATAAAAGAGCTATCGACACATTGCACTGTCAGTGTCGATGAGATTGGAATGTACATGCAAGAACTGGAATCAGAATTTTCTGACAGATTTCAAGATTTCCAGCAATTTGGCCCAATGCTTTTTTTTCCTAATTAACCCTGAAAAGTTCAACAAAAGCAACTTGGATTTGTCTGTATTTCAGTGGGATGGGTGTTGAAGATTTCGAAATGAAGCTCATTCAGTTAAAAAGCTCAGAATTGTGGGCATCAAAGTGCGGAGTGCACTGGAAGCTATCGAGAGAGATCTTGGGGCCTCTATTCTGACCTGCTGGATGTCCCTGCCAGTGAAATATAACTGTTTGAAGAAAATTGCGTTTGCAATGCTTTCAGCATTTGGATCCACATACCTGTGTGAACAGGTATTTTCACACATGAAATCTGTCCTCTGTCCCTCTCGGAGCTGGTTAACAACTGATCACTCAGAAGTCTGTGTGCAGCTTAAATTATCCAAATACGTGCCAGACATTGGAAAACTCAGCAAGGGCAAGGATCACATTAAACTGATAAGATCTGCATTTTAATTTAATTTTAAATGAAGCTTCTTAAACATTTTAAAAACCTTATTTACTTTACATACAATAGTTTAGTTATATATTATAGACTTATAGAGAGAGACTTTCTAGAAACGTTAAAATGTATTACTGGCACGCGAAACCTTAAATTAGCATGAATAAATGAAGAGTTGGCACACCACTTCTGAAAGGTTGCCGACCCCTGCTCTGACCCATCTAGTTAGCTAAAGATGTTTCAGGCAGAGAGCAGGTGAACAGACTTTTTTTGAGGATGATGCCAATGCAGTTGTATGTATCAGCCAGCAGAAAAAAGATGTGCAATAAGAGCCTGATCCAAAGCCTACCGAAGTCAATGGAAAGCTTTCTACTGATTTCAATGGGCTGTGGATCAGGGCCTGTAAGGGAGCAGACTCACCCCTGCAGCGCCTCCTGCCGGTTGTCCAGGGAATTAGCTCACCAGCCTCTGGAGCGCCCTCTGCAGGCCGGGTGATCCGCCTTGTCCTCTGCACTGGCCCCCATGTCCCTCCCAGGACCCTGGTGACCCTTGTTCTGGGTGCTGCCCCCTGGCAATACCCACACATGCTGGTTCTCCCCTCCCAGGGGAACCTCCACCTACTAATCCCACCTTGCCTCAGGATAAGGCCACTGCCAGTCACCAACTAGCCCCCACTCTCTGGGGCAGACTGCAGTATAGACCACTCATCATCGGCAAGGTTGGGTTTGGACCTGCTGCCTTGGCCTAGTCCTGGGCTGCCCAATGCAACCCACAGTACCCCTTGGCCTAATACTAGGCAGCAGCTTGGGGCTTTCCAGGCTGGAGCTCCCCAGCTCCTCAGCCTTTCCCCAGCCCTGCTCCACTATAGGTACCCTGTGTCTAGCTCCCTACAGCCAGGCCCTTCTCTCTCTGAAGGCAAAGAGAGAGACTCTGTGTTCCTGGCTCCCAGTCTCTTTATACAGGCCATCTGGGCTCTGATTAGGGTGTGGCCCAGCTGCAGCCACTTCCCCCAACCAGCCAGGGTTTTACCTTGCCCAGCCCAAGACCTCTGCAGGGCTTTTCCCACCCCACAGGGCAGGAGCAGGTATCCACCCGCTACAGGGCCTAATAGAACATCCCTCTCCCTCTTACTGGAACACATCACCTTTGCAGCACACCGGAACGACACTGACCCAGGACTGAGCAGCTCTTAGATATTGGCCTTCGGTTCTGTTGTTAAGTTAATGGACTGTCTGCATATTGCTTCTGACATTCATAACCATATTAGACAAAAATAATCCTAAATAAAAGACACACAGATAAAGGGGGGAAGCATAACTTGCCCAAACAGAAATGGGATCCCACAGAATCTACATATAAACCAGAGAAAAATCTGACTAAAAAAGCTCTGGTAATTAATTTGAATAATTGTAATTAATTATATAGATATTTATAAATAAAATTACAGTAAATATAATTACTTTAACATACCACAGCAGGATACAACAAATCCTATATTGAATTAGATCTGTATCCTACACCGAACCATTGTTTAGGGTTTGGAGGCCGGCAAAGAAGCCCATTTGCTCCCCCATATTAAAATATAATGTGCTGATATGCCTTCTAGCTCTAAATTGCAACTTTCATAAGCACTAAAAACTGGCTGACCTACTTCTCGATAGTAATTGAAAGTGATTATTACTGACAATTAGCAAGCAAGCAATAAACTACAAAGGCTTCAATGGATAATTTATTCCCAAATATTTTGCTAGCAAATGCAGATTTTTTAAAAGTTAACATTAGATATTTCTCATAATTACAATATACCCTTTGTTTTGTGACAAATATTAAACAAAAACTTTGTTTCCCTTAAATTAGTGTGAGATCCTTGATTTCATCCATGTCTAGAGAAGATTCTTATGGGTAAATATTCAATGTGAAGTCAGAGGACTTAGGCATATAATGATTATAATTAATAGTACATGACTAGATTTCTGTGCATTGCATTGAAAAGTAAATTCATAATTTCAGGATTTGGCCTTAACAAGTACATTTTCAATTCAACATTGGGAATCTTCCAGTCTAAGTGCTTATCCTGGAACTCTTACTCATGTGCTTAACTGTCTTCATGGAAATAACTACCATTGAAGTGAGTGGTTGTAGGACTGGGCCATAATAAGGTCAAATAATAGCCTATGCAAAATAATTACAAAGTATTTAACTTCTGGAGGCTAAAAGTAGAGAAAAGTACTTAACCATTCTCACACTGAAGTCAGCAAGGACTATGGGCTTGAGACTACACATGTTGAAATCAGTGGTAACCCTCCATGTAAGATCATCTGAAGTGATGATCTTAGTAAGTAGTACCTTATCTTCTGCAGTAAGGGTAGCCTTAGAATAATCAGGGCTAAAACCAGAAATAATTTAATGGGGGTAACTGCTTTGAAGTCATTGTGTTTACAACCATTTATACCAGGTCAGATTTTCCTACCACAAGAGATAAGTGAACTGTGCTGTGGAAGAATTGAGATCTTAAAATAATATATTTGCTACCTTTGAAAAGATTAGTCTTCATTTCTCTAATGGCACATAGTTAGGTTGAAACTTCACTGAGATTACATTCTGACTACAAACGAGTAATTTTGTTTCACCGTTGTTATTGTGTGCGTGTTCCTATAACTGATGATACAGGTATGAATAAAATGCAGCAGCTATGTCACACACACTAGATTCTACAACACCCCTGTAAGACATAGGAATGTTACGTTTAACAAGTTCTAGTAGTGACAAGTTTTCTTCCTCTTTCTCCCAAACTTAATACGACAGTATCACTGACAACATCAATAACAAAATACACCACTGTTCAAAAGAAAGAGGTCATAGCCTTATTTCTAGAACACACTAATACATATACAAAACTCGCATTGATCATGAGCACTGTAGTAATTCCTAAATAAAGATAAAGTTGACTTTATCGATGGTAGACCTTTCCAACAAGGAATATGGCACTTTCCCATTTTACCAGAAAGATCCAAATATGCTGTCTTGAGTTTGATATACTGGTTGTCTTTGCCTCTGGAAAAAAAACCTCATGCTATGTGAAAGGACCTCAAGCACTCTTGCATGTAGGAGGCAACAACCAGTCCATCTCCAAACCATGCTTCAGGACAAGATTCCTCTGTACATCCCTCAAATACTGTCTCTAGCCCAAAAGAACTGTTAAACTGCATATAAAGTTACTTAATTATCACAATTCCCTCTTCACCATGTATTCCAGGCATACAGTGACTGATTCTCTTCTCTCTTACACCACTGTAACTACACTACTTCAGAACAGTTACTCCTGTTTAGACTGGTGTAAGTGAAACCAAAATCAAGTCAAAATTTCTGATAAAACTGCAGATTTTATGCAAATAAGAGATAACTAATTAATCATTCATTAATAGGCTGTATATAGGCACATTTTATTGTCACATAGTAACCTAGGTCCTTTACTACAAAACACAGTTTAAAAAGACTACAAACATACATGGTTACAACATTAAAAATTTAGTAATAAAGCCATAAATAAAAGCAACACGACATGCTACGGCTTTTTTAAAAATATAGTGCTTATGAAAGATACAGGATTGGCATCCTGGAGAATTAATTGTCTATTTATCCACCGAAAAGCTACATTGCCAAAGGCTCCTTATTTCAGCCTTTCAAGGAAAAATGTATTTTGTGGGAAAATTCACATCCTGGATATCTCCCTAACCAGCTTCCTTCTACCCCAGATTAACAGCTACCAGGACAATTAAAACTTTTCAAGACCCACTTTTACTAGATGGCAGCTATTCACTTAAATGAAGAAGAGGGATAGGCACCATGATTTAAAAAAATAGTCTTTCTTGGAGAAAGGCCCTTCATGTTGTCAGTTCCCTTGTTTCTTTTTTACCTCAAATTAAATTATGTCAAGAAGTTTAAGTAAAAAAATTGTCATACCTTAAAAATATAATCTGGCCAGAAAGATCATCTGGCTCCTAAACTTTAAAACAAAGAAATAAATTTCTAGGAAATTAAATTAGATAGGACTCCCAGGGTCCATACCTGAAGTTCTTCCTCAAGGAAACCTCCTAGCATGGTCAATGGAAGTTTTGGCTGAGGAAGGATTCTGGGATTGGGCCAACAGCATCTATGCTGCACTGCTAATACAACCAGAAGAAGGTCCACACATCAACTAAGAATCTCTCAAAACGGTGCCAAGATCATTGGTAAAGAGGGTGCCAAGAGCAACAATAAATGCCAAAACAAAAAAAACAACCAGTTCATAGAGACCCTTTCTTCTCCTGTTAGTCAGTGGCAAAAATCCCATGGATTTTCAACTGGAGTTGGATCAGACTCCCAAAAGAATCATATTTAATTTCAGTTCAGTTGGAGTAACAATAACTATTTACCACGTGGAAAACAATGAAATATTTTTTTTTAAATGTGCATTGTAATTTAAAGAAATAGTGTGCGTGTGTGTGTTTGTGTTTGCTTGATACACCCCTTTCAATAAACCAGTATAACAGTGTTCTTGAAAATAGCATGCCCTGCAATTTTATTTATAAAAACAGAGGGGTATAATGTGAAATCTACATTAATTAGTATGATTGCAGCAAAACACTGAAAAATGATACTCTGTCGAGAGACCAACTCCTCTTACCAGGCCTAGGTCATATTGTGTGATCCCTCGGGTGATCTGGAATGGGTACTGACAGAATGTTGTGCAGTTGTAGTCTTATGAAGGAATTATGCCTGAATCTACCAGAATCCCTTCTGGATGCTCTTGTGCTGTGGGGCAACTACACTATGTTAGGAGAGGGTGCAGTGTGCTCACATCTCCATGCCCAGCCAGCTCTGCTGCTCAGGGCTGGCCTTACCATGAGGCAAACTGAGGTGGACGCCTCAGGTGCCAGACTTTGGGAGGGGGCACTACTAGGACCCAGAGTGTAGAAAATTGTATATGCTGCTGGTGCATATGTATTCTCTCTGCTCTAGATGCACAGAAATGGTGGAGTGCTGTGCTGGAGGAATGAGGGCACAAGAGACATGACAGGCAGGCAGGAGAAAAGGTAAGAGGGAATAACAGAAAGCAGCAGGAGCTGCAGGGAGAGAGAGGAGGAGGAGCCTCTTATGTACCTCTCTAGCACCCCCAGGAGCCTGGACTGATTAACACCAGCTTCTCAGGGAGCTTCCTGTTCAGTAGTAGGAGCCAGTTAGGCCCGTAAGACACTGATATCTTCCCTCACTCAGGCCCTGCTACCAGCCTGCTTATTTGTCCCCTTCAACTGAGTGTTGAGAGCCACTATAGCTGGCAAAGAACAGCAGTCATGAGTGAAAGAAGAAAATGCCCGTCTGGGGCAGCATTCAGAAAAAGCAAGCAAGCAAAGGAAGCTTTTCTCTCTAAGCAGGAAGGAGCTCTCCTGAGATACAGAGACACAAATGTTCACGGTGAACCTTCTGTCCCTAGTAGGATGTGAGTGGTGAAGAGATGCCTGATCTTCCAGTTAGTCAGAGTGCAGGTGACCTGGCAGCTACTGCAGCATCCATATCTCCATCTCAAATGGATGTAACCATGCACATTCGTGAAGAAAATTGTAGATCAGAGAAAAGTGTGGTGGCGGTGCAAGAAACAGCTGCTGCTGAGTTTAATTCATTAAGTCTAGATGATCCAGGACTGTGGACCCACTTGAGCAGTAGCCTGAGGGACTTCCTTGTACTGCATCGGCCACAGCAAGTGAAAAACTTCATGTTCCCCAAAGACAATGAAAATAGAAGTTTCCATCCAACACATTACTGGCGTGAAATCCCCAATGTGACAAAGTGGAGAGGCCATGGCTTATGTACTCAAAAACCCAGAATGCTGCATTCTGTTTTTGTTGCAAGCTCTTCCAGTCTAATGTTCCAGCCACATTGGGTTCTACAGGAACAAAGGACTGGACAAATAT
This sequence comes from Malaclemys terrapin pileata, assembly GCF_027887155.1. Taxonomy (NCBI): domain Eukaryota; kingdom Metazoa; phylum Chordata; order Testudines; family Emydidae; genus Malaclemys; species Malaclemys terrapin. Next base: position 23,063,712 of record NC_071507.1, on the reverse strand, counting down.
GGCTAGAAATCTGGCATGCCATGAGAAGGCAGCAAATCACCAGTGAGCATTCCATAGGTGGAAAGAGTTTGAGATGAGACAAAGGTTAAAGGCCACCATAGATGATCAGCAACAAGAGAAGATCGCATTAGAGTCTCTTTACTGGCAAAATGTTCTGAAAAGGCTCATTGCCATTGTGAGAATGCTTGCTACCCAAAAACTAGCACTGCGTGGCACTTCAGATCAGCTCTATGTGCCAAACAATGGAAACTTCCTTAAAATTGTGGAGCTGATGTCTGAGTTTGATGCTGTACTCCAGGAGCATCTAAGAAGAGTCACCACCCAAGAAATGTACACACAACACTACCTTGGAAAAACAATTCAAAATGAGATCATACAGTTACTGGCAACAAAAGTCAAACAGAAGATTGTGGCAGATCTGACATCATCAAGATATTACTCCGTTATTCTGGACTGCACACTTGACATCAGCCATATGGAACAAATGACTTTAATGGTGCATTTTGTAACAACAGAACCCAGTGAAAATGTCCCTGCAATGGTGACTATCAGAGAGCATTTTCTAGAATTTATTGACATTGATGATACTACAGGAGCTGGTATGACAAATGTGCTTCTTAAAAAGCTGGAAGATACGGGAATTGCGATAGCTGACATGAGAGGTCAGGGCTACGATAATGGTGCCAACATGAGAGGAAAGAACAGAGGAGTGCAGACATGGATCCGAGAGTTAAACCCTTGAGCTTTTTGTGTCCCATGCAGTTCTCATTCATTGAACTTGGTGGTCACTGATGTAGCATCAGCTTCTAGTGAGGCTGCTGAATTTTTTAATGTAATTCAAAGCATCTCTGTATTTTTCTCTGCATCAACACATCGATGGCAAATTTTGAAGCAACATCTGGGAACGTCCTCTCTGACACTGAAACCACTGAGTGCCACACGATGGGAAAGTTGAGTAGAGGCAATAAAGCCTATCAAACACCAAATTGGGAAGATCATAGAACCATAGAATATCGGGGTTGGAAGGGACCTTAGGAGGTCATCTAGTCCAATCCCCTGCTCAAAGCAGGACCAATCCCCAACTAAATCATCCCAGCCAGGGCTTTGTCAAGCCTGACTTTAAAAACCTCTAAGGAAGGAGATTTCACCACCTTCCAGTGCTTCACCACCCTCCTAGTGAAAAAGTTTTTCCTAATATCCAACCTAAACTTCCCTCTCCTGCAACTTGAGACCATTACTCCTTGTTCTGTCACATGCAACCACTGAGAACAGTCTAGATCCATCCTCTTTGGAACCCCCTTTCAGGTAGTTGAAAGCAGATAGATGATGCCATAGTTGCCATTATGGAGGATAATGCTATGACAGGAACTGTTCATGGGAGAACAGTGGCAGTGGGAAATGGAATCACCAGAAACATACATAATTTCAAATTTCTGTGTGGCTTAGTGTTGTGGCATGACATACTGTTTGAAATAAATGTTGTAAGCAAGAGACTCCAAGATGTTGACCTTGATATATCTGAAGCAATGGAGCAACTGGACAAAGCAAAGTCATACCTACAGTCTTACCGGTCAGATGAGGGATTTCAAAACGTTCTGAAAAGTGCATAGAAGTTGGCAGAGGAACTTCACACTGAAGCTATTGTCCCACCCATTCAGGAATACAAGAGTCACTAAAGAAGAAGACATTTTGATGACGAGGCACGGGATAATCCCATAAGAGACCCCAAACAACAATTCAAAGTTGAATTCTTTAACCAGGTGCTAGATTGTGCAATATAGTCAATTGAAGAATGTTTCATACAGCTCAAGGAACACAGCAGTATATTTGGGATGTTGTATGATATTCGAAAACCTCACTATACCTGAAGAAGACCTACACCAGCAATGCAGGGCACTACAGACAGTGTTGACACATGATGACATGCACGATATTGATGCGAGTGATTTAGGTGGTGAACTGAAAGCCCTTTCTAGATACATTTCAGCAGGATCAACTCCAAAGGCTGTTCTGGAATATATGTGCACAAATAAGATGACCACCCTCTTTCCAAATGCTTTTGTTGCTCTACGCATACTTCTAACACTTCCTGTAACAGTTGCCAGTGGAGAACAGAGCTTCTCCAAGCTGAAGTTAATAAAAACACAATGACACAGGAGAGGCTGGTCGGCCTTGCAACCATCTCAATAGAGCATGAGCTGGCCCAGACTGTGGACCTTAGGAAGCAGTCCAAATCTTTGTCCCAAGCGAGGGGGCATGGGGACGTCATTTGAGCTCCCTGGCTCAGGTGCCAAAATGTTGTGGGCTGGCCCTGCTGCTGGTCCATGCAGTGAAATATCAGGGCCATTGACGGTGATTGCTGTGATGCTTTTCCTTCTCCTCCTGATTCCCTGCCCTTGTCCCATTCTTTGTGAGTCTGAGACTGGCCCCATTATGAGGCTGAATACATGAGGGGAGAGCTAGCTCAGTGGTTTGAGCATTGGCCTGCTAAACCCAGTGTTGTGAGTTCAATCCTTGAGGGGGCTGTTTAGGGATCAGGGGGGAAATCTGGCTGGGATGATTTAGTTGGGGATTGGTCCTGCTTTGAGTGGGGGGTTAGACTAAATGATCTACTGAGATCTCTTCTAACCCTGATATTCTGTGATTGCTGTTGTAGATTCAAGGTGCTGGCAAGTGACTGCTTGTTTGTCTATAGCCATTGAGTGTAACATGGCTAAGGAATTAATGCAAGGATCTTGATATGGTGCAGGCATTATTTGGTGCAATTTCTGGAGTACACTTATGGGGGCTGTAGTTCCCACTTACATTCAGATGAATGTTTTTTGAAATTTCATGCCAGGAGCTGTTTCCTGGCAGCTGTTCCAATGCCCTCTTTCTCATAGGTGTGACTTTTGGCAGCACCAGTTCACTGAAGCTCGATTTCAAAATGCTCAGTGGATACAAAGACCACTTTCCCCTGTTACCGCAGTCTCAAGTGCCCTCTTAAAATGTATCCCTTTATGTCAGTAGCAGAATTGTTACATATTCATAAAGAGGGTTGGGCACAGACTGTACCAAATATGGATGACACAGTTCTCTTGTTGCTGGGTTGTCAATCAAAGCTGTTATGTTTGGCATATGTCATTGTCCAGGTCAATCAATGCATGTTATGCATGGATCTGGTGTCAGTCTTATGGTTGGATTAGAAACAGTGCTACAGTACATGCAACATTTTATCAGAAGTGTTTTTTTAAATGTGAAGCTGTTAGCTATATCTTTCAACAGTACCATGCTCAAAGCCTTAATGGCTCCTAATTTTTCATTTGAAAAACTAAATTTAGCAAAAGGGATAGGTAGCTCTTGATTTAGCTTTCTTCTTAAACAATAAGGGGCATATTTTCACACAGCTGCAGCCTAGGCTCTTGTTTTGCACACACCGTTTTTCACTTGCATAGATACTACACACTAATGAATGCCTTAGCACTTACATGGCACTTCACATCTGGAAAGCATTTTGCAAACATATGTTAATCTTCAGAATATTTATACGAGGTAGGTCATATTATTAACACCAATTTACATATGGATCAAGGGCCAGATTTTTAATGGTATTTAGGCACCTGAAAGTGCACCTAGGTGCCTAATCGGGTTTTGAAAAAGTACCTGGACACCTAATTCCCACTTATTTCAATGGGAATTAGGCACCTAGATACTTCTGAAAATCTCACTAGGTGCCTATCTGCATTTTTAGGTGCCAAAATGCCTTTAAACTCTGGCTGAAATTCATAACTGCTAGAGTCTGTTTCAGTTCCATTGAATCCAGTGGAGTGGTACCAGTGATTTTGGTTCAGAGAGGATCAGAGACTTAGCCAATGAGTGAGAAACAGATATGGGATTAGCTAGAACTCAGGAGAGCCAATCTTCCCTTCCCATCCTAGGTCCAATAAAACACTTTTACTCTCAGTTTGCATGTCCAAAGGCAGTCAGTTTGTACACAGATGGGCCCATAAGTAAAATGAAAGGCTGCTTTTTGAAAAAAATATGGAAATTTAATAGACTTTCCACCTCATTTAGGTTTGGCTGATTTGGTTCAACTTAATCTTTTTATAAAAGCTTTGGCCAATTTGACTCCCTACTGTCTGTCTTTATTTGTGGCCTGTTACTTGGCAATACCTACTTATGGTTTTCAACATATTGGTTCACAGAACATGTGTAATTTCATAATTAATCAAACTCAAACTATTAATTTTTTATTTCACTAATGCAGAGTTATGGAAGCCATGGAAACTGCTTTGTAAAGACAAAAACAACCATGCTGACATGCTTGCACAAATGGGAAAATATGGTGCATTTTATTTCATTTTTAAGCAGTAGAAAGATTGGAGATCTACCTCCTTATTCATAATTATCTCAGGATACTAAGAGAGAGATTCCATTACAGAGGTAAACCCTCTAAGGGCCCAGTGGATACTGCAATAATTTTGGAATTTGAGGCACTTTATGCTCATGAAATGTCCCCTTGCTGCCCCCCTCCCTCCCACTGTCCAGTTCAGAGTGATATTGATAGTAGACTTGGAGGAAACTACACAACAGTCCTCTATGCTAGCTATAGTAGAAGTATTAAGTTGGCAGTGAGCCAGAGAAAGATGTTGGGAATAAAAATAGGCAAAGAGGTAACCCAGGATGAAGGGATGGGCAGGAACCTACTCCTGATGGCCTGAAGCTACCTGCCACCCAAACAAAACAACCTAAACAAACTTGTTATGCAAGTGACAGCACTAAGACCAGTTCACAGATGAGTGCCTTTGCAGGAGACACAGCTTAATCCTTGGATGGGTGCTTGTATTGTCCTATCGAAGTATGCTACACTGTAGATCCTCACAATCCCTGACAAAAAGGGAAATACGCCTTAAATGGCCTCGTGCCTTGTGAATGGCAGCACTCAAACATTTAACAGGGAGAACATACAGTATTAAAACTATAGAGGAATACACCTAGTTAGCATTAAGGAAATAAATGTTTCTAACCGTCTTCTTGCTCACAGAGATTTATACAAGACCATCTAATCTTTACAGGAATATGTGATCATTGAAAGTAAGCTGGAATGGGACAAAGTGATTTTCTTGTATTGCCAGAGCCCCAAAGCCTTTGTAGCAATTTTTCATCATTTTGTTACATTTTGCTAATATGACAAGTATGTTATTAATATGATTGTTCTGTTTAAAAACTAATACACACTATTAATATGTTACAGTGATGAATTACTAATAATAATCTATCACCATGGGAAAAAATTGAGATAATTAATGCAGTCCTCTATGCTAGCTGAAGAAGTGAGGTTTTTACCCATGAAAGCTTATGCCCAAATAAATCTGTTAGTCTTTAAGGTGCCACCAGACTCCTTGTTGTTTTTGTAGATACAGACTAACACGGCTACCCCCTGATAATTAATGCAGTGTTACTCTTGTACAATACTAATTTGTTAATTCAGTACAAAACATTAAAAAAAACTTATTTTTCATAATTTTTCCTATAATTTTTCCTCTGTGCTTACAAAGACCAGATCAGTTTGAGGAGAAGTCGCTCAACACCTGTGTCTTCTCTTATCTAGGGTTACCAGATAGCAACTGTGGAAAAAAAGGGACAGGGGGTCGGGGGTAATAGGCGCCTATATAAAAAAAGTCCCAAAAACGGGACTGTCCCTTAAAAAATGGGACATCTGGTCACCCTACTCTTATCAGTCCTTTTGACATTCATGCTTCCACACTAATAATCTACTCTTGACCGCATGTTAGGAATTGGATATTATCTTTTTTGAGCAACAGAGTTTTGTTGTTACTATTTTAGAGGATCACTTTCTATTGGCTTGTACAACGCTGGATCATAGCGTATCAATACATTACCACATTGGCAACTATTCTATCACTAGAGGATACCTTGTCATATTGCGTTAATTAAAGCATTAATTATGGCCACATATGGCTGTACTTTTTTGTGCACATTTTTCAAATGCAAGCGAAATATCAAAGAAGCTAATATAGAAAACAGCTTTGTAAATATACTAGCCATTTGAAATTGCATGGATACAAAGTGCTCAAATCTGGGGGAGAAGGGAAGTGATGGATTGCTCTTCATGTAGGGTTCATGCTGAGGATAAAAAAAGTTTGTGGAACTTTTCCAAGCTCTGCCCACAAAATAAGCTGCACCAATATATATTGCCAAAATGAGATGTCGCACACAGAAGATGTTCAAAATTTGAATTTGTGTTTGACAAGTTCTTACATGTTTTTTCCTTGCACATGGAGAAAAAACTCTTAATCAACTCTGTAAAGCCACGAGTCCCTCCCTAAAACTCACATCTTCTATAATGGATACAGTAAAGTACAACCTGATAATGGTTAGACAGGTGGAGAGCTATGATCATTACTACTGATTGGCAAAGAACTGTGCACATCCTAATATATATTTATTACCCCATCCCCCCATCCCAATCCTCCTGGCCTGCCTATTTGACTCATCCATCTGTTACATCTTGTCTGTTGAATTTTAAGCTACTTGGGGGCAGGGACTGCCATTTATTAATTATTATTATGTTGTTATTTTATTTATTATTGAATGCTGCCAAGCACAATGGGGTCCAACCTGGCTGTGGACTTAGGCGCTATCACAAAATATATGTTAGATAATAATTGTGCAGTCATTTATAGTACATGGTACCCTGGTGATCTGGTAGCATTTTATACTACTGAGCCCAGGTGCAAATGACTACAGACAGAGCAAGATGCTGAAGAATCTGGCCCAGTGTGCATGAACTCACACTGATTGTGTTCAACGTAGTGTCACCCTGTGACTATAGGATCCACGCTGACTATAGGATCTACTTTAGAACATATGTATTATTATTAATTATTTATTGTAGTGCCTAGAGAGATACCAAAACAGTATCCATTGTTCTCGGTGCTGTAAAAAGGTGATAAGAAACAGTTTTTACAAGAAAAGCTCCTGTTGACTTTTAACAGACATTTTTGTTGAACAGTGATTACTGATCTGGACCCATAAACTAGAACTGCAGAAGTTTATGTGGGAAAAAGTATTTTGTTTTTAAATTGGTATATAGAAAAAGGAGATTTAAAATGTCCCATCTAATCTAGTTTAAAATAATCTATCTGCCCTTCTCGCCTCCTGTAGCTGATAGAGCTAAAACAGCACTACATGCATATTAAAACATTATTAATAGAAAGTCAACAGAATTTTTGAAAAAAGTCATTTTTTCAAATAGTAACAAGGCTTTCTGTCCTGCTTAAGATAATATGAGAACTGGTTTCACTAGCCAGACCTACAAACTTAAAGAAAAAGTATTACATATTGCAATGCATATACAATGTCTAATTTTTCAAAAATGATTACTGTAATATTTTTAAAAACATCAAAAGACCTCATTCTAAAGTCATATCTAGATTACCACAGAGTATTCTCTTGAAATGATGATTTTATGTAAGATGAGAAGGTGGAGATGTGAGATTGACATTGGATGACTGGAAAAAGGCAAATATAATGCCCATCTTTAAAAAAGGGAAGAAAGAGAATCAGCCTCACCTCAGTCCCTGGAAAAAGCATGGAGCAGGTCCTCAAGGAAGCCATTTTGAAGCACTTGGCATAGAGGAAGGTGATCAGGAATGGTCAACATGGATTCACCAAGGGCAAGTTATGCCTGACAAACCTGATTGCTTTCAATGATGAGATAACTGGCTCTGTGGATATGGGGAAAGCGGTGGATGTGATATACCTTAACTTTAGCAAAGCTTTTAATATGGTCTCCCACAGTATTCTTGACAGCAAGTTAAAAAAGTATGGATTGGAAGAATGGACTATAAGGTGGATAGAAAGCTGGCTAGACCGTCGGGCTCAACAGATAGTGATCAACAGCTCGATGTCTAGTTGGCAGCCAGTATCAAGCGGAGTGCCCCAGCGGTCGGTCCTGGGGCCAGTTTTGTTCAACATCTTTATTAATGATCTGGATGATGGGATGGACTGCACCCTCAGCAAGTTTGTGGATGACACTAAGCTGGGGGGAGAGGTAGATACAGTGGTGAGCTGGAGCTGGTTCGCACCGGTTTGCCGGAACCGGTTGTTAAATTTAGAAGCCCTTTTAGAACCGGTTGTCCTTCGCGGGACAACTGGTTCTAAAAGGGTTTTTAAATTTAACAACCGGTAAGTTGAAGTGACCCAGGAGCACAGCTTGGGGAGAGCAGGGGGAGCGGCTGCTCCCCCTGAGCACATTGTCCAAAAGTGGCGCCTTGGGCGCCAACTCCGTGAGTGCTCCGGGGCTGGAGCATCCACGGGGAAAATTTGGTGGGTGCTCCCCGCCTCGCCCCCTGGCCCCAGCTCACCTCTCCTCTGCCTCCTCCCCTGAATGCTCCACCCTGCTTCTCCCCTTCCCCCCCCCACTTCCCGCGAATCAGCTGTTCGCGCGGGAAGCCTGGGAGGGCGGAGAAGCAGTGTGACGGCTTCGTACTCAGGCCCAGGGAAGCGGAGACGAAGCGGAGGTGAGCTGGGGCGGGAGGGCCCCCTGCACCCCAGCAGGTAACGGGGGGGGGCATAGGGGAACCGCTTCCCACCCCAGCTCACCTCCGCTCCGCTTCCACCTCTCTAGGCCTGAGCGCGAAGCCGCTGCTTGCTTCTCAGTCCTCCCAGGCTTCCCGCGTGAACAGCTGATTCGCGGGAAGCAGGGGGGGCTGCGAGCTCAGCCTGATCCAGTGCTTCAGGTGCTGCGCAGTGGCGTGGTGGCCTGGCTCCAGCCGAGCGGCGCAGCTGTAGTGTCACCAGCCACCTCCAGGCAGCGTGGTAAGGAGGCAGGGAGCGGGGGCGGGAGGGGACGAGGGTTGGATAGAGGGCAGGAGAGCTCAGGGGGGTGGTTGGGGGTGAGGGGTAGATAGGGGTCGGGGCGGTCAGAAGGCGGGGAACAGGGGGGTTGAATGGGGGCAAGGGTCCCGGGGGAGCAGTCAGAAAGGAGGGGGCCTTGGATGGGGTGGTGGGAGGCTGTCAGGGGCAGGGGTTCCAGGGGCGGTCAGGGGACAGGGAGAAGGGGTGGTTGGATGGGGCAGGAGTCCCGGGGGTCCATCAGGAATGAGAGGTGGGGTTGCATGGGGCAGCGGGGGGTAGTCAGGGGACAGGGAAGGAGGGTGGATGGGGCGGGGGGGAGCGTCAAGGAACGCGGGGGGTTGGATGGGGCAGGAGTCCCGGGGGGTGGGGGTGGGCCATGACCCCCTTGTGAGGTGAGGAGGGAGCATTGCCAGCAGATCGAGGGAAGTGATTATTCCCCTGTATTTGGCACTGGTGAGCAGGACCAGCTCCAGGGTTTTTGCCACCCCAAGCGGCGGGGGGGAAAAAAAGAAAGCCGCGATCGCAATTGCGATTGGCGGCACTCCAGCAGCAGCTCCACCGCGCCGCTTTCTTCTTCGGCGGGAATTTGGTGGCAGGTGCTTCCCTCCGAGAGGGACCCGCCACTGAATTGCCTCCGAACAGCCCGACGTGCCACTCCTTCCCCTTGGCCGCCCCAAGCACCTGCTTGCTGGGCTGGTGCCTGGAGCCGGCCCTGCTGGTGAGGCCACATCTGGAGTATTGGGTCCAGTTTTGGTCCCCTCACTACAGAAAGGATGTGGACAAATTGGAGAGAGTCCAGTGGAGGTCAACAAAAATGATTAGGGGGCAGGGGCACATGACTTATGAAGAGAGGCTGAGGGAACTGGTCTTATTTAGTCTGCAGAAGAGACGAGTGAAGGAGGATTTGATAGCAGCCTTCAACTACCTGAAGGGGGGTTCCAAAGAGGATGGAGCTCAGCTGTTCTCAGTGGTGGCAGATGATAGAACAAGGAGCAATGGTCTCAAGTTGCTGTGAGGGAGGTCCAGGTTGGATATTAGGAAAAATGATTTCACTAGGAGGGTGGTGAAGCACTGGAAAGGGTTACCTAGGGAGGTGGTGAAATCTCCATCCTTGAGGTTTTTAAGGCCCGGCTTGACAAAGCCCTGGCTGGGATGATTTAGTTGGTGTTGGTCCTGCTTTCAGCAGGGGGTTGGACTAGATGACCTCCTGAGGTCTCTTCCAACGGTAATCTTCTATGATTCAATGACATTGGTGCAGCATGATGCCACCGTTGTAAATCACCACAAAATTCTTTGTGCCCATTCTATTTTTTTTAAATGATTGAGAAATGAATTTAAATGAAAAGTAATAACTCAAATTTGGCTCAGATACTGTGAATTTTTATGCCAACTATTAGCCTGAAATGAATTTAAATGGCCACATTTATAAACCTCACAAAAGGGGGATTATAATGAAATCACTGGCAGAAACAGAAAATATGAAACTAAAGCAAGGGCACAGAGGACTGAGGCTAGAAAGGAAGAAAATGAGATTGGGAGAAGGGGAAAAAGGAGAAAACTGGAGACTATTTGTTATGAGCTGGATGAAACCTTGTGATGGGTTGAGTTAGAACCCCAGGGAGATTGAAGAGTGAGTTCACACCTACCAATTAACATAACTGTAAATATAAGTCCCAACCTAAGACGAAAGGGGTGTGTGTGTGTGTGTATCTGCTTTTGCTGAGTGCTGTTATGGGCATGGGGGCATGTGAAAGGAAAACAGGTAAGAATAGAATGAGAGGGAGAAACTGCCTGAAGAAGCAGTTGAAAGCACATTGGTTGACCTTGGAAGAGATTTTTGTGTCAGGTTAAAACCACTGAGTGCTCTTGGTGCTGTGAACAAAAGAAGCTGTTTCCTACTAGGTGATTCCTTCTGAGTTCAGAGACAAAAAAGTTTATACATTCTTTGTAAATAAACAAAACTGTGTCAAATACCTATCACCAATTTCTACTCCCAACTGGAATAAAGATGAGTAGGTGGCAGGGTGTGGTCATTGTGAAAACATGAGGGGTAGTGTTATGGGCATATCGGTGAAGTTTTCTGAGAGCAGTGTCAATCAGAGTAGAGGGACTAGTATAACAACTATAGAGTTATTTAGAAATAACCATACCATCTGCTCTGTTTGGCTAATGATCGTCAGCTAATCAAAGACCAAGTGTTTTACTGTAAAGTTATTGAGTGATAAACTGTACCATTGTTTACAGATTAGTAATTGTAAAGCAGCCCTGTGTTCTCATTGGCTGAAAACGTTTCAAATTCATATAATAAATATTCATGTTCCATGTTTGTTTGTTTACTACCCTCAGTTCTCACCATGTCCCTACCTTTAGAACCTTATAATCTGTGGCCTTCATTTTGCAAAGGAATCAGTGGGATTCTGTGTAGGTTTGAAGGGTCACATGAGGGGATCTCTGCAAAATTAGGATTTGTATCATCTGAATTGTTTTGTTTGCAACTAAGATAACATGAGATAAATATTGAGGTCAAAACAGTGCAGTTGTCTTTGGGAGGGGAGACTATTACTGGATTAGCAATCTCAAAACGACAATGAATTGATAGTAGACCTGGGTGAAAGTTTTTAGGTGAATTGTTTCTCCAGCCAAAAAAAAAAAAAAAGATATTCAGTGGCACCAAAACATTTTGGGAATTGTTTGGTTTTGCCAAATTGTTCAAGCTAAAAAAAAAACCTGAAAAAGTCAAAATATTTTATTTTGACTTTTCAGTTTGAATTTACATTTTGTTTAAATAAAATTGAGAAAATTTCTAAAAAACAAAAAATGTTAAACTCTCAATCTAAATGAAATACTTTTTATTTTGGGTCAAACAAAATGTTTCATATGACCCCAAATGATTTTTTTTCAACTTGTCAATTAGCTAATAATTTCAAAAAACTTTATTTTCATTTTGATCCAAAATTATTTTTTGTAATTATTTTTATTTTTCCAAATTTCCAGTGAACCAAAAAAAACTGTTATTCATGCAGCTCTAACTGGGAGATTGTTTGATAGGTGAAAATTGTATAGTGTATTTTTGATTGTTCAGTGTAACTAAATCACAGTATGTTCTTATATAATGTCTTTTGATTTGCTTGCAATTGTGGTATTGCTATGTATAAGCTCTGTGCATATCAGCAGTAAATGTAACTCTTCTAATACTTTATATTGCTACAGAACCTTCCATTTGAAAACATCAAGTTTAACAAACAATAATTAAGTCTCACAACACCTCTGTAAGACAGGTAGGTGGTATTATTTCCCATTTAAAATCTGAAAGGAACAAAGATAGATACGTGACTAAACAGGATTTTGAGCCAGGATTTCGAGGCCCTGCTGGCCCTGCTCCTAGTTCATTCCACACTTTGGGCATGGCTACACTTGCAGATGTAGAGTGCTTTGAGTTAAACCAGCCCTCGGAGACCGCAGCAGGGAAAGCGCTGCTGTGTGTTCACACTGTCAGCTGCAAGCACACTGGCGTGGCCACATTTGCAGCACTTGCAGCAGCATTGGGAGCGGTGCATTATGGGCAGCTATCCCACAGAGCACCTCTTCTCATTCTGGCATTGTGGCTTGTGGGAAGAGGGTGGTGGGGGTGGGGAATTCTGGGTTCTGTCCCAATGCTCCGTGATGCATCGCTTCGCATCCCAGCAATCCCTGTGCTTCCATCCACATTTGGCGCCATCTTTTAATGTTTTTTGTACTGCAAGCTCTGTCTTCCCTTTCGGTCTGTGGGAATGGATCCTGAACTTGTGAGAATATGCTGATGGGTCTCGTCAGCATGTCACGAATTGCAGTTGAGTTAGTCCTTAAGCTACAAAGTGACAGTGAGGCAGAGCCAGCTCCAGGGTTTTGGCCGCCCCAAGCAGCCAAACAAAACAAAAAAAAAGCCGCGATAGCGATCGCGATCTGCGGCGGCAATTCGGTGGGAGGTCCTTCGCTCCGAGCAGGAGTGAGGGACTGTCCGCCGAATTGCTGCCGAACAGCTGGACATGCCGCCCCTCTCCGAAGTGGCTGCCCCAAGCACCTGCTTGCTAAGCTGGTGCCTGGAGCCGGCCCTTCAGTGAGGAGTCCGACGATGATGTCGACTCACATAATGCAGATGACATGAGATTGGTTGTGGCATTCACCCACATGCTCACCACAGTGGAACACTGCTTTTGGGCTCAGGAAACAAGCACTGAGTGGTGGGATCACATCGTCATGCAAGTCTGGGATGATGAGCAGTGGCTGCAGAACTTTCGGATGATGAAAAACACTTTCATGGGACTGTGTGCTGAGCTTACCCCCACCCTGTGGCACAAGGACATGAGATTGAGAGCTGCCCTGCTGGTGGAGAAGCGGGTGGCTATTGCAATCTGGAAGCTGGCAACTCCAGACAGCTACCAATCGGTCACTAACCAGTTCGGAGTTAGGAAGTCGACCATTGGTCTCGTGTTGATGCAAGTGTGCAAGACCATTAATCGCATCCTGCTCAGAAGAACCGTGACTCTGGGCAATATGCGTGACATTGTGGCTGGCTCTGCACAAATGGGTTTCCCTAACTGCGGAGGGACAATAGATGGGATGCATATTCCAATTCTGGCACCAGACCACCTAGCCTCTGAATAGGTAAATCAGAAGGGGTATTTCTCTATGGTTCTCCGGGCGCTTGTGGATCACCGTGGGCGTTTCATGGACATTAACACAGGCTGGTTCGGAAAGGTGCATGATTCACACATCTTTCAGAACACAGGCCTGTTCAGGAAGCTGCAAGCTGGGACTTTCTTCCCAGACCAGAAGATCACTGTAGGGGAAGTCGAAATGCCCATTGTGATCCTTGGAGACCCCACTTAGCCTTTAATCTGGTGGCTCATGAAACCCTACACAGGGAGCCTTGACAGCAGCAAGGAGGGTTCAACAACAGGCTGAGTTGGTGCAGAATGACAGTTGAGTGTGCTTTTGGTCATTTAAAGGACTGCTGGCATTGTCTGTATGGGAAGCTGGACCTGGCCGATGACAACATCACCACGGTTATAGCCATGTGCTGTACCCTCCATAACATTTGTGAAGGGAAGGGTGAAAGCTTCATTCAGGCATGGACCACAGAGGTTCAACACCTGGAGGCTGAATTTGAACACAGAGAATAGGGCTTTTAGAGGGGCCCAGCATGGGGCTGGAAGGATTAGGGATGCCTTGAGGGAGCAATTAGATGCTGAAAGCCACTAGTAATGTTTGGTGCCCTGCACAGAAGTGAAGTTCAATGGTTCCGATGCTAGTAGGCATCTGTGTTTGCTACGTATGACGCACCAACTTGCAGTGCCTGTTTGCTTTCCTGGGCTACTTAATACTTAATACAATAAAGAATGTTCTCAAAGCCAAAAAATTCATTTATTGAAAAGAAACACAACTGCTAGGGAAACAGAAAGGGGATGACACATCTGTGCTGTGTGGGAGGAGGGAAGGGTGTGGGGTGTGGAATGGGACAATCACAGTGTAGCAGGGTGGTTACTCGCTCCGGCCCTGACAGGGTTAAGGCCAGCCCTGGGAGTGGGCTGGGGCTGTAAGGAAAAGTCCAGGCTGCTTAGGAAAGCAGGCACAGCTGGGGCCACGCCCCAAACAGAGCACAGCAGGTCCTTATAAAAGGGCTGCTAGCTTGGAGCTAGAGTCTCTCTCTCCAGTCTTGGATGGAGCAGGGCCTGGCTGTCTATAGAAAGTGAAGCAGGGCTGGGGAAAAGCCAGAGGACCAGGAATTGAAATTAGGAGGGGTGTTTGAATTTAAAGGGTGTGTGTGTGTCAGGGCCGATGAGGGGTGAGACTGTGAGGGTGAAGGTAGGCTATATGGCACCATAGTAAAAACTGAAAAAATGTTTCATGACCATTTTATTAGATTTAACTCATATTTTAAAATCATCACACAAATTAAAGTTGGCTACTCAAGCCTTCTATGAAGCACTACATCTACATCCTTCTTGGTTTCTTGTTATAATTTTGCACAACTCTGTTAATGAACTTCTTAAATGCAATGTGTTCATCTTCGGTGGCTTCTCGTGTGTCCGGTACTTCCATTCCTTCAATTGATATGCTCATTAGTTCATTCACATGATTAGGCACACGGTGACTTCTTTCAGAACACAAAATTCTATTCAATGATGGAAAAGAACGCTCAACTGTAGCTGTTGTGACTGGGAGCAGCAAGAGATGAATTCCTACTTCTTTCATCCCAGGAAACAGAACACAAAGATCGGGTCGAGCCACTAGTGATGATAAAAAAGAAGTTGAAGTCAAATCTTCATTCATTCGTCGTATGATATTCCACTCTGTGTTCAAATTCTCTGTTCTATCCTGATCTCATGGCAGCCCCATTGCTGGTAGTGCCTCACTCCACTCAACTGTTGGTGTTTTATAGGACAGGCATCTGTAAAAGCTACATAGAGGTTGAGTAGAATCTAGAAATCGCAGTTGTAGATTTTTAAGAATCAAGTCTGTGTACTTTTTCAGTTGTCTTAACAAACATTTCTTGTCTTCTTCACTTAAGGATTCAATATAAATGCCTTCATTAGTCAACTTCTGGACTGAAGTCTTGGCTTCTTCCAGTACTTTTTCAATGGATAGCTCTCTGATTGATCCAAATGTAGCTTCTATTCCTGGACAAAGATCTACTACAGTTGAAGCAGATGCCTGGATGGCATTGTTTAATGACCCAAGTGGTTTCAACAGTAGACTTATGAGAGAGAGAGAGAGAGAATGGCAATAGTCTTCTCTGAATGAGGTAGCAAAAGTAATCCACCAGCCTCACTACTTAGATCCATCCCATCTTCGTAGATATTTTCCAAAGCCAGTAATAACGGCTGGAGTAATTTTCAGACAACAGCCAAGGATCGCTCATGAGAAAGCCATAGGATTTTCCCAGGTTGGACTAATCTGAACTTCAGTCCCAGTGTATTTTCTATATTTTCCAAGATATTCAGTCTTTTTGGACTCTTGCTGAAAAAAGAATATAATGAAGACATTATATTTATAGCTTTTTTAATGTCTTTTGAAGATTCTGCAGCTCATACTAGTGCAAGTTGGAGTAGATGGCCTCTGCAGTGTGTATAGGAGAGATTAGGGTTACACTTTTCTCTGAGCAAAGCTTGTACTCCACCATGTCTTCCAGAGAAGTTTGCAGCTCCATCAAATGCACAAGCAGCCCTTTGTTTGGGATCCAATTGACAAGCATTTAACTCTTCTAAGATGTGGGTTGTCACAGATGCAGCCGATGTGTCTTCTATAACATGAACATCTAGAACTGTATCTACTGGCCTACCCCTGACATCAATATAACATACACAATGACTTAGTACTTGATGCCCATTTGCATTGGTGCATTCATCAGCCATGTATGCAAATTTTTTGAATGTGGTGAGAGAGTTCTTCACTTTTTCAACTGTTGAGTCTTTCACTGTTGCACCGCATACTTCTAGCCAGTCAGTTGAGTTTCTTGCAGAAAGATAGTGAGCATTTGCTGGTCTTGTTCGGAACCAGTGTTCCACTTCAGGATGAACAAGTG
The DNA here is from genome assembly GCF_027887155.1 of Malaclemys terrapin pileata. NCBI lineage: Eukaryota > Metazoa > Chordata > Testudines > Emydidae > Malaclemys > Malaclemys terrapin. Next base: position 23,047,286 of record NC_071507.1, on the reverse strand, counting down.
ACAATGCACTTAACATTGGCCTCCAGTTTGTAGTGTGTGGTATCTCTTGCTTAAATAGAAAGTAGGATACCACAGCCATGTCTGTTCACGTGAACTGTGTTGTGTCTCCAACATTCTTAACAGCCTCATTAAGTACTTCTAAAATTGGCTTTGAAAGTGGGCTTATAAGGCTTTCTGCATGTTGATGCACTCCAGAGGCCAGGTGTTTTGCAGCTTTTTCACGTAGTTTGTCAGCATTGGCTTTGCTGATCGGTTTGACAAACCAAGCTCCTCCACTTTTACCAGTTATAGCATTGGGAAGCTTTCCTTCTTTGTAAGCTTTTTTGCAAGAGGTGCACCAGTAGCCATCTTTTGTAATTTCAATAAATGGGAACACTTTGACCGACAAACATTGGGAACTGCCTTTAGGTTTTGGAGACACTGTTTCTTCAGTAGGTAGCTGTATTTGTGCTTCAGGCTGGTCGGATGTAGATATACCACTTGAACCTTCAGATGACATGTTGATATATTCTTGGTTCTTGATGTGTTCTTCACCTTGGTTAGTTTTTGAGGCCTTTGAGTGGAAAAATTGTTGTATTGTTTTTTGTCTTTTCATTTTCACTTTGACCTGCAACATATAAAAGAGATATGAATAAAGTAAATGTTTTGTTAGGATAATTCAAATTTAACATAAGGATAATGAACATATAACACATAACAGATCTAGATTTCTAAAAAAATATAATTTAAAAAAAATGTATTTAATTTAAATTGACTTTTGAAAAGTAAGCCATGGGATAAGAGGGCAGTCCTCTCATGGATCAGTAACTGGTTAAAATATGAGAAACAAAGGGTAGGAATAAATTATCAGTTTTCAGAATGGAGAGAGATAAATAGTGGTATCCCTGAGGGGTCGGTACTGGGACCATTACTGTTCAACATATTCAGAAATGATCTGGAAAAATGGGTAAACAGTGAGGTGACAAAATTTGCAGATGATACAAAACTATTCAAGCTAGTTAAGTCCCAGGCAGACTGCGATGAGTTACAAAGGGATCTCACAAAACTGAGTGACTGGGGAACAAAATGGCAGATGAAATTCAATGTTGATAAATGCAAAGTAATGCACATTGGAAAACAATCTCAACTATACATACAAAATGATGGCGTCTGAATTAGCTGTTAACACTCAAGATCTTGGAGTCATTGTGGATAGTTCTCTGAAAACATCCACTCAATGTGCAATGGCAGTCAAAAAAGCAAACAGAATGTTGGGAATCATTAAGAAAGGGATAGATACTAAGACAAAATATCATATTGCCTCTATATAAATCCATGGTACGTGCACACCTTGAATACTGTGTGCAGATCTGGTCACCCCATCCTAAAAAAGATATATTGGAATTGGAAAAGGTACAGAGATGGGCAATTAAAATGATAAGGGGGAGAGATTAAAATGACTGGGAATGTTCAGCTTAGAAAAGAGACGACTAAGGGGGGATATGATAGAGGTCTATAAAATCTTGACTGATGTGAAGAAAGTGAATAAGGAAATGTTATTTAATCCTTCACATAACACAAGAACTAGCAGTCACCCAATGAAATTAATAGGCAGCAGGTTTAAAAAAAACAAAAGGAAGTACTTCTTCACACAACATAAAGTCAACCCGTGGAACTCTTTGCCAGGGGATGCTGTGAAGACCAAAACTATAACAGGATTAAAAAAAGAACTAGTTAAATTCCTGGAGAATAGATCCATCAGTGGCTATTAGCCAGGATGGGGAGGGATGCAACACCATGCTCTGAGTGTCCCTCGCCTGTTTGCCAGAAACTGAAATGGGCAACAGGAGATGGATCACTTGATGATTACCTCTTCTGTTCATTCCCTCTGAAGCACCTGGCCTTGACCACTGTCGGAAGACAGGATACTGGGCTATATGAACCATTGGTCTGCCCCAGTATGACCATTCTTATGTAAAAATTAATTATAATAATAAAAATGTTTAGTACAGAAACTCCCCAAGATAATGACCTCTCAAGATAGCAACAATATGAGATAACAATCTTGGCAAATAATGCATTTTAAAAATCTTGGCCTACTAGGAAACATATTTATATAAGTTTCCATTCCCAGTCAAAAATCTAGCATTCTGGAGCAAAGTCACTAAAATATAGTCCAAGAAACAAATGTTTATTTAACGTGCCCCTTACTTTTCCCTCCACTGCACCCCACTCACAGGTGTTGTCCTTGATCAGTTGAGACTCAGAGTTCAGAGGTGCTTTCACGTGAGTACACCTCCCAGGTGGGGGGCAAGAAGGCACCTTGCTCGTTCCTCCAGCTGCTCACTGTTTGCTCTGGCCACTGCTGTTCGTTGTGCCACCATTCACTCCACCACTCTGTTGCCAATGGCCCTGCGCAGTCACCTTCTGCTGCCACCTGTCACTGTGACCTCTGCGAGTTGGTCTCTTGAGGTTCCACCCAGCTCTCAGTGATTTCAGCTGAGTTCTCAGTGTGGGGACCTCGCTGCTATTCCACAGAAACACTGTCCCACAGCAGGACTAAGCACTTAGACCTGATTATCAGTGATTTCAGCTGCAGTGGTCACTTAACAGAACAAAACACTATCTATGGAGCCTAATCAGCTCTGTCTTTAAACAGTGGAGCGGGACAGGTCCCCACCCTCTCTCTTGATGCCCTCAATCAGCACAGACTAAGGCCTGGTCTACACTACGGGTTTAGGTCGACTTTAGCAGCTTTAAATCGAATTAAGCCTGGACACGTCCACACGACGAAGCCCTTTCTTTCGACTTAAAGGGTCCTTTAAACCGGTTTCTTTACACCACCTTCGACGAGGGGATTAGTGATAAAATCGGCCTTTGCGGGTTGGAATTGGGGTAGTGTGGACGGAATTCGACGTTATTGGCCTCTGGGAGCTATCCCACAGTGCTTCATTGTGACTGCTCTGGACAGCACTCTCAACTCAGATGCACTGACCAGGTAGACAGGAAAAGACCCGTGAACGTTTGAATTTCATTTACTGTTTGCTCAGCGTGGAGAGCACAGGTGACCACGCAGAGCTCATCAGCACAGGTAACCATGATGGAGTCCCAGGATCGCAAAAGAGCTCCAGCATGGACCGAACGGGAGGTACGGGATCTGCTCGCCATATGGGGAGATGAATCAGTGCTAGCTGAACTCCGTAGCAGTAAAAGAAATGGCAAAGTATTAGAAAAGGTCTCCAAAGCCATGAAGGACCGAGGCCATAACAGGGACATACAGCAGTGCCGCGTGAAAATTAAGGAGCTACGGCAAGCCTACCACAAAGCCAGAGAAGCAAATGGAAGGTCCGGGGCAGAGCCGCAAACTTGCCGCTTCTACGCGGAGCTGCATGCCATTCTAGGGGGTGCAGCCACCACTACCCCAACTGTGTGCTATGACTCCATCAATGGAGAAACACACAGGGAAGACGGTTCGGGGAATGAGGAAGATGAGGATGGAGGTACTATAGGTAGCTCACAGCAGCAAGGAAGCGGAGAAACCGGTTTCCCCAACAGCCAGGATATGTTTGTCACCCTGGACCTGGAACCAGTAACCCCCGAACTCACCCAAGACCCTGAGAGCACACAGGAGACCTCTGGTGAGTGTACCTTTGTAAATATTACACATGGTTTAAAAGCAAGCGTGTTTAATGATTAATGATTAATGATTAATTTGCCCTGGCAATCGCGGCCAGTACATCTACTGGAAAAGTCTGTTAACGTGTATGGGGATGGAGCGGAAATCCTCCAGGGACATCTCCACATTCAGAAGTGCCCGTTCCTGCTCTTCTGAACAGAAATGTTCCCCGCTGTTAACCACGCGGTGGGGGGAGGGGTGAAGTGATCATCCCAGAGAATCGTGTGTGTGTGTGGGGGGAGTGGTTTACTTGGGTTTGTGCTGCATGTTAACCGGGAAACCGCAGCCCCTCCTTTTACATTGAAAACCCATTTTCAATGGCCAACCCAATTCATCCTTGATATGGGAAATGTGCTGCTGTTTGAAACCTTTCCCGCATGTTAAGAAGGTTAAAAAAGCCAAAAGACTGTGGCCTACCATGGCTGCCTGCAAGCCGAAATATGTTGCCTGGGGCACTGCGTGAGTGATCTCTCATACCAAACCGGCAGGCAGAGGAAAAATGCGACCTTGTAATGAAAGAGTGTAGCCATTGTTCTCTAAAATGTGTCTTTTTTAACCACCTCTCCCTTCTCCTCCACCAGCTGCAAATGTTTCTCCTTCGCAGAGGCTAGTGAACATTAGAAAGAGAAAACGGAGGACGCGGGACGATATGTTCACGGAGCTGCAGATGTCCTCCCACGCTGATAGAGCACAGCAGAATGCGTGGAGGCAGTCAATGTCGGACATGAGAAAAGCACAATATGAATGAGAGGAGAGGTGGCGGGCTGAATGGCAGGATGAAAAGAGCAAGTGGCGGGCTGAGGATGATAGGTGGCGTCAGCTTGCAGACAGACGGCAAGAGTCAATGCTCCGTCTGCTGGAGCATCAAACTGATATGCTCGAGCGTATGGTTGAGCTGCAGGAAAGGCAGCAGGAGCAGAGACTGCCGCTACAGCCCCTGTTTAACCAACAGCCCTCCTCCCCAAGTTCCATAGCCTCCTCACCCAGACGCCCAAGAACACGGTGGGGGGGCCTCCGGCCACCCAGTCACTCCACCCCAGCTGATCGCCCAAGCATCAGAAGGCTGGCCTTCAATAAGAGTTAAAGTTTTAAAATGCACTGTGTCCTTTTCCATCCCTCCTCCCCCACCCATCCCAGGCTACCTTGGCAATTATCCCCCTACTTCTGTGAGGAATTAATAAAGAATGCATGAATGTGAAAAAACAATGACTTTATTGCCTCTGCAAGCGGTGCTCGAATTGGGGAGGGGAGGGTGGGGTGGGGTGGTTGGTTTACAGGGAAGTAGAGTAAACCGGGTCGGGGGGGGGGGGTTGGAAGGTTCATCAAGGAGAAACAAACAGAAGTTTCACACAGTAGCCTGGCCAGTCACAATACTCGTTTTCAAAGCTTCTCTCATGCGCACCGCGCCCTGCTGTGCTCCTCTAACCGCCCTGGTGTCTGGCTGCGCGTAATCAGTGGCCAGGCGAGTTGCCTCAACCTCCCACCCCGCCATAAATGTCTCCCCCTTACTCTCACAGATATTGTGGAGCGCACAGCAAGCAGCAATAACAATGGGGATATTCTTTTCGCTGAGGTCTGAGCGAGTCAGTAAGCTGCGCCAGCGCGCTTTTAAACGTCCAAATGCACATTCCACCACCATTCAGCACTTGCTCAGCCTATAGTTGAACAGGTCCTGACTCCTGTCCAGGCTGCCTGTGTACGGCTTCATGAGCCATGGCATTAAGGGGTAGGCTGGGTCCCCAAGGATCACGATAGGCATTTCAACATCCCCAACGGTTACTTTCTGGTCCGGGAAGAAAGTCCCTTCCTCCAGCTTTCGAAACAGACCAGAGTTCCTGAAGACGCGAGCATCATGTACCTTTCCCGGCCATCCCACGTTGATGTTGGTGAAACGTCCCTTGTGATCCACCAGGGCTTGCAGCAGCATTGAAAAGTACCCCTTGCGGTTTATGTAGTCGGTGGCTTGGTGCTCCGGTGACAAGATAGGGATATGGGTTCCGTCTATGGCCCCACCACAGTTTGGGAATCCCATTTCAGCAAAACCATCCACTATTGCCTGCACGTTGCCCAGAGTCACTACCCTTGATATCACCAGGTCTTTCATTGCCCTGGCAAATTGGATCACAGCAGCCCCCACCGTAGATTTGCCCACTCCAAATTGATTCCCGACTGACCGGTAGCTGTCTGGTGTTGCAAGCTTCCACAGGGCTATCGCCACTAGCTTCTCAACTGTGAGGGCTGCTCTCATCTTGGTATCCTGGCGTTTCAGGGCAGGGGAAAGCAAGTCACAAAGTTCCATGAAAGTGCCCTTACGCATGCGAAAGTTTCGCAGCCACTGGGAATCGTCCCACACCTGCAGCACGATGCGGTCCCACCAGTCTGTGCTTATTTCCCGGGCCCAGAATCGGCGTTCCACGGCATGAACCTGCCCCAGTGACACCATGATTTCCACATTGCTGGGGCCTGTGCCTTGTGAGAGGTCTATGTCCATGTCAATTTCCTCATCACTCTCTTCGCCGCGCTGCAATCGCCTCCTCGGCTGGTCCGGGTTTCGCCTTGGCATGTCCTGGCTCTGCATATACTCCAGGACAATGTGCGTGGTGTTCATAGTGCTCATAATTGCCGCGGTGATCTGAGCGGGCTCCATGATCCCAGTGCTAGCTATGGTGTCTGGTCTGAAAAAAGGCGCGAAACTAGTATCTGACGGACCAGGAGAAGGAGGGAGGGCGGGAGGGAGGGCCGAGTGACGACATGGCGTACAGGTACAGGTACAGGGAATTAAAATCAAGAAAGGTGGCTGTGCATCAGGGAGAAACACAAAGAACTGTCACACAGAATGGTCCCCCCAAAGATTAAACTGAAAACCCTGGGCTTAGCAGGCCGTTGATTTCACGGAGGAAGGGGAAGCAAATGAATACAGAACAAATCTATTTTTTACATCTTAAGCTGGCAGCCGACGGTGCAGCATGACTGATAGCCTCTGCAGTACGATGACGATGGATACCAGTCGTAATATACCATCTTCTACCAAAAGGCAAGGGGCTGCTGCTGTGTAGCAATGCAGCCCTACGTCTGCCAGCCCCCAGATCGCCCTCGGCCTCTTCTGGGTGCTTAGCAGACAATACTGGGCAATTGGCAGAAAATAGTATACTACGACTTATAGGCATCATCATCGAGACAGTAGCATGTCTGCCCAGGTGCCCATGATTGACAGCCACTGCAGTATGACGACGACGGATACCAGTCATAATATACCATCTTCTACCAAAAGGCAAGGGGCTGGTGCAATGCAGCCCTACGGCTGCCAGCCCCACGGCTATTAGTCATGCTACACCGTCTACCGCCAAAAGGCAGTTAGCAGCTGCTGCTGTGTAGCAATGCAGTCCCACGTCTGCCGGCACCCAGAGGACATATGGTGACGGTGAGCTCAGCTGAGCTGAGCGGGCTCCATGCTTGCCGTGGTATGTTGTCTGCACAGGTAACCCAGGTAAAAAGGCGCGAATCTATTGTCTGCCAGTGCTCTGACGGAGGGGGAGGGGCCTGACGACATGTACCCAGAACCTCCCGCGACACTGTTTTGCATCATCCGGGCATTGGGATCTCAACCCAGAATTCCAATGGGCGGCGGAGACTGCGGGAACTGTGGGATAGCTACCCATAGTGCAATGCTCCGGAAGTCGACGCTAGCCTTGGTACTGTGGACGCGGTCCGCCGACTAGAGCACTTAGAGCATTTTATGTGGGGACACACACAATTGGCTGTATACAACCGATTTCTATAAAACCGGCTTCTATAAATTCGAACTAATTTCGTAGTGTAGACATACCCTAAGTACAGTTCTACTGCCCTTTACTCATACAATAAGAACAACAACATTTAATTCTCCCCCCACCCCCCCGCATTCAAGTGATTTGTAACCCAACCCCAGCCAAAATCTATCACTTGGGCAACACAGCTCTGTTTGCTGGATACCTAGGTAGATTAGGTGTGAATGTAGATTAGGACAATCTGGTCCTGAAGCCTTTCCCCCCAGCCCCAGCTCATCACTAGCTGTCAGGGAGAGCTCATTTAGCCTTTGCTTACAAATCATCATTTGAAATTATTAGGTTGGCCAACATCACCGAAATGAATGCACTGACATTGTCATAAAAAACAACAGCTGTATAAGGAAGCTAGTCTATGTTCATACTTTTCAAATCTATTATACTTTTTCAGATACACATATTTTATCATACACTGTATATGCTTTTAAAGTGTGTATTAATGTTTCAATTTCAATTCAAATTTCCAAACAGCCACTAAATTGGCATGTAACTAGTTAACAAAACTCGGGGAGGGTGTTGGGGAAATTCAGGGGGGATGTAGGGAAATCACTGGCAGGGGAGCTCCAGGCTGGTGACTCCCCAGGCTGCAGGGCCTGGTCTTAGGCCCACCCCTGAGGTACTGGGTGGTAGAGGAAGACAGCAGGGCTTACCCCCTTGCCTGTGATGACTGGCTCTTATACTGTCTGGGAGGGACACGGGGGCCCAATGGCAGTGAGACGTCAGCCTGCAGCAGCCGCTCCAAGGCTGGAAAAAGAGCTAATTCCCAGGACACCAGCAGGAGTGAGTCTTGCCCCATTACACACAGATTTGCCTATGTCCTGTTATCATATTCAGCCTTCCTGTCTGGAGTGTTGCCCAATGAGTGCTGCACTTCTGGCTGGCTAAAATGCATGGTGATGGGGGTTGAGTACAAAGGGTAAGGGTCGTAGTTTGCAAGGCTGGGTGGTGAAGCTACAGGTGTTGGAGGCAGCTGGTGGCGGTACGAAACTGGATGTTGGGGGAAGTGGGTTGGCGGTGACATGGGGGCACAAGGGAAAGAATTTTGGGACAAGGGCTGCAGGAGGTCAGGCAAGGATCTGCTCCATCTGCCGTGCTATAAGTGCCTGTATCGGGTCCACTTGGCGCTCCATAATGTTTATGAGCCGCTCCGTGCTTTGATGCCGGTGATCCGCATTCTGCTGGCGGAGCTTCCTTTCAGTCTCCCGCCACTCCTGTATTTTTTTGATTTTCAGTAAGGGACTGCTGCATGATTTCATGCAGCAGTCCTCTTTGGTTCTTCGTGTACGCTTCCTGATTCTTTGTAGTCTTTCGGCCGTTGATAACAAGGACGGCTGGGATCTCAAGGTTGCATCTGTAAAGCCAAAATGCAACACTTTACAGGGGCAGCATTGTTCACACTAGACAGAGCAATGATTCCCCCGTACTTAAAGACAAGCACAGTGTACACAATAGCAGAAAGTACCGGTCCCCAAATGAGAGCACATAACCCACAGGAGCCCCAAAATGGTGAGTAAGCACAGGGGTAAGGGGGGCTGATTGTTTCAGGGCCATAGTGTCCTCTGGGGTTGGTTCTGTGCCTTGGGGAGAGCCAACAGCTGCAGGGGGCCCTATACTGAACACTGTCCCCACATTTTCCACAGGATGAGTTCGTCCTGGAAGATATCTTGCTGCTGAGGGTGACCTGGGAAGCAAGGGAGGGTCTTCTACTACAATGCGGCTTCCGCCCTGGCCCTTATGCCGCTTGCCTGTGTGCAGCAATGGTCCTCTCGCCCCTCATGGCACAGTGGCGTGGACATGTTAGCCTTAATGGGACAAGGAGCACAGTAGCTCTGCCAAGGAACCTGCACAAACAGATTGCCCAGCTTCTGCATGAGACCTTTGAAGAGATCACTGAGGCCGATTACCGTGATGAGAGCACATCAACGCCCTATTCCGCATCTAGGCATGCACGCAGCCCTAACCCTTCTTTCTGCAACCCTCCTCGCCCCAAGAGCCCGCACCGAACAACTACCTTCCCAAAATAAAAGCCACTTACCAGGCACCTCCTCTGCTGTTTGTTCTTCCCCAAGCACCGTCCGCTGCGAATGGCTACTTTCCTCCTGGCTTGAAAACAGCTCCTGGCTGCATGCATCTAGGGATGCCGGGCCGTCCTCTGGCTCTGGGCCCCCCTCCTCTTCAGCATCATCACTCCCGCTTTCCTCCTTCTGCCTTGTTGAACTCTGTGCTGCTACAGCCTCTGAAGTGTCCATGGTGGTCTTTGGAGTGGAGGTGGGGTCGCCCACAAGTATCGCATCCAGCTCTTCGTAGAAACGGCAGATTGTGGGAGTGGCAGTTTGTGGTAGGCATTCTGCAGCTCCTTCACTTTAACCCTGCACTGCAGTGCATCCCGGTCATGGCCCCTTTCCATCATGGCCCTTGATATCTGCCCGTAGGTATCGTAATTCCTATGGCTGGAGCGCAGCTGGAACTGGACAGCTTCCTCCCCCCAAACACTGATGAGGTCCAGCACCTCGCCATTGCTCCATACTGGGGATCGCATGGTGCATGGAGGCATGGTCACCTGGAAAGATGAGCTGAGAGCACTACATGCCTTGTTGAGCAAACAGGAAGGGGAATTTCAAAATTCCCAGAGAATTTAAAGGGCGGGTCTGACGGTTGGTCACCTGAGGGCAGGACAGTAGAGTTGAAAGTGATGACCAGAGTGGCTAGAAGAGGCATTGTAGGACACTTCTGGAGGCTGATCAGAGTGCATTAATAGACCAGGGCGTCCACACTGGCGCCGCGGCGCTCCAGCCGTGGCGCAGCAAGCTTTATGCTTCTCACGGAGGTGGATTACCTGGGGCACTCCAGCCATGGAGTCAGCGCACTCTACGTGCCTTGCCAGTGGGCACCCGGGGCTGATTTAATGCGCTCTAACTTGCAAGTGTAGACAAGGCCTTTGTGTGTGTGAAGCTGGGCAAGTCACTTGATGTCCTAATCCTACAAAAGGATGAGCACCTTTTGTGAAGTCAGTGGGAGCAGTAAGTGCTCAGAATTTAGCATCTTGCAGAGTTCAGCCCTAATCTTCTCTCTGCCTCAGCTCCTTGCATCCTCTTTGCAGAAGACCCCTACAAAAATCCATTGTCTTTCAGGTCTGGCAGCATCAGGCACCTGTCTATAACATAGGAATAATACAGATAAAGTAGTTTTAACGCTTTGATCAGTGTTTAAAGGCAAAATACTATTAATAATTAGGGGTGGGGGTACTTTATAAGAATGCATGGATGAAGCTGGGGTGAAGAAACCATCTTTCAACTAAGTGCTAATACTTCCTGAAAAGCTTCTATCATTAAAAATGTTGTCCCCAGGGGATTTCCAATTCCCTCCCAATAAAAACAAACCGAACAGCCGCAACTTCTCGTGAATCTAGGCAAAGCCATTAGAAACTTGCAATCTGGAAGTTTCCACTCTGCTCCTCCGAGCATGTAGCTACCTGGGAGCTGGACTGGATGAGGCATTTGCAAAATGCTATAGTTTTGTACAAGAGCGGGAGAGAAAGATGTCGCTTGAATGAACGCCTTCCTCTCTCTCCCCGGGTGCTTGCTAAGGAGAGGAGATGCTGGGCGTGTAGATTTCAAGCGGCGATTGACAAGAACTTTGCCCGTTGCTTTTGCCCGTTCCGTGACTTTAAAAACAGCACGAAGGCAAACTTGGCTGCAGTACAGCGGTTACAAGCTGCTCCTGGGAAAGGAGAGGAGGCAGAAAGGGCCGGGGGAGAGGGGGGAAGGAGATCTAGTGTCGCTAAAGCTTTCTGTGCCCACCCTGGAGGAAACTGTAATTGCAAGCAAATCTCCTTCACTCCCTGCGCCTCCCGAGATTTTGTGTTGGGGGGGAGGAATGGGGAATTATTTTTTTAAACCTGGAATTAAAACAAAACAACCCCAAGAGCTTCTCCCTCCCAAAGTCCCCCTGCAATTCTTGTTAAAAGCGGGTATAAGCTAACAACCCTTAAAAAAACCCCACACCAACCCATAGTGGTGGTGTTGATGATGGGAAATAAATAAATAAAGAACTGAGTAAAAGAGAGAGAGGGGCAGGTTCAATGATCTAAACAAAGAAATCATGGCGGAGTGTTTACATTTGGCAGCCCCAAAGACTCTGGATTACGGGATAAAAAAAAAATGCCGCGGCGCAAAGGAGTTTGCAGCCACCTCGCCGTTTCCGGGGTAAGTGCAACGTGCAGGGGGCGAGCCAGGGCCACCCTCCGGGAGCGGGACCTCGGCCCCGGCCCCACCCCTCGCTCCAGCCGCGGCGGGTGCTGCCCCGGGCTGCTTGCCCCGCGGGGTGCCTTGCCCTGGTTGCTTTGAAGTGGCGGGATGAGGTGGGTGCTCTGGGATGGCGAGGTCCCGGGGGTGCCCCTTCCCAACGCACCGCCTGTAGCCGGGGGAGCAGGCGGCCTTGGGGAGCAGCCCCCCCGCCCCGGCTCGCGGAGATAAAGGAGGTAACAGCAGTCGCCGTGGCTGCTTCCCCTCGGAGCGCCTGGCAGGAGCCCCCTTCCCGCCCCCCAGCCGGGGTCACACATGCCTAGCTCTGACTGGCGGCTCCTCCTCCCAGCCGAGCCCCGCTCCCCACCCGCCGCAAAGGGGCTCTCTGTGCCGTGCGCGCTGGCAGGCGGCCGGCGGGGGAGCGCGGGGAGAGAGGAGCCCTGCTTTGTGACCTGCACGGTTAGCGAGGTCCCAGCATGCCCCTCCCCGCCAGTGTTGGTCAGGGCGAATTGCCCAGGAGCCAGGTGAAGGGAGAGGAGGAGTCCAAGGGCCATTTCCTCCAGGAAATGTTCTTGTGAGGGGAGAGGTTCCCAATTAGTGGGTCTGGGTCAAAGCCACATCTTGTCTATTTTTGGCCTCCCCCTCTAATTTTAATGCCTAAAGAGATTAAGTGTAGGCACTGTTCTGACACCAGAATAATCCAGATCTTGTTGCAGCAGTTCTGCAAACACTTAGAACCAGCTACTGGATCCAGCCAGTTCTTGGTCCCAAGCACTCAAATTACACACCTAAGTAGAGCCCCTGTTTGCCTATTCTGGTTTCACCTTAACAATCCAGATGCTGATGCCCCAGTGCAAATGAGCCAGAAAATCTCTGATCTGGCATCTCCACCTTGACAAACTTTTGGCTACAAAATCAGAATGATACTTTTCAAATACAGAACCAGTGTTACTTCTACTTCCTCTGCCACCTTCCCAAATATCTGGGTCCTGCAAACACATCCTGCTACAAGGAAGCTGCAGAAACTCTTAATTTGGCACCTGGATCTGGCTAACTAATGGATGCCTACTCCCCAGTTTTATCATCTTCTAATTTAACACATATGCTGCTTATCTTAGTCCACCACAGTCATCCTGATCTCAACATATTGTGAATTTGGCAGGATCCAGGTGTTGGATCCAGGGTTTTCAGGCATTGTTGTACTGGTATGTGTTGGGGTCCAAATTTTCTTTTTCCCCCCTTTTTTCTTTGGTATAACAGAGGCTGCTAAAAATATCTGTTTAGATAGTGGAACTTCGAGAACTGGAATGAATAATTGGCTGGCTCCAGGTTTTGTGGTGCTAATAAGAACTTGTAAATAGAAGCAAAGTATGTCTATACCTACATATATAATATCTGTGGTCTGCTCCTCCATGCCTTACAATGCTTTCTGACAATGTGAGATTGGGCCCTGTTTTTTCCCATTTCGGGAGAAGACCAAATGTAACTTGCTTTATTCCTCTTTGATGCTGCTATTTTTGTAGAGTTTGAGAAGGTCAAACACCTGAGTGATTTCAAAATAGGCTGGGTGTCCCAAGATACTATTCCTGCATCATTATCAAGGCTCTTTGGGACTCTGGAACTTTTCAAACCTATGAGACTTAAACCCATAACACATTTGCTTTTCATACCCTTCTTTCCCCCCATATTTTATAATTGTGTTTGCAGATAGCAAAGATGTTTGTGTTCAGTGTCTTACTCACTCACATATCAGAGGGGTAGCCGTGTTAGTCTGAATCTGTAAAAAGCAACAGAGGGTCCTGTGGCACCTTTAAGACTAACAGAAGTATTGGGAGCATAAGCTTTCGTGGGTAAGAACCTTACTTCTTCAGAAGGTGCCACAGGACCCTCTGTTGCTTTTTACTCACTCACAGTTCATCATCTCCGTCCATCTGAACCTGAAAGGAAGTCATATGCTGAACTGGTTTCAACATGTATTTCTTTGGGTATTTCTATAATGCAAAGACTCCCAGTTATATAATTTTTTATTGTTATTATAATTGAAAACCTTGTATTCAGATCTACATGGCAATGACACAATAGAACAATGGGGACAATGTGAAAAATAGAAATGATGGTGCAAATTTTGACATCATTTCTAAGATACCTTGCATAAGGACTGAGGGCCTGAGTAGCGCTCCCATTGACTTCAGTTGGAGTTTTGTGTGCAGCATCCTTGTTGGATTGGACCATGAGTGAGGACTGCAGAATTTGGTCACATGACAGTATGTGCAGTCTATATAGCAATCTTGCTTCTCATACTATACAGATCACCATGGTATTTGGTGCCTCACAAAATTACAAAGTCTAGACATGAAGTTTAGAATGAAAAATTAAACCATGTAAAAATTTTGTACTCTGAGATCATTGGAAAAAAATGTGTTTTAAAGAGTTTTGGAGGCCACTGCCACTGTTTTAACCCCAACAACACAAATAGCCTTCTACCTCCCAAAATAAACTTCCACTACATTTACTTTTAGGCTGGGTCTGCCTAAATTACTTTTTGTGAAAAAGACCTTTAGAGGGAGTGCTTGTACTCTCTGATGTGCCCATCTTTTGCCCTTTTCTTTGTACTTGGCTTATCAGTCCTAAACTTTCTTGGTGGTCTAAGGCTGTTTACTTAAAAAGGACCTTTTAATGGGAGCATTTTGTTGATCCTTAACTGCTATTCTGTTGTGGCTATTTACCAGGTTGTCCTCTAATTTCTATGCTACTTTAACTGTCTATAGCCTAGACTGGTTAACTGTTCTGGCCAGAACTGCCACTATTCTGCCCTCTTATTCAAGACCAAGCAGCAGTAACTTTTTTCTTCATTCAAACCAAAATTGAGATTTAAGATTTATGTCAAGCAGCTGTCCCCCTATGAAGCTGCTCTTCCAAGTATCTCATGTTTGTTTTCAACTAAAACACACTTTATTGAGCGCTAATATTTAATATTCACATACCCACATTGACAATCATGATTCCCCAGTCTAGATCTGCATAGAGGGGGATAAGATTCAGAGGCTGACAGAGCAGTCACAATAGTTGAAAGCCACGAGGTCACTAGACTGGCTAGCAATACAGTCAGCTAGGAGGTGGGTAGGCAGTGAGGTTGATATGGTACCCTAAACTTATTACTGTTACTAATTGATACATATTAACAGGATTGGGATTTTGGATGTATATCAGTCTTGGAGTTTTTGGGAAGTATTGTCTTATCTCTAAGGTTGTCATGAAGTTCTGTTTAATTAATGCAATACCTGTACCGTACGTGAAAATTCATCCAACCCTAACTACTCTTTCGTCTTGTTATATGTCATGAAAACCATATATTGTTCAGTTTTTTAGGGTAACAGACTTTTTTTTTTAAATTGATGCCAGGCTTTGGCTACTTGACCAAAATATTCACCCAAACATAAAGAAAAAAATGCTAATATTACTACAGTTTTGTTCCAATAAACTTATTGTTTGACATAGCTTGATAGAGAATTAATGGGTGTATTTTCCTTTGTCGTGAATATTTATAACTTTCAGTTGATGGCAGTTAACGTGTATTGAGGGAAGAATAGATCCCTCAAATGATGTTGAGTCTGTCTCCACATATGCTGCATACACAGTAGACTGAACTCGCACACTAGCGCTGGACAGTAAGATATTATGACATGAATATATATTTTAGAGCTCTGCACAAAATGAGGATTTCATGCATAGGCAACACAGTGTGACAAGTCGTATCTACTGTGACCTCGTACTTCCAGTGCAGAGTTGTGTAATATATATTCTGCTAAATTAATGCACACAATAAACAGGCCCTATCTCATTTTTATGCTAATAATAGTACTTTTCAATTCCCTAATATCTTTTATGCTAAGAACTGAAAGTAAATTACAGGTATGAGCAAACTGAGCTTTATAACATCCTGTGAAGTTTTAGGTTATCATTTGGAAAACAGCTGGAAAATGTATTAATTATTGATTATTGTTGGTTCGTCATGATGATGATAATCTGATTTCTTCTCTGTCTCACACTCAATCATTTCTCACTCCAGCTCTTAAGATTGTAAAATAAGATGTTACCATCTAACGAGGGAAAAGAAATGCTCAATCCCAGCCATAAGGAATAGGTCTTTGGACTGTATTTGGAGAATAGAAGAGGAGAGGATTGTGTGGTTGATTCATAAAGGGACAATGAATTGGAAGATGGTCCGGTGGCAGGGTAGATGCATCATATGTGTGGCTGGTGTATATCTCCTTGTATTGAGTATGGGTCAGCATGTGAGCTGAGGTTCATGTTATGAATGCTGATGGTGTACTCTGTGCAGGTAAAAGGTGTGAAGGTTAGATGGGGACAAAAACAGATTGTTCCCCTTATCTTGAAATACAAAAGGTGAGATTTTAAAAAGTGCTGAGTGTTTGCCTAGCTCTGCCCTCCATAAGGTTAAAGGTTAATTAACATTAACTTCCATTGACTTCAGCGAGAGCAGAGTTAGGCCAATGATGAAAGCTTTTGAAAATCCCACCCTGAATTTTATTTTAAAGTGTAAGTTTAACTTCGAATTTCCTGGGTTTCTGACACATTTTTCTTTTAAACCACAGGACAAGATTAATATCTCAGTAATACCATTGTAAATGGTCTAGTGTGGCAGAGATGAGAATCCAGCCCACAATGTTCTTTTAAGAACTTTTGCTCCACTGAGGTCAATGAGGTTGCGTGGGCTGCAAATTATCACAGAATTTGGCTTTAAGTTATTAGTACATATTTACAACCTTAATTCCATTTTAACAAAATGTTTTTTGTTGGAACATTTGCAGCCATAGCATATAGCAAAATTATCACTGTATTTATTAAGCACAAACAAAGCATCCCCATAATGCTGTGCAGAAACAACTGACGGAACAGAACATATTACAAGACACTATCTTTTTCATTAAGTCTACACAAAATGAGGATTTAATGCATGGGCAGCACAGCCCCTCCCCAGAGGTTTACTGCCCATAATTCCACCTTGAAAATGGCTCCACAATAATTATTACTATAAAATGGACACAATTTCCAGTTTTGGCATGTTTTACTTCACACATAACTAATTGCACTCATAGGAGCCAAAATATTATTCTACCTTCTGCAGGATATCCTAATTCCAGCCATGTAACTATCTTAACTGTCCCTTATGATTTCCAGTCTCAAACCGACAACTCTCCCCATTGGCTTATTTTGTCACAATAATGCAGAGCATGCATGGCAACCGCTCTCACTTCGGCATGTTCAAACTATCCCTGGACATTAAGATATTATGACATGAATATATATTTGTGAGCTTTGCACAAAATGAGGATTTCATGCATAGGCAACATAGTGTGACGAGTAGTATCCGGCATGACCTTGCAAATGCCGGCAGGGCTCCAAAATAAACAACTCAAAAGAGCAAGGAATACAGCAGACTCTCCAGTCCTGAAAGGAATCCCACAGTTTCATTACAGTCCCACAGGAAGTTGCTGCAGAACTGTTCTTGAAGGTTACTTTACTGTCCTGTACCAACCACAGGTGTCTAAGTATGACAGGCCTAGGGACTTAAAATTCCATGTGTCTTTTAGTCAGGGAGGGTCCTTTTTACAGAAAATCCATGTTAATTAATGGACCTCACCATGTAGTGCAGAAAATCCCCTGTATAGTTAGAGGATTTTTAAAGCTTCTGGATCCAGCTGTTGAACAATGTTTTTTTATTGTCCTTAGACCTAATTCGTCACTAGCTTAGGGCTAGTCACATATAGTTCCTATATCACAGGACATCCTATATCTTTCTCCTCAGCTACCATGTCATGCTAAACCTGAAGTAAGGATGGATTAATCAGTCCTTTCTGTTTCTTCAAACTCAAGTTAGCATGAATATTTCCCCCCCATGTTTGTATTTAAAAAAATCCCCCTCCTTCTTTCTTCACTACTTTTCCCTAGCTTTAGACCTCGATCCTTCCTCCTAATGACCTCATTCTGTCTTTCAATATCCTCTCATATGGTACAACAGCCCAAGCATCCTTTCTGCTGAATTTTGATGGTTGCTGAATTAAAATAGTGTGTCCCAAAGCACAGTTAGGTCTGGTTTGAGCAAAAGAGGATGAAGACAGAGATACTCCTGAGTCTGTTAGGTCACATGAGATATGGCCATTTAGAGATTGGGAGTCACCATGGGAAGGCTTATGGAAAAGTTATAGGGATAGGAGAACTTCTAATGTGTTGAAGAGGGCTTATGGGAGCCCCATTTTTAAAATTTTGCCACGAGACTGAAGGAAAGGTTGGGGTGATTCCCTTGCCTCTGATAGTGAAAAGCCCCTCTCTGGATACACCGAATCCGTCTGTGACAAAGGTGATTTATCCGTGCAGGTCATAAAAGCACTTCTGAAAAGCAAATTGTTTATTTTTGCATGCACAAGAGTATAACAAATGGGGTCAGTATGCAGTCTCCTTCCAGGAAGATTTTTCCAAATACTGACCCTATTTGGTTTACTCCCCATTCTGCTTGGGGCTGTACAGATAGGCAGTTAAAAGACAGTCCCTGCTCCAGAGAGCTTACAATCTAGGTTATAACAAAATGCAAGAGGTGAACAGAACAAACAAATGAGATTAGAAGAGTAGAGAGAAATAAGTTATTGTACAGTAAGCAGGAGTCTCAGATCAACACCTGCCTAGCCAATGTCAGCTGGTGGTGCTTTGTAGACATTGTGGCCAGGCTCAGGTTGAGCCATTTTGCTCCAGTGTGGTGTATTGGCACCATTTCATGCTGCCGCCTTGTTCTACAGAATCTAACCTTTCATCATAACAGAAAAATAAAAAGCAACATCTAGCTGTTATGTTAGCTGAGATAGGCTTGAAAGTATGACCCAAATATAACTATCTGCCTGCATTTGTTGGAACCTAAAACAATAGCTCTAGGAGGTGTGGTCTGTGCCATTCATCTCATAAGAACATAAGAATGGCTGTACTGGGTCAGACCAAAGATCCATCTAGCCCAGTATCCTGTCTACCAACAGTGGCCAATGCCAGGTGCCCCAGAGGGAGTGAACCCAACAAGCAATGATCAAGTGATCTCTCTCCTGCCATCCATCTCCACCCTCTGACAAACAGAGGCTAGGGACATCCTTCCTTACCCATCCTGGCTAATATCCATTAACGGACTTAACCTCCATGAATTTATCCAGTTCTGTTTTAAATGCTGTTATAGTCCCAGCCTTCACAACCTCCTCAGGCAAGGAGTTCCACAAGCTGACTGTGCGCTGTGTGAAGAAGAACTTCCTTTTATTTGTTTTAAACCTGCTGCCCATTAATTTCATTTGGTGACCCCTAGTTCTTGTATTATGGGAACAAGTAAATAACTTTTCCTTATTTACTTTCTCTACATCACTTATGATTTTATATACCTCTATCATATCCCCCTTAGTCTCCTCTTCTCCAAGCTGAAAAGTCCTTGCTTCTTTACTCTCTCCTCATATGGGACCCATTCCAAACCCCTAATCATTTTAGTTGCCCTTCTCTGAACCTTTTCTAATGCCAGTATATGTTTTTTGAGATGAGGAGACCACATCGGTACGCAGTATTCAAGATGTGGGCATACTATGGATTTATATAAGGGCAATAAGATACTCTCTGTCTTATTTTCTATCCCCTTTTTAATGATTCCTAACATCCTGTTTGCTTTTTTGACCACCGCCGCACACTGCGCGGACTTCTTCAGAGAACTAGCCACGATGACTCCAAGATCTTTTTCCTGATTCGTTGTAGCTAAATTAGCCCCCATCATATTGTATGTATAGTTGGGGTTATTTCTTCCAATGTGCATTACTTTACATTTATCCACATTAAATTTCATTTGCCATTTTGTTGCCCAATCACTTAGTTTTGTGAGATCTTTTTGAAGTTCTTCACAGTCTGCTTTGGTCTTAACTATCTTGAGCAGTTTAGTATCATCTGCAAACTTTGTCACCTCACGTTTTTACCCCTTTCTCCAGATCATTTATGAATAAGTTGAAAAGGATTGGTCCTAGGACTGACCCTTGGGGGACACCACTTGTTACCCCTCTCCATTCTGAGAATTTACCATTTATTCCTACCCTTTGTTCCCTGTCTTTTAACCAGTTCTCAATCCATGAAAGGACCTTCCCTCTTATCCCATGACAACTTAATTTACGTAAGAGCCTTTGGTGAGGGACCTCAATAGCTGCTAACTCAGATACCCAACGGTAAGACTTCAAATGTCAATATTGTTAGCCGTTTCACTGCCCATCAAAGCATGTAAGAAAGGAGAGGGCAGGTCGCATCATTAAGATCTGCATAATCTGCTGTGGGTGACAGCTCATTTTGGCACCATGAGTGAAAGAGCCAAAGCCAAGGATTCTGAGAGAGCCCAGTAGGACATCTGAGCACCTTCAAGGGGGAGCGAATCCCAGAAGTCTGTTATATTAATATCGTTGGACTATATGGGCCCAGACAGTCAAAGGTGTTAACATGACCCTGTCACTGTGCAACATTAAACAGTTTTAAATCAGGTTTGGGGTTTGGTATACAGAGATCTTACCTTGTCCTGCTTAATGCCAGGGCAAACATGCCATTACAAATCCTTTTAACCTTTTATCAAAGAAACAGCAAAAGAAGGAAAAACAAAGTATTTGGAATGTAAAATATTAAGTATGGCTTTCATTTGAACAATATCCCTTGTTCCCTTTTTCTTAAGCTGTAGAGGTTTTAGAAGGGGAAAATCTCCCTGACTGTCTCTTAGACAGTATTAAATAAGGTAATAACTATCCTTTTCGGGCAAAAGAGAAACAGTTGAGAAGAGGTGGAGCTGTTGTTGTTAAAGTCTGATCCCTTTGCCCAGAAGATCAAAACAAGGCAAATACACACAAAAAGGGAAAGAAAAGAAAAACAGAAATAGAAAATGCAGGTTCTGTCTGGTGTTGACTTTCACCTGTAACCTTGCTGCTTGAGCAATGGCACATAGCAATGGCACATAACCTTATTATCCACTCCGATACCTGGCAAACTTGTGCCAGCATTGGGTTATTTAGGGCATTTCTTGTAACTGTTTCTTTGGTCACAGGGTTACAGCAGTGTTGCAAAATATGTAGTCTTGGCCAGCCTATGCCAGATAGCATTGCCAGGCATCTGCTTTTCAACCTGAAATCTCAGTCAAAAAGGGACCCTGGTGGCTATGGTTGGCACTGCTGACCAGGCCGTTACAAGTCCTGTGAGTGGCGTAACAGGGGCCTGGGGCTAAGGCAGGCTCCCTGCCTGCCCTGGCTCCGCACGGCTCCCAGAAGTGGCTGCCAGGTCCCTGCCGCCCCACGCGCATGGGCGGACAGGGAGGCTCCACATGCTGCCATCACCCCGAGCTTTGGGGGCAGCGCCTGCGGGACCCTGTACCTCAAACCCCCTCCCACACACCCCAACCTCCTTCCCCAGCCTTGAGCCCCCTACTGCATCCCAAACCCTCATCCCCAGCCCCACCGTAGAGCCCATACCCCCCCGATGGAGCCCAACCCCCCAGCCGGAGCTCGCACCCCCTCCCACACTCTGAACCCCTTGGCCCCACCCCGGAACCCCCTCCTGCACCCCAAACCCTTCATCCCCAGCCCCACCCCAGAGTCTGCACCCCCAGCCAGATTTCTCACCCTGCACCCACACCCAACCCCTCTGCCCCATCCTGGAGCCCTCAATCGCATCCTGAACCCCTTATTTCTGGCCCCACCCAGAGCCCACACCCCTATCCCAGAGCCTATACCCCCCCTGAAACCCAACCCTCTGGAGCCCCGTCCCACACCTCAAACCCCTGCTCCAGCCCGGTGAAAATGAATGAGGGTGGGGTAGAGCGAGCGACGGAGGGAGGGGGGATGGAGCAAGCGGGGACGGGGTTTAGGAGAAGGGGCGGGGCAGAAGAGGGGCCTCAGGGACAGGGAAGGGGCAGGGCAGGGGTGTTCGGTTTTGTGCAGTTAGAAAGTTGGCAACCCCTAATGCCAGATTTTAATTATACTGAAGGCAAAAAGAGAGCCATAGGAAAGAAGGTGCGGAAGGAAAAGGATACATGGTTGTGCATGACACAAAATCTCTCATACCAGGTGGTATTCAGGATTTAGCTGAAGCCAGTGGAGGTGATATTGTTATCTGGATCCTTCTATTTGGCCTGGTTTGGTCAGGATATCTCTTGGGATTAGGACGGTGAAGGCCCAAGGGTGTAAGAGTGGATCTCAGGGACATCCCAGAGGACGGTAAGGGTAGAAGCCATGATGGTAAAACTCTCCCCTTTCCTGTTCTCTTGTCAGCAGGGTGGATAAAAATGATGATGTTGTTTAAAAATAAAAATATTGGAATTTTTTAGAGCTGTTGATTAATCGCAATTAACTCATATGATTGCAGTTTTAAATGCACTGTTAAACAATAGAATACCAATTGAAATTTATTAAATATTTTTGGATGTTTTTCTACATTTTCAAATATATTAATTTCAATTACAACACAGTATACAAAGTAGACAATGCTCACTTTATATTGTTATTTTTTATTACAAATATTTGCACTGTAAAAATGGCAAACAAAAGAAATAGTATTTTTCAATTCATCTCATATAAGTACTGTAGTGCAATCTCTTTATCATGAAAGTGCATCTTACACATGTAGATTTTTTTTGTTACATAACTGCACTCAAAAACAAAACAACATAAAACTTTAGAGCCTACAAGTCCACTCAGTCCTACTTCTTGTTCAGCCAATCACTCAGACAAACAAGTTTGTTTACATTTACAGGAGATAATGTTTACAATGTCACCTGAAAGTGAGAACAGGCATTCGCATGGCATTTTTGTAGCCGGCATTGCAAGGTCTTTACGTGCCAGATATGCTAAACATTCGTATGTCCCTTCATACTTCGCCACCATTTCAGAAGACATGCTTCCATGCTGATGACACTTGTTAAAAAAATAATGTGTTAATTAAATTTGTGATTGAACTTTTTGGGGGAGAATAGTATGTCTCCTGCTCTGTTTTACCCGTTGTGATGCATGGCCAGAAAGGATTAAACATCCTGCAAAATAAATGACTCAAAATCAACCCTTAAAGGCATGTGGGGAGATAACGTTTGTGTTTTTGTGTATTTACATATTTATGGGTAGTGGTCAACGATGTAATCAACAGTCCCTGTCTATGCTGTATTCTGATAATTGAGAGATCAAAAGAACATCCTAGTATTTAAATGAAGTGTAAACACTGGATATCTCTGTATTCACCTCTCTTTGAAATGTATTGCAAATAATTGGTTAATGGTGGAGGAACAGGCAATTGTCTTATGTTAATTCATATAGTTAAGTAGGGTTACCATACGTCCGGATTTTCCCGGACATGTCCGGCTTTTTGGGCCTCAAATCCCCGTCCAGGGGGAAATCCCAAAAAGCCGGACATGTCCAGGAAAATAGGGAGGGAGGGCCCAGCGTTGCGGGGCTGGGGGCCGGCGCGGTGCTCATAGACTCATAGACTCATAGACTTTAAGGTCAGAAGGGACCATTATGATCATCTGGTCTGACCCCCTGCATGCTGCAGGCCATAAAACCGTCCCTACCCCTTCCCTAGACTCTGCTGTTGAAGTCCCCAATCCTGTTTTAAGTGACTTCAATCAGCAGAGACCCTCCTGCTAGAGATCCCTGCCCCATGCTGCGGAGGAAGGCGAAAAACCTTCAGAGGCTCAGCCAATCTGCCCTGGAGGAAAATTCCTTCCCGACCCCAAATATGGCGATCAGTAAGACCCCGAGCATATAGGCAAGAGTCTCCAGCCTGACCCATGTCAGCCATTATACTATTTACCTACCATTGCTTGGTTTTCCTTGACTACTATGCTTTACCATTAAACCATTCCCTCCATAAACTTATCTAACTTAATCTTAAAACCAGACAGGTCCGTCGCCCCCACCGTTTCCCTCGGAAGGCCGTTCCAATATTTCACCCCTCTGACGGTCAGAAACCTTCGTCTAATTTCAAGCCTGAACTTCCCCACGGCCAGTTTATATCCATTCGTTCTTGTGTCCACATTAGTACTAAGCTGGAATAATTCTTCTCCCTCCCTTGTATTAATCCCTCTAATATATTTAAAGATAGCAATCATATCCCCCCTCAGCCTTCGCTTTGTCAGACTAAACAACCCAAGCTCCTCTAGTCTCTTTTCATACGACAGGGTTTCCATTCCTCTGATCATCCTAGTGGCCCTTCTCTGCACCCGTTCCAGTTTGAGTTCATCTTTTTTAAACATGGGAGACCAGAACTGCACACAGTACTCCAAATGAGGTCTCACCAGCGCCTTGTACAACGGAAGCAGGACCTCCTTATCCCTACTAGATATACCTCGCCTAATGCATCCCAAGACAGCATTGGCTTTTTTCACCGCCACGTCGCATTGTCGACTCATAGTCATTCTGCGGTCTACAAGGACCCCTAGGTCCTTCTCCTCTTCCGTTACTTCTAACCAATGCGTCCCCATCTTGTAACTAAAATTGTTATTAGTCATCCCCAAATGCATCACCTTACACTTTTCACTCGGCAGGGGCTGGGGCCAGGGGTGCGGGGCCGGCACGGTGCTGGGCCAGGGGCCGGGCCGGGGGCGCGGGCACTTGGCCAGGGGCCGGGGCCGGGGTCGGCGCGGTGCTCAGCTGGGGGCCGGGGGCGTGGGCACTTGGCTGGGGGCCGGGGCCAGGGCCGGCGCAGTGCTGGGCCAGGGGCCGGTGCGGTGCTCAGCCGGAACTGGGGCTGGGGGCACGGGCAGTTGGCCGGAAGCCAGGGCCCAAGGCGGGCGGGAGACGCCGGGGCCAGAGCCTCTTGGCCTGTGCTGGCCGGCCAGCCGCCGAAGGGAGCCACTCGCCCAGGAGGGCCGGACTGAGCCGTGCCGCACCCCGCCCCAGCCTACCTGCTGCCTCCCTGTTTCAGGCTTCCCGCGAACATTTGATTCGCGGGAAGCAGGGGAGGGGGAGGAGCAGGGGGCGGAGCGTTCAGGGGAGGGGGCAGAGTTGGGGCGGGGCCGGGACCCCATGGAGTGTCCTCCTTTTTAAAAATTAAAATATGGTAACCCTAAGTTAAGTGGACCCACTTCAAAGATGCCCTGATTACCTGTTGTTCCCCAAGGGACTCCAACTTGTCAAAGAAGACCTGAAATTTTATAAAAGATCCTTGGGTCCTGATCCTTTTTATCTGCTTAAGCTTCATCGGGGGAACTTTGAGTCGCAAGATGAGATCCCAGTTAAGCTGGTACACCCTGGATATGATATTGGACATTGGACTATAACCTATGAACTAAATTTTAAAGAAACTCTTTGCAACTACAAAGCTCACCATCTCTGCTATGTATCTGAACCTTAAGAATCGAACTCATGTCTGCATGTATATTGATCTTTTAACCATACTCTCTCTCTTTTCTTTTAAAATAAATTTTAATTTAGTTAATAAGAATTGGGCTGTATGCGTGTATTTGGGTAAGAGCTGGAATATTCATGAACCTGGGAGGTAATGTGTCCGATCCTTTGGGATTGGTAGAACCTTTTATTTTATATGATGAAATAAGATTTTCAGAAATTTTCATCATATTTGACTTGGGTCCCTGGATGTGTGGTGACGACGCAGGAAACAGAACGCTAGGTTTGTTGGTAGCTAGAGAGCTTTACAAGCTTTTTGCAAAAAGCTTTTTAGGAAAACTTTTCCTGGGGTTTTTATTTCTTTCCTTGCTTTGTTTACAACACTTCTTAGTGGTTACATTTCATGCGCATAAAAAGGCCAGGCAGTATACATGCACATAAGATAACAAACCCATCTGGCGTGAATGCCAGCTGCGAGGAAACAATCAAATCAGCCAAATAAGTTTCCCAAACATAGGTGCTAGAACAAGGTCACTCCTGCCTCATTGCCAAGGGAACAGTTTGCCGTTCTTCAAGGCTTGTGATTAGGGAGCAACACATTCCTACATGGATGGAGGCCTGAGGCTGGGTTACTTCAAGGGAACTGTGTTGCTGGTTTCTGGGCAGCCAGTGAAGCTGTTTTATGCTGGCTTGGTAAATCTAAGTATTAAAAATATCCACTAGCTTTGGGGATTATCTGCTCCATTCTTTAGAGTTCACCCTAATTGAGTGACCTCAGTTGGCTCTCACTGGGACCCTGGTCACACCCGCATTCTGCCATATATTTCATGTTATAGCAGTCTTGAATGATGACCCAGCACATGTTTGTTTTAGGAACACTTTCACTGCAGATTTGACAAAATGCAAAGAAGGTACCAATGTGAGATTTCTAAAGATAGCTATAGCACTGGACCCAAGGTTTAAGAATCTGAAATGCCTTCCAAAATCTGAGAGGGATGAGGTGTAGAGCATGCTTTTAGAAGTCTTAAAAGAACAACATTCCAGTGTGGAAGCTACAGAAACCAAACCACCAAAAAAGAAAATCAACCTTCTGCTGATGGCATCTGACTGACTCAGATGATGAAAATGAACATGTGTCAGTCTGCACTGCTTTGGATGGTTCTCTAATGGTGGTTGAAGCTTGAAAGGACATATGAATCTTTAGTGCATCTGGCACATAAATATCTTGCAATGACGGCTCCAACAGTGCCATGCAAATGCATGTTCTCACTTTCAGGTGATATTGTAAACAAGAAGTGAGCAGCATTATCTCTTGCAAATGTAAACAAACTTGTTTGTCTGAGCAATCGGCTGAACAAGAAGTAGGACTGAGTGGACTTGTAGGCTCTAAAGTTTTACATTGTTTTATTTTTGAATGCAGTTATTTTTTGTACATAATTCTACCTTTGTAAGTTCAATTTTCATGATAAAGAGATTGCTGTATTTGTATTAGGTGAATTGAAAAATACTATTTCTTTTGATTTTACAGTGCAAATATTTTAAATAAAAATATAAAGTGAGCACTGTACACTTTGTATTCTGTGTTGTAAGTGAAATCAGTATATTTGAAAATGTAGAAAAATCCATAACTATTTAAATAAATGGCATCCTATTATTGTTTAACAGTGTGATTTATCGTGATTAATGTTTTTAATAGCTTGACAGCCCTAGAATTTTTTAATTTAAATAATATTTTTATTTAAGTTAAATACATTTTTGTTTTTAAATGTAAAACTTTACATTTGAAATAATAAAATATATTAAGGCCTAAATTTACTATAATCTATTCAAATCACTTAAATAAAAAATAATATTAAGCAGTATATGATTGCAGCCAAAGTTTTAAAAGAAAGTCACATCACTGAACTGGTGGAAATCACCAGTACCAGAGTTTGTTAAAGCGATAGCAGTACTTGTTTTTTAGGTGCAGAAATAATATTCCTTCCATTCAATTTATTCAACAAGTTCAGTTTAATGATTAGTTCATTCAAAGTTAGGAAGCCAATTGAGTGTTGAAAAAGCTGGCCTTTTCCAATCTAAGAATAAAAACTAGAGGATGAAATCTACTAGCTCTAACATTTTGAAGGACACAGTGACCAGAAACGATCAATTCAGTTCACTAACTAACTTCCTTTGTTTAATAAATCATTTTTAAATGCCAAATGTGTTTTGATAAATTTTTTTAATGTATCCAGCACATTAAGGTAGGTTTATTAATTTTTGTAAAAATACTGCTTTTGTACATTTCTAATTGAATTCCAATTTTCATCCAAATCCAGGTTGACACAAATCACAAATAAAAAAAATAATCATATAGGAAATAAAAAATGCATCATTTACCATTTTCTAACATAATAAAAAATGTAAAAATATTAATCTGAATGGAACTATGTTAAGCTATATAATTTCTTAATTAAATATGTATAGATATACTGGGTAGTAAAGAGAGGTACCAAATTTAGTATAAATGTTATAGTTAGTTGAAAATTAACATGTGTTAATGGTCTAATAAGAATAAACTTTTCTTTAGGAAAATAATTTTAAAAGTACAGATGCAAAACGGGGACTAAAATCAATTATTTAAATCTAGGTTTCCTGCTTTCTGATTTAAATCATGATTAAAATTGGTGATTTAAAATTGCTTTGATTTAAATCAATCCACCCTGGTTGTCAAACAGCTTGCAGCCAGTTTTCCCCCCAGACTTTTATTTTAAGCAGCCAAAAACAGAGGGAGGGGATAAGTTATTATATGCTTATTATTTTGTCCACTATTTTTCTGACACATGAATATTGGTTTATTAATTTCCAGTCCCACCCTTCTCTTGTTTACCAGGCATGACCTTAACACAGTCCTTGAATTATATCAGTAGGCCTTTTTGTTTGGACTTATTTAGTCTTTCTATCTCCCTTTTGTACAACATTTGTTGTGAGTTATGGTGATCTTTTATGAACTTTCACTCACTTCTTATAGTGAAGCTTACAATTACAGTAAATTTGTAGTCCCAATTATTACAACAAGCTCCACTGAGAGGAAGCCAAGCATGAGGAGCCCAACAAAGCACTTAGTGTATCCAAACCCCAATGTGGGAGAGGCTAGCCCAAGGAGCCCAGAGGAGATGTCTGAACATATTTAACATCTGCATAATCTACAGTGAGTGGTGTCATGTGTGGATGGAGATTAGAAGTGTCCCACTACCCTTTCCCCCCCAATCTGGTAGAGGTGAGTTTTAAGGAGGATAGGGTAGTGGTTGTACAGATCTTTCTTGGGAATCTTGCACACTCATAAAGCAAGTAAGAAAGTGCAGAGGTGTTTGAGGGAGATGTGGGCTGGTGAATTATGAAGTCTGGGGGATGAAATAATATATCAGATAGGTAGGGTGGGGCTAAATAGTGAAGGGTTTTAAAGTTCAAGACAAGGAACTTGCATTTGCAGCGTTTGAAGAATAGGAGCCAGTGGAGGCATGCATGGATGAAGGTGGTGTGCTCAAAACCAATGCAACATGAAGATGATCTTACCAGCAGCATTCTGAATGGATTTAGTGGGGTAAGGGCTGGATCTTAGGGGTATTATATAGGAAGAAGCAGTAGCAAAAGTTGGATGTGGTTTTAATCTGTGCACCTAGAGTGAGGGCAGAGTCAAAACTGACACAAGATTATGGACTTGAATGACTGAGAGGATGGTGATTTGTCCACAATGGTGAAGGAAGGGGCGAAAGGGAAGGGCTTGTGGGGGGAAGATCAAGCATTCTGTATTGGCCATGCTAAGTTTGGGCTGATGATGGGATATGTTCCTGGAGATGTCAGAAAGACAGTCCAAGTTGTGGTATTGTAGAGGAGATTGTTGTAGAGTGGAGAGGCAGATTTGTGAATCATCAGTGTAGAGATTATAGCCAAAGCCATGCAATCCAATAAGATTGCTTAGTAATGAGGTGAAGGCAGCTGAGGATAGAGCGCAGAGGAACTCTTAAGAAAGGAGGAAGAGCACGGAAGCAGTGATCAGAGAGGTAGGAGGAGAGTATGCCGTAAAACTGCAGAATATAGTATGTGGTACCTTCCCTTTTTTGACCACATTCATTTGGCCATATTATGTTATATAATGTAAAAATGTTGTTTCTGGACATGCAGATTTAAAGACTGGGCAAAGCGATCTCTACTTTAAGGTATTATATTCATCAGTAGTGCTGTACCCTCTTGTTCCATGTGTTAAAATGTGCATTTGTGTACAAAATATAACAGTGTAAGTGAACTTAAGTCTATTTATGCTGTTTTCTTTATCAAGGATTGTCAAGGCTGATTCCCCACTCTGGCACTTCGAGTGCAGAAGGTGGGGGCCTGCAAGGATTCTATAAATTAATACTGGCCACTCCGGGCTTGTATTAAACTCCCAAGGTTACAGCTTCTCTCTGATCTTGGATGGGTAGATGCTGCCACCACCCAAGTGGACAACCCCTTTGAGAACCCAGGAAGGCGCATTTAGGAAATTCTTCCTGTGGGATACCCTCAAGCCCTTTCACCCCCCCCCCTCTGGGGAAGAGCTGAGAAAGAAAAAATAAAAGAAATCAGCTGCTGCCACCGCTAATTAAACAACATGTGCATAAACCTCTTAAGACACACAAATCCAATTCTAGGCATTTGCTAGATTTAAAAAAAAAAACTACAAGGATTAAGCATCAAGAATAGCTTTCTTTAGATCCAGCTTAAAGGTTATAAGCAAAATAAAAAGCACCTGGGGTTAGCACAGAGGAATCCACAAGCCACAACGAAATAAAAGGAATAAACCTAATTGTGTCTTCCTAGACATTTCCTGATCTACTTACATACCTGGGGTTTTTAAATTAGTAGTTTCTAGGTATGATACTGATGATTTTTTTCATACGTGGCTCAAGCTCTTACAGCATAGCTCTGCCCTGTCCACCTCACCCCGGAGAACAACAACAACAGACAGACAAAAGGGGAGTCTTGTTTCAATTTTAAAAAGTTCTAGCCTTCCCATTGCTCTTTTTGCCAGGTGCCCACTCACTTCCTTTTACCTATGTATAGCAGTGAGACTTTTAACCCTTTACAGGTAGAGCAATTAGAGAACATCTACTAAGAGGGATTTTATAGCTACTGGCTTATTTCCTATACTGACAACTTTTTTCCTGTGGAAAGCACAAATGTCTGCTCCTGTAATTTTCATCGGATGGCGCTGTAGTAAGCCAACTTACTATCCAAAGGCTTCACTACACTGCATCAGAATATTGAACCATGAGCAAACAGACTCTTAAACTGACCTGTGGAACCTTGATAGAGTATTGAGTACATACTACCCATTTTAAAATGGCTGTGATTATGTATTGACAGCAGCACTATCAAATAAATAAATTATACATATTTTTAAAATTTCCGTAATTACATGTTTACCCGATAGGCCAGCAAAGCTCTGTCCCAAGGAGCTGTTGCAAACTGAGTAAATAATACATGTTTTAAAGTCCATAATTACATATTTAAACGATAGACTATCGAGGAAATAATGCACATTTTAAAAAGTCCATAATTACATATTTACATGATAGTCTGTAAATTCTGTAATTACTTATTTACACAATAGACCATAACAGCTGTTACAGTCTATTATAGTAAATCTCATAGAACTATATTATGCATTTTTTTTAATTTAAGAAAAATAAGTAAATTTAAATAGAAAATTATTTTGTCAGTCTTAAATATTTACCATAAACCTGCAAAACATAAAATAAATAATAATAAAGGGAAAAGTCTAGGGTGACACTGGTTATTCATGCTCTTATCCTTTCAATTATGTACAGCTTGTGCTGGGGATGGGGAAGTTTGGACTGGATTATTCACTGATTTCAGAAGTCCTTGATTCAGATTACTCAAATCAAGCATGCAACATTATTTTATCATACCTTTTGTTTTATTAGTGTCACATGGACAGTCAGCTTGATTAAGCATTTAGTATCCTAAATATTCTTGTGGCCCAATCATAGTCCCATTAAAGTCAATGGTAAACCCATCAACACCAGTCAGGAAAGCATTCCTCTAAAGGATAGAATTTAAGCATGTACTTAAGACCTGTTGAAGCTAATGGGACTTAAGCATGTTCTTAAAAATAAGCATGTATTTAAGTACTTTTCTGAATACTAATGAACTCAAGAATACGATTAAATGCTTTCCTGAATCAGGACTGCTATCTTCAATGAAGGCAGGATTAGCACTTTAGTCATATATGGCTTATACATGGACCATGTGTTCTTTATTCTTCATTCTGTAACTCTATCTGGAGAAAAGCTTATGATAAAGTATATATCAAATATTACTGCTTCTTTGAAGAGTTTCATGGATTGTGAATTCATCTAATGTGTTCCATAGTTCAGCTGCTGAATTTATTCCTCGTGTTAAAGACTGGATCAATACACCTAAATGAGACTTCTGTCCATAATTACTACTAAATAGCAAGGCTAAATCAAGTAAGTGTGAATCTGACATTTAACTATGCTGGACTTTATACATTTAGTAACAAAACAGAGTATGAGGGAAACCTTTGATCTTCTTTGTTAGATAGTTTCATTAAGATATTTGAGTTAAGAGAAGTGAAACAATTGAGAGCTCAGTTTATGTTCAGACATATCTTCACTTTAATGAAATATATCCATACATTGCAAAGAGAGTGCAGTCTCAGGGTGTTTATCTGAAATATACATCTGCACCTTCAAGGCAGGGTTGCCTGGTCCTGTACTTGACTGAAAATATCAGATAAGGGCTGAATGAGTCCTCTCTCCTTGACCCTAAGAGGAAGAGCACAAGCTTTGGATAAGAGAGAGATCTCTTCACACAGTATTCAGGAATAAAGAAAGAGCTTCCATCGATAAACAGAAACTGGCTGGGGTCAACAAAGTCCACCTCTGCTATTCCTGCTAGGTGTCTTCACCACTCTTGCTTTTGGCACCATTGCACACTCTTGGGCAATAGGGCAAAAGGCCTGGAACTTCAAAAACAGTGAATATCGACATGAATCCATTTTAAAAGGCTGATATACTGGTATTACAGATGACTAAACACTCTGGGCCCAATTCTCCACCACTTTGTCTCTTGTGTAGCTATTTACAGCTGTGCAATGTGGGTGTACAACACTTCCATCCTGATTTGGTAGCATTTTACACATACTTTTCACATTTGCAAATGATGACATGGGGAGAATCAGATCTACAATCAGCAGCATGTGATAATATAGGAGGTAAATTCAAGTATATCCAGAGCTTGATGTCTTTTGCAATCTCCATAATAAATACTTTTAGTCCAGAAATAGAAAAAGCACAAAGGGAAGACAAACATACATGTTGATGAAAAGTCCACTGGTGCCTAGTACAATGGAAAAATGTTAAAAACGACTTCATCTTTATATAAATATTACCCCTGTAAAGTTGGCGGAGTCGGTGTCTGTGGTTTGTCAGTCCCTTAAGTGATGAATGCATGAGTTAAAGCTGCCCTGTGGTCTGGTTTAATATATACACACTTGCTGTTTTTGAAATGTTTCTAAGCTTTGCACTTGATTTGGCATTCTTGACTTGTTTGCCATCTATTCCATTTAGGACCTGAGCCTGTGAGGTGCTGAGCATCTCTTTCGAGGTCATGGGAGCCCTCAACTTCCATGGACAACTCTCAGCACCTCACAGGATCGGGTCCTTACAGTTGTTCCATTCTCGCATCTATCTTTATTTGTAGAATGCCCAGTTTCCCGAGGCAGGCATGTTAGCTACCAAAAACTGTCACCTATTGCTAACTACAGATTTTATGTGCATGTATTTGGTGCACTTTTCTAATATGATTTACACTGTCATTCTGACCTGAGGCTTAAGTTATCCAGGAGTAGAGTCCTTGCACAACAAAAGCTATCTTGAGGGTCAGCTTTTCTGTTGCACACTTATTGGGCAAAATCCAAATAATGTAAAATCCCCACTTGGGGGCAGTGCAAGGAATATTGCATGAACAAAGCAATCACGCACTGGTATTTTATGTTTGCCAATAAACAATATTTTCAAACATTTATTTTTTGTGAAATTTCTTTAGCAAATTCAACTTATCAATTACCAATGAGTAATTCTATCAGCAACATTTGCACAAGTTCAAATCCCAGCAGGGTTGAGTCAGTCCTTCCTCCTCAGGAAGATAAATTTAGTATCAACCAATTTACTGTGTGTGAGCATTTTGGAAGAGCTTTAAAAATGAGGTTCTTTCTGCTTTCCAGGGACATTAGACATTTGGCACTTTTTACAAGAGAAGGGGTTTGCTCTGCGGCCCTTTGGGAAAATTTCCTTTTCTCTGACTGATATGAAGCATGATGTGTATTGGTTGTCTATAGCCTTCCATCATAGCTCAGGGCAACCGCACCTATATTTCCCCTCAGTAGTCCAGTAAGGCCACTCTCAGGCTTCCAGCTCCCCAGTTGTTGCCTTTCCTTGGTGGAGATACACGTCTCTCTCCCTTTAGACTGGGATGTTTCCAGGCTGCATAGACCCCAGCCTACACTGTGTTCTCCCTGGCTTAGACAGGCTGCCCAAGCAGAACCTGCTTGGTTTCTCTTTAGAGATGGGTAACAGGTGTAATTGCTAAGTTATAAGGTACCACACAGTACTTCCTATGCAAGCCTACTTTATTCTTAAAGAAAAAACATTGCAGAGAAAATGTATTAAAAACCATAAACCTACATGCATGCTAATAAACTTACTAAACATCACCCTAATGTGGGCTCTGTCAGAAGCAGTACTTCACACCCCCTCCTCCAAGGGGCCTCCTTGTGGTTACAAGTTCATCACAACTTCAGCTCAGAACAAGCACACAGTCTTCTATCCCAGGCATGGCTACATTTAAGTGTACGCAGGGCTGTTTCCGATAGATGCTGAGCACCTGCAAGGCCTGTTATCTTCAGTAGGAGTATGAAGTACCCTCAGTATCTCTGAGGGACAGGCCCATATTTTTTAAAGGACTTGGGGATTGAAATGTGCTGTGTGTAAAATATTATTATTATTACTGTTTTGTGTTGGTCCTGATTTGTGATTGAAAAGCAAATGGTTGCATCACTTGGTAGCTGTAGCGTCAAACATCCTTTTTGTCAAAAATAATTATTTATTTTATATTCAATTGTTAGTTTTATTTTATTGCTTTTTTATTATAATGGAACTTGAAGACTGAGACAGATTTCCTCCCTGCAGTGTTAACTGCAGTAAGAGGTAGCATTGTGGAATGCAATCTATTGCCTCTCATAGTAATAAATATTTTGGAGGCAAAACATAGTGGAACCTATATATATATATATAAACTCCTCTATCCTGGCTATTAGGATAAAGAGGTGAAACTAGAGCTTATTATTAGTAGGGATACATCAGCAACTAAATGATTCCTTACAGGTAAAGAATACCTCTCCTGCCCCACATAATTCGTCTATTATTTACATGCCTTTCTCATACAAATTAGGGTAGACTGGTATTCTGCCTTCGACAAGATCATACCATGTTAACCATCCTATAAATATTTTTCCACTTCATACTTTTCACTTGTATATTTCATTTAAAAGTCCTGTAAGTGCTTTACAAACTTTAATTAGGTAGTGTGCAACCTTCTGAGTATGCAACCACAACACCATCACAATGGGTCAAAGTTCATCAGTTTTACAGATGGATATGCTGAGGCACAAAGAAACTAAGTGACTTCCCGAAGGTGACACAGTGGGTAGGTTACATAGCCAGCACGGAATCTGGGAGTCTTGGCTCTCCGTCCTATGCTCGGATCAACCAAAAATGGTCCAGCTTGGTAAAGCTAGCTACTTTTCTCCTTTCTTAAATGTATACTGAGCAATTGATCTGATGGGTTTCAGAGCTTATGAAAATACAGAACTTTTAGTGTAGTGTTGACTATAGTCAGATGCAGTGTGGAGAAGTGTTCTGCAAGCAGCCCCTCACAGCTATGCTAATGGACTTCAAACCTGACCTGAAAAACCTCTTCAATGAAGGTTTGGGCCTCTCTAGTTCAAAGACAAAAAGGGGAATGGGGCTGTGGTTAACAGGTTCAGCTGCTTTTCTATTGCATGAAGTTTTTAAAAGCATCAGAAAAAGTCCAGAGGAGGAGTAATGTGAAAGCTAATATGAGGAACAGAAGGGATATCATAGCAGGGAAAATGACTGTAGCTAAGCATTTTCCACGTCAGCAGAGCAGAATACCTATGAAGTACACACCTGTAAAGTAACACAGAAGGTTATCCAGTCAACTAAAGGTTATGTATGTTTGAGTAAGAAAGATCAGAATAGGAAAGAAAGCATAAAGATTTTTAGATACAATATGTTGTAATTGTATGCAATGGACATTTTCCTTTCTTTCAAAGTGATCAGATTTGTAGTGCTTTGGATCTAAAGAAATGAAATGTAATAATTCAATGAAAAGATAATGCTAAAATTGGTCTCTTTTTTTGGTATTATTGTGGGATAGTAATGCAGATAAATCCCACATGGCTAAATGGTTCAGGGGATGATTTAAAATGTAAAGAATTTTGGAAGATCAAATCTTTAGAAAACAGAAATTCTGATTTTAGGGCAATTTTTCAAAGTTTTGGATAATCTTTATTTTGTGTATTCAGTTTTTATGTAATTGGCATTTACATTTAAAAGGGTGAGTGTCTCAGTTTTAATTCTTTAAAAGCCTGGTTAAAATGATTTAGAGTCAAATTTTCTCCTTGATGAGCAGTATGTGAGTAATTGGTCACTAATGTGAGTAAGGGCTTCTCAGTTTGGTCCTTAATTTATTTTTAGTGCAATGAGTTTATTGGAGATGGGTAGGAAAAGGGACAATTTAGTGTAATAATATCCCTGACTAACAGGGTCACATTTTCAAAGGCTGCTTCTGAACTTGAGCCCACAGTTTTTGCAGATGTAACTATTTGCACATTAAAACATACATTTAATCTCGAACATTGATGTCTGTCAGATTTGCATGCTCAAAAGCAAGGGGTTTTGCACGAAAATGGTTGTACAAACCTGCACAGGTTTGGTAGCTGATTAAAGGCTGACTGAAAATTTGGCACAGTTACATTCTGTGACATCACTACATTTTGTGATTGCATTTGCATTCAGTGAATGGGGTTAACACTATAGCTTCTGTGATAGCTCCTGTAATTCTTCTGAATACCATTATAATAACTCCTCTATCATCTGCACCTTTTAATGATTCATAAATTCCTTGATTCCTATGAACAGACTCAAAGAAAATTATAATAATGCTATAATCAGGACACCAAGCTAGGGTATAGCAGAAACTTCTGCTGCCTGACTACCTCTAGCCTTCCTTCATTGCTTAGCTAAATTGTTCAAAATGAGGTTTTCACTACAGTTTGAAAAAAGGAACTCCTGAGTTCCACACCAATGCCAGTAAAAGAGACCATGCTGAAAATTAAAAAGCAAAATAGACAATAACATGTAACAGATTTCAAATAGAGTACATGCAAGAGCATTCACTGTATAACAGATATATTATTAGCCACACTATAATTTCTCTTTTTCCTCTTCCAGTCATTTGATCATTTTAGCTAGTACAGTAATTTTCTCCCACCCCTCTCCTACACAGCACATACATTGCACATGCATACTCTACTACAATGACACTTCGCAAGTACCTTTTTGTGCAGTGGTTAAATAGTTTCATTTGAAACACAAAGGGTCTTGTGTGAATCAGGTCATGTGGCAAATGTTGTGTTTTTCAGCACTCCTACTTTCCAAGGCTGAATCAGTCCCATATAACTGGAGCCAGTGAAACATCACAGGCATGACAGAAATCACTGATGCTGAAATTTTTACTGTTTTTCTAAGTAATCTAAGCTTTTGAGGAACTAGATCACTCAGGAAATTGGTAACTGGCTATGAAGTCTCTCACCTCAGCATGTTTAAATCCATCCCAGGCTGGTAGTGAGTAAAAACTGTTACAATTTGACAGATGTTGGATGCCCTATGTGAGTTGAATTAGTGGTATCCATTACAGATGCCAACATCACAAAAATCACTATTCATGGTACCTTGGTAGCACTCTCAGCGCAGAAGTCAGTGATTGGGTGGACGTGAAGGATTCACTCCCCTCTCACTTGTAAAAGTGGCCCCTTCAGGACAGAGTTAAGGAACATTATTTTGTAGGGAAGTTTGCACTGCCACTGCTCCTGGTGAATCTGTCCTTAGATAAGCAGAGAGCTATCAACGTTGCATAGGTTCTGAAGGCACTGGAAAAAAAAAAAAGCTTTCACTGAAAAAAGTTCAGTTTTTAAGGTGTGATTTTCAAGAGCACTCAACATTGGCCTAACTGTGCCCAATAAAGTCATTAGAGTTTTACCATCAATTTCAGTAGGAACAGCTAGGCCAATTGAGTGCTTTTGAAATAGTTTGTTCCCATTGTGCACATATAACTCTTGCTCTTTTAAGCCAGTTTATGGAAAACATCTTTAGCCAAGCAACAGCCGGTGCACAGGTATGAATTCCATCCTCCATTCATCCAAGGCATTAGTTTTATCAAAGTGTGTTTAAGAGTACAGTTTTTAAATGGCATTGGACCACACCCTCAACTGAGGTTGGTGGGAGTTTTGAATAAAAAGTGTATGGCCTGTTACTATATGAAAAAGGCAGTGTGAAAAGCAAAATTCAGATATAATCCAAAATGTGCAACCTGTTCACTGATGTGAGAGAGAGCCTGTGTCTTATTAGCAATTCCATAAAAAAAATTAATGACTAGGGCAGGGATAGCCAACCTGTGGCTTTTCAGAAGTTAATAGGGGGCTCCTTGTATAGACACCAACTCCAAGGCTGGAGCTACAGGCACCAACTTTCCAATGTGTCGGGGGGTGCTCACTGCTCAACCCTTGGCTCTGCCACAGGCCCCACCCCTACTCCACCTCTTCCCGCCCCTCTCCTGAGCCTGCCGTGCCCTCAGGGGGAGGCGCTGATTGGTGGGGCTGCCGGTGGGTGGGAGGCGCTGGGAGCAAGGGTGGGGGAGCTGATGTGGGGTTGCTGACGTATTACTGTGGCTCTTTGGCAATGTACATTGGTAAATTCTGGCTCCTTCGCAGGCTCAGGTTGACCGCCCCTGGAATAGGGTTTCAGGGCTTTATAGAGATCATTTTTATTTAAGGAGAATATTTTATAAATTTGAACTAATATGTTTTTACACTCATCTGCTGTTTTCCTAAAAGTTACTTGTCCAGCCATTCCCTAATATGGACTTTCTTCTCATGCTGACTAAATGAGAAAATGAATGGATTTTTCCCTGTCCTTTCATGCATGCCATGTTTCCTTTTTATTTATCAGTCTACCATCTCTGTAGCAATGAATATACTGTTCCAATGCTTCTGCCTCAAAGAATGGGCTAGTGGATCCTTGGCATTGCGTGGGAGTTTAGAGGGGAAGTGTATGGGGAGGCTAGATACATTTAACATTCTTTAAACTCTTTAAACTTAAGGCCAAATACACTCCCTGATTAAAAAAAAAAATCAACAAAGGAACGAGCTACAGGAATAAAAAGAGAATGCAGGCAAAAGTCCAGCAACAGAGTGGGGGCCATTCAATTTATTGCACTGAATGCAGCATGTATGATTACCTGCCTATGGCGTATGTGTGCATTCGGTGCAAGGAGCTCCTGGTGCTTAGAGACCGTATATGGAGAGCAGAGTGACTGAACTGGAGGTGCTAAGGGAGACTGGGGCAGAGGGAAATGATCCCATAGGTGGGACTCTCCTTCCAGAAGATGTCATTTTGGCACTACTCCTCTCGTCGGGGTGGAGTACAGAAATCGATTTTAAAAGCCCTTTATTTCGAAATAAATGGCTTCATTGTGTGGACGGGTGCAGGGTTAAATTGATTTAACGCTGCTAAATCCGAATTAAAGTCATAGTGTAGACCAGGCCATGGTGTCCTCTCGCACTGAGGATACCTCTTAGGGAGTGGGAACTCCAGTTATTAGGAAGAGACAGTAATAGTTATGGGGGATAAAGAACAGAATTTCAGGCACATAGATAAACATAATTTGTTGGGGAAGAATCAACATGGTTTTTGTAAAGGGAAATCATGTCTCACCAATCTACTAGAATTCTTTGAGGGAATCAACAAGCATGTGGACAAGGGTGATTCAGTGGATATAGTGTACTTAGATTTTCAGAAACCCTTTGACAAGGTCCCTCACAAAAGGCTCTTAAGCAAAGTAAGCTGTCATGGGATAAGCGGGACGGTTCTGTCATGGATCAGTAACTGGTTAAAAGATAGGAAACAAAGGGCAGGAATAAATGGCCAGTTTTCAAAATGGAGAGAGGTAAATAGTGGTGTCCCCCAAGGGTCTGTATGGGGCCCAGTCCTAGTCAACATATTCATAAATGATCTGGAAAAAGGGGTAAACAGTGAGGTGGCAAAATTTGCAGATATCACAAAACTACTCAAGTTTCAGAGTAACAGCCGTGTTAGTCTGTATCCGCAAAAAGAAGAACAGGAGTACTTGTGGCACCTTAGAGACTAACAAATTTATTAGAGCATAAGCTTTCGTGGACTACAGCCCACTTCTTCGGATGCATATAGAATGGAACATATAATGAGGAGATATATATACACACATACAGAGAGCATAAACAGGTGGGAGTTGTCTTACCAACTCTGAGAGGCCAATTAATTAAGAGAAAAAAAAAAAAAAACTTTTGAAGTGATAATCAAGCTAGCCGAGTACAGACAGTGTGATAAGAACTACTCAAGATAGTTAAAGACAAAGCAGTCTGCGAAGAGCTATAAAGGGATCTCACAAAACTGGGTGACTGGGCAACAAAATGGCCCACATTAAATTCAGTGTTGATAAATGCAAAGTAATGCACATTGGAAAACATAATCCCAACTATACATATAAAATGATGGGGTCTAAATTAGCTGTTACACTCAAGAGAGAGATCTTGGAGTCATTGTGGATAGTTCTCTGAAAACATCCATTCAATGTGCAGCAGCAGTCAAAAATGCTAACAGAAGGTTGGGAATCATTAGGAAAGGGTTAGATAATAAAACAGAATATATCATATTGCCTCTATATAAATTCATGGTACACCCACAGCTTGAATACTGCATGCAGATGTGGCCACCCCATCTCAAAAAAGATATATTGGAATTGGAAAAGGTACAGAAAAGGGCAACAAAAAAGACTGGGGTGTGGAACAGCTTCCGTATGAGGAGGGATTAATAAGATTGGGACTTTTCAGCTTGGAAAAGAGAAAACTAAAGAGAGATATGATAGAGGTTCATAAAATCATGGATGATATCAATAAAGTTAATAGGGAAGTGTTATTTACCCCTTCACATAACACAACAAATGAAATTAATAGGCAGCAGGTTTGAAACAAACAAAAGGAAGTATTTCTTCACACAACGCATAGTCAACCGACAGAACTCTTTGCAGAGGATGTTGTGAAGGCCAAGACTATAATAGGGTTAAAAAAAGAACTAGATAAATTCATGGAGGATAGGTCCATCAATGGCCATTAGCCAGAATAGGTAGGGATAGTGTCCCTAGTCTCTGTTTCCCAGAAACTGTTTGTGGGCAACAGAGGATGTATCACTTGATGATTGCCTGTTCTGTTCATTCCATCTGGGGCACCTGATATTAGCCACTGTCAGAAGACAGGATACTGGGCTAGATGGACCTTAGGCTACATGGACATCTTATGTTCTTAGGTTCTTATTGCATAACACTTACTATGTCTGGAAGAGGATGCAGTGGAGAGAAAGATCAATATTCTGCCTCTGGAGATTCATCAGATAAAAGGGCAAAGCCCATTTTCTAATTGGTTGTGATGTGAGGTTAATAATCTGTAGATATATGTCAAAAATCTTAGCAAAAGTTAAAATTTAAAGCCATCTCCCATTAAAACAAGCAACTATGCTGGAGAGTTGGAAGGCAGTAAATGTTTAAAGAAGGCCCTATGTGTGATATTGGGATTGAACACCAGTTAGTCTAACTTGAATACCAGGAGTATTGGTTGAGATGATAATTAAAAACAGAATTATAATACATTTAGTTGAACATCCTATGATAGGAACAAAGCAACATGGATTCTTTAAAGGCAAAATCATAGCTCTCTAATCTAATAACTGAGTGCATCAACAAAATTGTGGATAAAAGAAACCGAATTGATAGTTGGCCCTCGGAGTTCTCTGAGGTTCTGTGTTAAGAATGGTGTTGTTTAATGTATTAATATTCAGTAATATGGGGAGAGATGTGAACAACATTTGCAGATGAAGTACAACTATTTAGATTAATCAAGATTTTTAAAAGTCTGCGAGGAACCTAACAAAGCTAGGTGAATGAGAAGCATCAAAATTGCATGGTAAAGCACACTAGAGAAAGTCATTTAAACATCTCTTACACATTGCTGTGTCCTAAACTAACTATAATCATTTGGAGAAAAGACTATATGAATCAATTCAGTAAAAACCTCTATTTGAT
This sequence comes from Malaclemys terrapin pileata, assembly GCF_027887155.1. Classification (NCBI taxonomy): domain Eukaryota; kingdom Metazoa; phylum Chordata; order Testudines; family Emydidae; genus Malaclemys; species Malaclemys terrapin. The sequence continues at coordinate 23,005,633 of NC_071507.1, read as the reverse complement.
GTGCAATGGCAGTCAAAAGAGGGTCTGATCTGGCTTCCATTGAAATCAATGTCTAAACTCCCTCCGATTTTGATGGGGATAATCATTATGATGGGATAGAGAATGTTACTGAAAATATTATGCTGCTATATAAATCAATGGTTCTTGCTCAGTTCAGGTCACCTTAAAAATACAGTAGAAAAAGATGGTTCAGAGATGGGCAACAAAAATTTTAGAAATAGAAAAACTTTCACATAAAGAGGCATTGAAAAGAAAGTGACTTACTAGTTTAGAGAGGAACCAAAGAAGAGTGGACATGATAGCAGTATACAAAAAGGGTAAATTGGGTGGCCTTATTACAGTAGAAACAGTGTGACAATAAATAAAATGTGTAATGCAATAGATTTAATGGTGATAAAAGGAAATTCTTTTTTCACCAATGCACCTGAGCAATTCAATGAAATAAGATAATTATGTGGAAACAAATACCATTAAATCATATAAATTCATAATTTATTACTATACATATATACAAGTGGAAATTTTCAAATAAATGTGCCAAATGAATGTATTTGACTTTCACATTCATATAAATATATGTAAAGATTTTTATTTTTGCCTTTAATTGTCATATAACACACAATTTTCCTAAGCTGTGTCAGAGAAAGCAGGTGAATTATTTGTGGTACAAATAATGTGTGGCTCTCTTGATTACGTGATAGCAAATGAAATTGGTTTATCTCCACTGTTGGTTCCTTAATTTCATAGAGTAACTAAAGGTCTGATCCAAAGTCCACTGCAGTTAATAGAAAGACTGCCGTTAAGTTCAGTGGGCTTTACATCAGGTCCGAAGACCATTGAGTTCCTTAATCATGCCAACAGAGCAACATATCCTCATATCCTAAGACAGAACTGGAGGAAATTCAACAGACTCATATCCGATGCATCTTTTCATGTGTCCCTAGGGCAGTGTTTCCCAAACTTGGGACGCCACTTGTGTAGGGAAAACCTTCCAGCAGCTCCCATTGGCCCGGAGCAGCGAACCGCGGCCAGTGGGAGCCGTGATCGGCGGAACCTGCGGACGGGGCAGGTAAACAAACCGGCCCAGCCCGCCAGGGGCTTTCCTTACACAAGCGGAGTCCCAAGTTTGGGAAACACTGCCCTAGGGTGACCAGACGTCCCAATTTTATCGGGACTGTCCCGATATTTCCTTGTTTGTCCCACGTCCTGACCAATGTTAGGTCGGGACACTGGACAAACGAGCAAATATTCTGGAGCCCGGAAGTGCTCGCGCCCCCCCCACCCCGATTCCGCCCCCTCCTTCCCCCATTGCCTCCCTTCCCGAATCCTTGCCTCTTCCCTAGGCTCGCCATTCCTCTTCCCTCCGGTGCTTGTGGAGGGAGGCCCGGGAGACGCAGGGGAAATTTGGGGCCAGGGTGAGTGAGAGTCTGGCCTGGCCCCGAGTGCAGGCAGGACTCAGTCGGGCAGTAGGGAGAGTAGGGAGGTGGCCGGTGGGGCCAGGCGGCGGCTGTTCTGCCCCCTGGGCAGCCTGGGCCTGCTGCGGGGACCCAGCAGCGCGCACACTGTGCCCAGCCCCTGGCCAGTTGCGTCTGGGCTGCTGCACAGCTGTCGCTATCCCAGGGTGCCCCGGGGCGGAGGCATCAGCAGCCAAGCCCCATTCATTCCCCTACGGGATCCGAGCGGGACGGGGGGGGCTGGGGCCTGCTGCCCCCACTCTGGGGCCACCGCGGTATAGCACTAGCTGGTCAGCAGCCCAGACGCGACTGGCCAGGTGCTGGATGCAGCGTGCGCGCTGCTGGGTCCCCGCAGCAGGCCCGGGCTCGGGGGTTCGGGCCTGGGCACCAGAGCCGCAGCCTCCGAGCTTGGCCATCGGCTGCTTCCTCCCCCCGCGGCAGTGGGAGTTGCAGCAGTGGCTGCTCCCGAGTCCTGCTGCCCAGGAGGGGAGAACAGCCGCCGCCTGGCCCCGCGGGCCGCCCCCCTACTCTCCGTCCAGTACCACCCAACTGAATCCTGCCTGAGCTCGGGGCCAGGCCGGACTCTTATTCACCCCGGCCCCCCGCTTCCCCTGCATCTCCCGGGCCTCCCTCCAGCGCTTGTGGAGGAAGGGGGACGGTGTTGGTTTTTTTTTTTTTTTTTTTGCCCTGCCCCCTCCCATTATGCCCCCCGCCCCCCCGCGTGTCCTGATATTTGACTTGGGTGATCTGGTCACCATATGTGTCCCACAATTGTGGGTGTTTTATAATGGATTGTTCCATTCCTTCTTAATTTTTCTTCTGCCCAAAGGCCTGACTCTCCTCTCACTTACTCATGTGAAAGCCAGGAATAACTCATTTGAAGTCAATGGAGTTCCACAGTTTTACTCTAGTGTAAGTGACAGCAGGATCAGGCCTGGTGTTTTTAGTGATTATGCATTTCAAGGGTATGTTCCCTTTTCTTGTTTTTTGTGGCTTTGTTCATTAACATAAATTTGTCTACTCTAAATTTCTCTTCTCTGCGCAGGCTTTTAGTTTGTCTTAGTTAAGTTGTGCTGAATTTTATCATTTTCTTTTTCATTGACTGCCCTACTAGTTTTTCTCTCTTTAGTGTATTCTATCACCTTACTGATTGTTCCCACACTTACTGACCTTGTAGATTAGTCTTTTATGTGGTAATCTATCAGAAGCTTTTCTAAAGACTGTAGAAATTATGTCTATACCTTCCACTGTGATCAATAATTTTTAATTCTTTTTAAAAAGTGCTGAAGGCATTCTTAGGCATGATCTTCCCTTTGTGAGGCCATGCTAGCAATTCCTTTTGCAGTTATACCAACTGTTCCCTTATTCTTTTCTGGAATAATAGTGTTTCAAGGATATTACACAACTCTGAAGTCAGTCTCAGTGGTTAGTAGTTTCCTAGCTGGATTTAATCTTAACAACATTGTAAGTATCACTGTCCTCTTTTTAGTCCATCTCATATTTCCAAACAAGTGTTAAATATATCTGCTAATGATTCCCCTATCACTTTTGACATACCCTTCTGACAGGGCTGGCCTTACCATGAGGTAAACTGGGGCGGCTGCCTCAGGTGCCAGAATGTTTGTGTGTGGGGGAGGGTGTGCCACTAGGACCACAGTGTAGACAATTGTGTCTGCTGCTGGTGCATATGTATTCTCTCTGCTCTAGATGCTCTCTTCTCTAGATGCACAGAGATGGTGGAGTGCTGTGCTTATACAGTTACTGGCAACAAAAGCAGGGCCAGCTCCAGGCACCAGCTAAAGAAGCAGGTGCTTGGGGTGGCCAATACCAAAGGGCGGCATTGGGGCGCTATTGGGGCGGCATGTCCGGGTCTTCGGCGGGAATTCAGCGGTGAGTCCCTCAGTCCCTCTCTTCCTCTTTGAGCTGCCGCTAAAGAGGAAGAGTGGGAGTGCAGGACCCACCGCCGAACTGCCGCCGAAGAGTGGAGCAGTGTGATTGTGCTGCCACGCCTTTTTTTTTTTTTTTTTTGCCGCTTGGGGCGGCAGAAAACCTGGAGCCGGACCTGAACAAAAGTCAAACAGAAGATTGTGGCAGATATGACGTCAGCAAGATATTACTCTGTTATTCTGGACTGCACACCTGACATCAGCCATACGGAACAAATGACTTTAATGGTATGTTTAGTAACAACAACAGAACCTAGTGAAAATGTCCCTGCAATGGTGACTGTCAGAGAGCATTTCTTGACTTTATTGACATTGATGATCCTATAGGAGCTGGTATGACAAATGTGCTTCTTAAAAAGCTGGAAGATACAGGAATTGCGATAGCTGACATGAGAGGTCAGGGCTACGTAAATGGTGCTAACATGAGAGGAAAGAACAGAGGAGTGCAGACACGGAACCGAGAGTTAAACTCTCGAGCTTTTTTTGTCCCATGCAGTTCTCATTCTTTGAACTTGGTGGTCACTGATGTAGCATCAGCTTCTAGTGAGGCTGCTCAATTTTTTAATGTAATTCAAAGCATCTCTGTATTTTTCTCTGCATCAACTCATCAATGGCAAATTTTGAAGCAACATCTGGGAACATCCTCTCTGACACTGAAACCACTGAGTGCCACACGATGGGAAAGTCGAGTGGAGGCAATAAAGCCTATCAAACACCAAATTGGGAAGATCATAGAATCATAGAATATCAGGGTTGGAAGGGACCTCAGGAGGTCATCTGGTCCAATCCCCTGCTCAAAGCAGGACCAATCCCCAACTAAATAATCCCAGACTAACCTTAAAAACCTCGAAGGAAGGTGATTCCACCACCTCCCTAGGTAACCCATTCCAGTGCTTCACCACCCTCCTAGTGAAAAAGTTTTTCCTAATATCCAACCTAAACCTCCCACACTGCAATTTGAGATTATTAGTCTTTATTCTGTCATCTGGTAGCACTGAGAACAGTCTAGATCCATCCTCTTTGGAACCCCCTTTCAGGTAGTTGAAAGCAGATGATGCCATAGTTGCCATTATGGAGGATAATGCTATTACAGGAACTGTTTGTGGGAGACCAGTGGCAGAGGGAAATGGAATCACCAGAAACATATATAACTTCAAATTTCTGTGTGGCTTAGTGTTGTGGCATGACATACTGTTTGAAATAAATGTTGTAAGCAAGAGACTCCAAGGTGTTGACCTTGATATATATGGAGCAACTGGACAAAGCAAAATCATACCTACAGTCTTACTGGTCAGATGAGGGATTTCAAAATCTTCTGAAGCGTGCACAGAAGTTGGCAGAGGATCTTCACATTGAAGCTATTTTCCCACCCATTCAAGAATCCAAGAGTCAACGAAGAAGAAGACATTTTGATTATGAGGCACGGAATAATCCCATAAGAGACCCCAAACAACAATTCAAAGTTGAATTCTTTAACCAGCTGCTAGATTGTTCAATACAGTCAGTTGAAGAATGTTTCATACAGCTCAAGGAACGCAGCAGTATATTTGGGATGTTGTATGATATTCCAAAACTCCTCATTCTACCTGAAGAAGACCTACACCAGCAATGCTGGGCACTAGAGACAGTGTTGACACATGATGACATGTGCGATATTGATGAGAGTGATTTAGGTGATGAACTGAAAGCCCTTTCAAGATACATTTCAGCAGGATCAACTACAAAGGCTGTTCTGGAATATATTTGCACAAATAAGATGACCACCCTCTTTCCAAATACTTTTGTTGCTCTGCGCTTACTTTTAAACTTCCTGTAACAGTTACCTGTGGAGAACACAGCTTCTCCAAGCTGAAGTTAATAAAAACACATGTACGCTCCACAATGACACAGGAGAGGCTGGTCGGCCTTGCAACCATCTCAATAGAGCATGAGCTGACCCAGACTGTGGACCTTCAGGAAGCAGTTCAAATCTTTGCAACCAAGAAGGCATGGAAAGCACCACTTTGATTATTCAAACAGATACAAATACCGGTGTTTACTATGCGGACAAGAAAAGTTACATTTGCTGTTCAGGCGTTTGAAAGTTAAGTGTTAATTAAAATTTTTGAACAAGGCATTTTAAGTTGTTAGTTCTCCTTTATTGGGGTAGGTAGTAGAGCAGTACTGTGAAAGGAATAGGACAGGAAGAAGGCAGAATTGAGACCTTTCAAAGTTTTGGCACAAACGAGGGGGTTTGGGGGCATCATTTGTGCTCCCTGCCTCAGGTGCCAAAATGTTGTGGGCTGGCCCTGCCTTCTGATTTAATTCTGTCTATCCCTGGAATTATGTTAGTCTTCAGACGTTCTAATTTCTTAATATCAATTCTAGTGTGATACCAGCTTTCTTCAATATTTATTTTTCCTGCCCCAGGAAATTTATGTCTGATTGTGTCATCTATCCCCCCCCGAGTTTATGGACAATAGACAGTTCATTATGTAAGCCAGGGGTCGGCAACCTCTGGCACGCGGCTTGCCAGGGTAAGCACCCTGGCGGGCCAGACCAGTTTGTTTACCTGCCACCTCCGCAGGTTTGTCTGATCACGGCTCCCATTGGCCGCGCTCCGGGCCACTGGGGGCGGTCGGAAGCCATGGCCAACACATCCCTTGGCCCGTGCCGCTTCCTTCCGCCCCCATTGGCCCGGAGCGGCAAACTGTGGCCAGTGGGAGCCACGATCGGCCAAACCTGCGGAGGGGGCAGGTAAACAAACTGGTCCGGCCCACCAGGGTGCTTACCCTGGCAAGCCATGTGCCAGAGGTTGCCGATCCCTGGTGTAAGCCATGTCTCCCTGTCAGTAAACTTTCCTTGCCATTTTTAGGTGCCCTTCTTTCTCTTTCAGTGACCTTAAATTCCTTATGTAATTGAAAATAAAATAATCCTTATTTACAATAACCTAACTTCATGTGAGATTTCCTTTCATTTTGTACCTTTGGTTTCCTTATCACTTAGTTACATTCTCATAACTTCATGTTGCAGTCTTTCAAGTTTTCCTCTATATCTGATGTTTTTATACCTTAAATATGCCTTTTTCTTACAGTAATTATTTTTTGCACTTCTCCTTTCACCTGTAATACAGGTGAGTCTCACCTTCCGCGGGGGTTCCGTTCCGCGGTAGCACGTAAAGCAAAAACCACGTATAGTCAAAATTACATTGAGTTGAATGGCGGGCGGAATCGTCCGCACTACAAGTACAGTATTAAAATTGTTATTTTTCTCTTTTTGTTTTTTGTTTCTTTGTTTTTGCCAACCGCCTAAAGCTGAAATTGTGCATGTTAAATGCGCATAAGATGCGACAGACCTGTATATATATTTTTAATACAAATTGTTCTCATTTCTGGATGACACACATAACCTTTGGGTATACAATAATTGACTTTAACCACTTGTTCATTTTCCTTTTCTTTCCTTTCCATTCAATGCTGCTTCCCATTCAGTTTCATCCAGCATTTCCTGAGATTCCTTTTCGCTGAGATTCAAAGTTTTTTATAAAAAGAAGAACAGGAGTACTTGTGGCACCTTAGAGACTAACAAATTTATTAGAGCATTAGTTAGTCTCTAAGGTGCCACAAGTACTCCTGTTCTTCTTTTTGCGGATACAGACTAACACGGCTGTTACTCTGAAAGTTTTTTATATTTGCATTTTGGTTTCATTGTAATCTTAATTAGAACACTAACTAGACTATGATCACTGCTGCTTTTAGATGCTTCCCACCTCTGTGACTCCAATTATGTTCTCTTTTACTGAAATTGTAGGTGAAGGACTGATTCCTTTTGTCACACTGAGGTATAGGTGGTGCAATCTAGTGGTAGGAACAGGAGTCTGTCGTACTGGTTGGAGTAGAGTCATAGAGCAGAACTTGAGGCATGGTCAGGAGACCAGCCAAGCCCTGGAGCAAAAATAGAATCAAAAGGTAAAACCTGAGTCATGGTCAGGAGGCTAGCAGGTGTTCAGGACCAGGAGTTAGTAATCAGGAGTTCAGGGACAGGCAAGGACTAGGGCTGCAGTGGAGTAGGCAAAAGGGTGAAGCCAGGGCTGGACAGGAAGCAGGTGTGGTGCAGCTGCAAGCATGGAATGAAGTGAGAAACCACAGTGCTGCTGTTGCTTCAGGGCTTAAATGGTGATCTCTTGGCTCTTCTGACCAATGAGGGAACACAGTCACTTAGTGTGGGTTTATTGGGCATGGCTGAACTCATTGGGTTGCTAGGCAACCAAGCCTCAAGATACCTGAGTTCCTGACACCTATTCTTATACATAGAAAATAGATCTTGTCAAACTAACTTGATATCGTTTTTGATGAGACTACAAATTTGGTTGATAAAGGTAACAAAGCTGATGCAATATACTTAGGCTTTTGTAAGGCTTGGTGCCACAAAACATTTTGACTAAGAAAGTAGAACCATACAGAATCAACATGGCACATTAAATGGGTTAAAAACTGGATAAATGTGAGGTCTCAAAATGTAATTATAAATGAGGAATCATGATCGAGCAGATGTGTTTCAATTAGGGTCCCACAGGGTTTGGTTCTCGGTCCTAAGTTATATAACATTTTTATCAATGACCTGGAAGAAAATATAAACTCATTACAGATAGAACTTGCAGATGATCCAAAGATTGGGGGAGTGGTAAATAATGAAGAGGACAGATCATTGACACAGAGTTAGCTGTATCACTTAGTAAACTGAGTGCAAGCAAACAATATACATTTGAATGTGACCAAAGGTAGAGTTATACATCTAGTAGCAAAGAATGTAGACCATACTTACAAGATGGGGTACTCTATCCTGGGTAGCAGTTGACTCTAAAAATGACATGGTGGGTCATGGTAGATAATTAGCTGTGGCCAGAATAGTTAATGCAAGCCTTGGATGAGTGAACAGGAGATTATCAAGGAGGAGTAGGGTGGTTATATTACTTTGTTGTATTTGGTACTGGTCTGACTGCTACTGGAATACTATGTCCAGGTAAGGTGTCTGAAATTCAAGAAGCATTGATAAATTGGAGAGGGTTCATAGAACAGCTACGAGAATGATTAAGGGATTGGAAAACATATGTTATAATGAAAGACTCAAGGAGCTCAATCTGTTTAGCTAGCAAAGAGAAGATTAATGGATGACTCAATCACAGACTATAAGTACCTACATAGGTATGATATTCCAGGGTGCAATCCAGACCAATGAGGGGCTGTGTCACTCTTGTCCTACAACTTGGGGTGCCTCACAATGCTTAGTGGCTGTAGCTCCCACTTGGTCTGTTCACAAACAGCCTTTCAGCCTTCAGGCAGGTAAGACCTTGAGTGTCTGTGTATAGCTACAGCTACAGCTTTCCAGCCACACATCAGTCTCATGCTGGGTTCCCCTAGCCTTCCCACTTGCAGCATGACCCCAACACACTCACAGTTCTGGATTTTCCCCAAAAATGGATGTTCTGCACTGTCCGTCCTCTCCTGCACAGTCTAGATCAGTGGTGGGCAACCCGCATGCAGTCCGTCAGGGTAATCTGCTGGTGGGCTACCACACAGTTTGTTTACATTGACCGTTTGCAAGCATGGCTGCCTGCAGCTCCCAGTGGCCACGGTTTGCCGTTCCCAGCCAGTGGGAGCTGTGGGAAGTGGCTCAGGCCGCAGGTTGCCCACCACTGGTCTAGATATATTAGGTCCATTGAGCCTTTAAGGAGATCAATATATAACCGTCTCCTATCTTAAATGAGTTACCCAAACAATTCACAATACTGGATTAGTTTTAATTAAAGAGTAAATCAAGTTTATTTACCTACAAAGAGAGATTTTAAGTGGGTACAGATATAAGGGGAGGGGATAGCTCAGTGGTTTGAGCATTGGCCTGCTAAACCCAGGGTTATGAGCTCAATCCCTGAGGGGGCCATTTGGGGATCTGGGGCAAAAATCTGTCTGGGGATTGGTCCTGTTTTGAGCAGCAGGTTGGACTAGATGACCTCCTGAGGTCCCGTCTAACCCTGATATTCTGTGATTCTATGAAGCCATTAAACTCAGAAATAGGAAAAAGATAAAACACTTTCTAGTGCTAAAACTTAACAAACTAGCCTTGGTTCAATATAAGATTCTGACCATATGCTTCCAGTAACTGGGCTGACCAAATTTCATGTCAGGATGTAAGAAAAATCCAATGACTGTTTCTTTTGTCGTCTTAGGTGAAAGAGCAAGAGATGATTAGGGAATGATAACTTGGAGTATTTTTACCCCTCACTTTTATAGTTCAGTCACCCTTCAAAATACATTTTCCTAAGGTTTACCCCTAGATAAACTTCATTCCCACTGCAAGGATGGAGACAAGGAGTCTGGTGGTGAAAGACATTCCATGCTGTTGTTTGTTAAGGTTCAAATCTGTTTTGTTCCTGCCTCCCTTCTTTGCCAAGGAATAGCCATTTGGTAGGGGATTGCCCATCAACTTTGATGACAGCTGGCTAGAGGCATCAGCTTATGCTTTGTCTTTGAGAAATAGGTATACCCACTCCCCAAACTTGTCTGGTAAACACCCTTTAGTCATGATTTCATCTTATGTTCATAACTTTACATATAATGTTGCTACATACATTTCATCATGATATTATTGACCAGTGAATTATTAGTTTTCAAATGATACCTCACAAGGCATATTTTGTACAAACATTATTACAATTGTGCATAGGGTGTGACTATGGGGGTGGATTTGGACACAATGGGGAACAGAAGTTTGATAATAGAGGGCTCTTCAACCTAGGAAACAAAGGTATAACAAGATCCAGAGGCTGGAAGTTGAACCTAGATGTATTCAAACTAGAAATAAGGTGCAAATTTTTAATTGTAAGGGTAAGTAATTACTGGAACAAATAACCAAAGGTTGTGGTGGCTTTTCCCCCACTGGAAATTTTAAAATCAACATTGGATGTTTTTCTAAGAGATCTGCTCTAGTTCATACAGGAACGTTATGGCTTCTGTTATGCAGGAGGTCAGACTAGATGGCCACAATGGTCCCTTCCGGCTTTATAATCCATGAATACATTGTTTAAGGAAAGTCCTGTATCCAGTCTACAAACATGACTGACTGATTCCTTCCTATTGAAACAAACTTAATGTTTGTGAAAGGTGTTGGATTGGGAGGATTGAAGTCTATTTAGCTACAGAAAGGATACAACACAATAACAGCAGTATAAGCTTATGCCCAGCCATTGTGCCACCACACTGACCTTCAGCAACTGCCCCTAAGGGTGAGAAGGTAGTTCAATTTCCTTACCCATGCAATCCTAGATCACTCTGCTGAAATCAGCAAGAATACTTACTACTGTTGAGATGTTGGTTTTCTGGTGATGTAGTCATCTGTTGACCTGGAACAGGAAAATATTCCCCCAGGAAGCAGTTACAGAAGCAAATTCATGCTAAATACTATAATGATATCCTACAGTACACAATCAAAGGGACATAAAGTACCAATACTTGTTTTTAGTTACCATGTCATGTCAAAACTCTCTCTGGAGAAGTTCATAGAAATATTAAAGTTAAAATGCAATGTGTTTTTTTTAAACAACAGATCTCAAAAGTTGCTAAAAGAAAAAACAATTTCAATATATTCACATATAATAACACAATCACATACAGTAGATTCTGTCCTTCTGCACTTTGCTATATAGTGTTAATGACTGGTACTTAAATACTTTACAAATTGAATTGCACTTGTGTGAAAAACTGGATTTATAAAATAAATTACTATATCTCGTAGGTTAAAATTTTGGTTCTGCAATTGTAGCTGTTACAAATTACCTAAACCCCTTTTTATATTGCATTTCACATGGCTATATTTTACAACTATTCTAATAAAAAATTCTATACAAAAGTTGTTTGATATTAATAGCAATCATTAACAACTAGATAGATTCTTGTTAAGTATATTTGCAATACATTTAATCTTATTAAACTCAGCTCTGAGTTGTTTCTTCCAGATATTATAGGTCTTTATGAAGCTAGCAATATAAAGAAGAGATTTCAGCCATTTTCAGCCAAGAATTAGGTTTAGCTTAATGGATCAATTCTTTTCTTATTAAACTGAGTCTGACCAGTGCCAAGTAATACATTCAGCATTGATCTTTGTCTCACCCTGCTGTAGCTCGTGTTCTCTTTATGTACATGAAAAATAAGGTGCCAAGAATGAAAACAATGCCTGTATAATACAAATATAGAATTTTTCACAGACTTCCATTCTGCTTATCATTTCACTTTGTTATTAATGTCTTGTTCAATGCTTTTCAGAAACTTATTGTTAAGAAGCACTTTTATTTCCATACAGGCTATTTTTCCTCTTATTAAAAAAACAAAAACAAAACAAAGAAGACCCATACAAAACACCAGATGAAGTGCATCACTTGTTTCAGTGCTTTGGCCCTAAGTATATTAGGCTCCTTTCTATATGCACACCAATTTCTCAACTCCTAAAGGAAAGGAACCTCTAGAACAATCTGAAGTGGTTGTCTCTTGGGCTTTCTTTATAAAAATTGTTTGATATGTGAAAATTGGAAGTAAAATGAAACTGGCAGTATGTTATAAAATAGTGCCTCGTAATGGTTCTATATTAGTTAGCGTGGTGTCAATTTCCCATTTAAAAAAATCAATTTTGAGCACTTTATACATATTCTTTCTAGGCCAGTGTTTCTCAAATTGGGGCTGCTGCTTGTGTAGGGAAAGCCCCTGGCGGGCTGGGCCAGTTTGTTTAGCTGCCCTTGGCCGCGGTTCGCCGCTCCAGGCCAATGGGGGCTGCTGGAAGAGGCGCGGGTCGAGGGACGTACTGGCCACCACTTCTAGCAACTCCCATTGGCCTGAAGCGGTGAACCGCGCCCAGAGGGAGCCGCGATCGGCTGGACCTGCGGACGGAGCAGGTAAACAAACCGGCCCGGCCCACCAGGGGCTTTCCCTACACAAGTGGCGGCCCCAGTTTGAGAAACGCTGTTCTAGGCTGAAGTTTGTGGTGAAATTCTGGCCCCATTAGAGCCAATGCGTATTTTACCATTGACTTCAATGGGGCCAGAATTTTACCCTGGGTATACAAAGGTCTCCGTCTTTTGATTAACTTAAAGAAAAAAAAAAGCACAGACACATACCTTAATTTGCATTTACACTAAGGCCCCCTTTTCTCTGCTCTGGCAGTGTAAAACAGCCTTAAAGTGGATAGAGGGGCCTTTTACACAGCCAAAGCTGCATAAAAGTGCCTTAGTTTAATGAATACACTTTGTGCCATTTTCAAAGAGTCTATCATTTTGCACTCATGCTTGCAGTTGCAATTTTGTGGACGCAAACAACTATGGCTGCAGATGATAGAATTTATGTGCCTAAGTTCATGATTTGCTAGAACTAATAATGCAGTGTGGATGCAGCAGCTGGAGTTAACTCACCAGTTGCTAATCTGTTCACTTTGCGCTGCAACTCAAATCACTCTGCGTAGCTCCAGTGTTTCACAGGCTAGCTTGAGTGGAGTGACTTGAATGTATTAACTTGAGCTAACTGTTGCAGTGAAGAGAAGTTCACAGACACCACTTAGTATGTTATGTCATCCCTAATGAGCCACTGAAGTCTGTAATATGATCCAAAGTCAAACCAAGTCTATAATATGACCCAAAAGCTTTCCTACATGTTAGCTCTCATACCCTCAGGTTCTTTGAAAATCCCGGCCTAATTATTCCGAAAGTTGTGAAACACAGTGATGGCGTGACTCCGTAAAATCAATGGGAATGTGTGTTCAAAGTCAGTGGATGTTGCAGGACAAAAAACTGCCACACGACCTTTTAAATAATTTATCTATATAAATCTAATGTAAACTAGTCTGAAATTCAGAGTTGAGGATGAGGCTTTATCCTTATTGGTTCCCATTGGGTCCAAGTTTTACAACATTTCTGTGTCACATTTGCCATTTTATCTCAGAGGCATAGATTTAGCACAGAGACAGCATTTTCATCTATGGCGGTGGTTGCTCTCTATATGGAGACTGGTTAAATGTCCATACTGGTTTTGTCAATTCACTTGAGAATTCTTGCAGGAATGGACCGGAAAGCTTTTGATTGGGTTAGTTTCTTTCCCCAAAGTGTAATTGTGACAGGTTGGATCACAGAAACCCCCTTGGGAGCTGCCACCTGATGTGCCAAGACTACTGCTCCTGTTTTCCCTGCCAGCTGAGGACTCCAGCATCCTGTCTTGCTGAGCCAGACACTCCCATCTGCTCCAACAAAGACCCCGGGGTCTGAATTACCTACCCCAAAGCTGCAGGTTTACCTGAAAACAGCTCACAGAAGTATGCTTGTCTTTAGCACTCAGATGCCCAACTTCCAATGGGGTCTAAACCCAAATAAATCCGTTTTACCCTGTATAAAGCTTATGCAGGATAAACTCATAAATTGTTCACCCTCTATAACACTGATAGAGAGATATGTACAGTTGTTTGCTCCCCCAGGTATTAATACATACTCTAAGTTAATTAATAAGTAAAAAGTGATTTTATTAAATACAGAAAGTAGGATTTAAGTGGTTCCAAGTAGTAACAGACAGAACAAAGTAAGTCACCAAGCAAAATAAAATAAAATGCGCAAATCTATGTCTAATCAAACTAAATACAGATAATCTCATCCTTAGAGATCTTTATATATCCCCTTTATATATCTTTTGCATAAGGCGGGAACCCTTTGTCCCTCTGGATTTCCACCCTCCCTCACTGGAAAAGCACCAGGTTAAAGATGGATTCCAGTTCAGGTGACATGATCACATGTCACTGCAAGACTTCATTACACACTTGCCAGCACACACATATACAGGAAGACTCAGAGGTAAAACACAGCCATCTGCAGACAGTGGTCCTGGTTAATGGGAGTCATCAAGATTCCAAACCACCATTAATGGCCCACACTTTGCATAATTACAATAGGCCCTCAGAGTTATATTTTATATTTCTAGTTTTAGATACAAGAGTGGTACATTTATACAAATAGGATGATCACACTCAGTAGACTATAAGCTTTGTAATGATACCTTACAAGAGACTTTTTGCATGAAACATATCCCAGTTACATTATATTCACTCAGTATCATATTTTTATAAAACCATATAGACTGCACAACGTCACACTAATAATGGCGTATTTGTCATCTATCACGATAGAGGAGACAGTTGAGCCATTTTGCCCTGCAGTGTGATCATGAGGACACTCACATACCTACTTCTTGGTCGACCCAAGACTGTGCAGCATTTGTGCTCACCCAGTGTTGGCAGAATTGGATGAGAGCAAGCTGGCTTAAATTCAGCTCAGATATGAAGGAAGTTATTGTCTAGATTAGCATTATTATCTAAAGCAATGGGTGGAAGCTGTGATTTTGCCTTCCAGTTCAGGTATTAGGTCTGAGTTTTGCCAATACAGTTCACTCTTTGTTTTGGATCTAATGCCACTCGTGGACTCTCTAATGAGAGCTGTCGCAAATAGTGGCCAAGATTTGTTTTTAAAAATGGGTGCCTAAAGTTAGGCTCCTAATTTGTTATTTAGGCACCTACATGAATTGCCTGATTTTCAAAAGTGCTGAGTTCCTATTGACTTCAACACCTTAAAAAAATCTTTGCCAAAGCTTTTTCCCCCATCTCTGTTTGGCCCAGAAGCTTGGACCTTTTATTTTCCTCTGATGTGGACCTTCTCACAATGATCCATGCCTTTGTAATTTCAAGGCAAGAGGACTGGAGTGCCCCCTATCCCCTAATAACATTCTGCGACCCTTTAGCTAGATTAGAATAAAATGACTTATTTCCTGAGAAGGTTTGAGCTGTTATGAGCATATACCACTCGTTCTGTCCTAGCTAATTGTTTGCTACTTGTAATGCTTAGTAAGTACTCAAGCAGCAGATTGCTTCGGCAATTAGACACATCACTTTCTTTAAGTGCTCCAGTACCCAACTCTAACTGAGACTGTTCAAACTTCTGAAAAAGTCCAGTTCATACTGGGCACACCCTGAGATTTAACAAGATATTAACACTCTACCTTGAATGGTCCCTTACAATATGTGCTAACTACTTGCATTTTGCTGTGATGCTGGGAGTACCTTTCCCAGACCTGAAGAAGAGCTCTGTGTGGCTCAAAAGCTTGTCTCTCTCTCTCTTTCACAAACAGAAGTTGGTCCAATTACCTCACCCACCTCTCTAGTATACTGGGACAAGCATGGCTGCAACACCATTACGTACAATAATGTCAGTTATATAGTCTCTTCCATAACTGCAGCATGAGACCTATCTTTACCGTTTTTGTTACAGTCCTAGCTGTTGGTTCTTCTCTATAAAACACAAATTGGTCTATCATTCCATTTTCTGAGAGACCAGCTCTCTCCCTCTGACACTTGGCTGGAGTATCAGTCTGGTGGTGTTGTTGGTTCCTGATGCATTCTCACTGGTGGTGGGCCTATGACTCAGGATCCCACTCCCAGATCTGCATGGAGGACCTTTGCATCTGTGCAATGTTCCATTGACTTCACTGAGGCACCATGCAAGCTCAGACCTTTCCATGCAGGACTGGGGACTTGGGGAGTTTAATTGCACAGTGCAGCTCTACCAGTTTATGTAATTGGTCAAGCTTTCTGGTGACCTTTAGGAATAGCATTAGGGACTGAGGATTTTTAAGTAAGCAAAAGAGGGGTGGGTATGTTATATTTTATTTTATAATCAACTCTTTTACTGATGTAAAGCACCTAGCAGAGTGAGACGTGTAGATAGAAATGTCTATAATAAATTTTAAAAGTCAAATATCTAGCAACACTTGTAATAAGAACAAAGGAAGTAGTTAATGATGGAATTTCAGCCTGGGATCTGCTACATAGTTTGAGGGGAAAAAAGGTGCAGGATTATCCTTTTTTGCAGTCAGATGGATGTCCATAAAACCCTGTTTAGCTACTCTACATGTAGAGCTTAATGCATCAAAATGTACATCTGAGTTGATATTAGTAGTATGCTTTCTTGTCCTGGCTTGTGGAAGATACACTTTGTTTTTGTTGTTGTTGCTGAATTTGGGCCATAGACATGACATAAAGGCCCAAACCAATTCTCAGAGAATTTAAACCAGGTATAAATATACTCCCAATTCACTGATCAATGAGTGCCTGCAAAATTCCGGCATAGTAGCCTGTGCACATTACTCTTCGTAGAAACGTAGCTAATCCAGGTAGAGGAAGGTGCCAAGCGGTTATGAAGCAGGCACTAAAACACAAGGAGCATGTGCCTTGACTCTGAAAGATCCACCCCGATTACCACTTCTTGGCTCTTTGTGCTACGTCTATAGGAGGTGAACATTGGAGATTTACAGTGACGAAGGAACACAGGGCAATAGTTATTTTCTGCTATTCCCTTGCTGGCTCTGGCTTTTCTGGAATACTCATTTGCCTAGCCCAGAAAGAGAATTGGGCACTAAATGATTGTTTTGAATATTTAAATATATAGGTTTTTTTTTAGCCTCCTTGACTTCATCTGTTAAATTTAAGAACCTTTTCTTAATTTTTTTAAAAACATTCATGTTAGTAGAAATTTAAACACATGAAGTTGTAACACACATAGGACACCAGGTTTAGAGTCACTTGCCTTAAAATAAAGATGAATAATTTGTCTCCAGATGGAAAAATGTGGTGGCATGACAAAAAGTCTACAGAGTTGCTGAAACATGACACATTCCATAGGAGTCCTACTTTGAAAACTGGTAAGAATCTAATTGACACATACAGATTTTCATGTTTAATTTACATTGTTAAATATCTCCTCAGTTTTCTGCAATGCAGAGCTTTGCATTTTTCCTTTTTGCCTTTGTGCAAGGCACACCCTTTTAAGTACATTCTAGTCTGTCAGGTTCACAGTATGCATGGCTTAAAACTGAGGATCAATTTTAGATCCAGACTTTTTCAAGCAAATGAATGAGCTACCATAAATCGATAATGCATTTGTATGTAAACAAAGGACATGCATTGCCTAGACTTTTAACCCAATAAATGGCAAGCCAATACTACATCTCTTTGGACAAAATATTTAATTTGTTAACAGGCATTTTTACTGGTTCTGATGATGAAATATTTCTAGAATCTTTCTGGTTTGTATAGCTACAAAGCTGGGGGGACAACATTGAAGGTTACATCAACAAAGATCTAATTCACGTGTCTGTGTCTGGAACTGTTTTCTGTAGAGTGTTTATAGTGATACAATAAAAGCAATCTCTTAACCTTTCTGCTGGGCTGCTAATTCTGCCACAGATTTCCATCCTCCTCAGTCACTTCTTATGCCTTTCTCCTTTGACAGTGAATATATTACAAGTATCATCCCAAGTAATGGTAGTGCCCAAGGCCCAAAGAGGAAATCAAGTGTCCTAACTTCACTATAGTCTCTAGACCAGTGGTGAGCAAACTGCGGCCCCTCAGGGTGATGCACTGGCGGGCTGCGAGACAGTGTTTACATTGACCATCTGTAGGCACGGTCACCCGCAGCTCCCAGTGGTCGCAGTTCGCTGTTCCCGGCCAATGGGAGCTACAGGAAGCAGCACGGGCCACAGGGATATGCTGGTCGCTGCTTCCCGCAGCTTCCATTGGCTGGGAATGGCTAATGCAGCCTGCTGCTTCTCTGAATGTGCGTAGCCTGTTCTCCAGAACTAAGTGCAGGTGGCATGAATGTATTTTGGAACTGCGTGGGGCACCTAAAGGGAAGAGGATCCTTATGCCCTAATGCATATGCATGCCAGGGCCAGCCACATTCACCTTGTATATTAGACATAAGTTGCCTGCCAGCTCTTGAAAAAAAAAAGAAGGGCACAAAAGAAAAAAGAGGATAATTGTTACCTCGAGTTGATAGTTTAACTGATCATACTTCTGAGGGTGCTTATTGCTTAAGTGAATGACCTTTAGGGTGACTTCATTATCTCAATATACTCCTTAGAATCTTGCATAAGGTTATATCTGAATTCAGTGTTAGGATCAAATATATGCATATGAGTAGCGCAGTACGTTAATGAGTAGATGTAAATAGTTTCTAAACATATAGACAAAGAAAGACAGGGGATATTACGTAGGTAATGATTGTAGGGCTATAGACTATATAAATATAACAGTGAGATTGAAGCTTGAATGATGTATGATGTCATCAGCATCTTTTGATGTGTGTACAGCCTTAATCACTCTGTGTGTATATGTCAAGATATTTTAAGCAAGTTTTCATAGGAAGGTAGGACTCTTGAGAAGTGCCAAATTGACAATCCCAGAGACTGGACTCCAAGATTCCCTGTGCTGGATTGCTAATGTGCCTCAGCAGAAGGACCACAGTTAGGGATCACAAAATTGTTCATTCTCTATGTCTATTCAGACATTGCCATCTCTATGGTTAGAGTCAGTAAAAAGGGTGCCAGATATGGTGATGTCTTTTGTGATGTGTGCATACCTGCTTATTAGGAACTGGATTTTGACCACCAACCTCACTTAATATAGGCCTCCAAATGCCCATTAGATGATGATAACCTTTGCTCAATTCCACCAAGCCACCCCCTCCGCAAACACCTCATATAACAGATAAGCCTTGCAAATGACCCTGAAAGTCAATAAACTTGGGCTTTGTCATACCCAATGGGAAAGCAAACATGAGAGTTAAAAACCCTTCATTGGAAATGTCCTGCTATCAGCCCCTTTTCATTTAAACTAGGAGTTCATGCATCAGTTGATATTAATTGCCATATGATAACATGAGAAGAGAGCCAATGTCTGAGGTAGCTGGACTTCATAGGTCAAGAACACCTACCTGGTAACCAGTCAAAGGCCAGTGCAGACTATGAAGTACCACTGCAAAGTATTCCCAGTGTGAAGTATTGCTAAGAAAGCTGGCAGCCACATACTGCACTAGGACTCTGATTAAGGAAAACAGCCCTACATGCACTTAAGTCCATACCGCTTCAGGAAAACTCACCAGGTTCTTAAGTGTTTCCCTGAATTGGGGTCTTCTGCAATTTTAGCGTGTTTTTTTCGTGTAGCCCTAAATAGAGCATGTTGCAATAATCTATTATAAGTAGAGATGGAAAAAAGTATTTTTGGCCACTGCTGCTAGCTGGTTATCTAGAAGACCTTGCTCATGCAGCAGTACCCTTGAGATATGACTCTGAGTGAATATAGGTGAGCAAACTCCATCAGTTATAGGAGCTGATTTAAACTATGCCATTTCCACCAGTTATTCCCTTCAACCATTCTGGGCTGATTCATCTCCTTAATATGGATTGAAGGAATAGAAGACCCTCATGCAGCTACTCTGCCAAGGATTGGTATACTAAGACAACTATCACAGGAGTCATGATATTAATAATACATTTATTAATTGGACACTGAATACTTCCAGTACTAGGAGCTGCACCAGTGTAAACGGAGACAGAATTTGGCCTAACGACTTGCTCAAAGGAATGACCACTATCAATTTCCTTAGGCCCCTCAGATATGCTTGCCTAAAGAAAGATAAAGCCCATGCAGCATCCCAGAAAGCAGGGCCGGCTCCAGGCACCAGTCCACCAAGCATGTGCTTGGGGCGGCGCCTGGAGGGGGGCGGTGCGGTGGGGCCTCGCCGCCCTCCCCCCGGCGCTCTGGCTGCCGGGGTCTCTCCCCCCTCCCTCCAGCGCTCTGGCCACCAGGGAGAGCGGAGAGCCCTGGCCGGGCTCGCTGCCCTCCCACCGGCGCTCTGGCCGCCGGGGAGAGCGGAGAGCCCCAGCCTGGCTCACCGCCCTCCCCCCGGTGCTCCAGCCTGTCGGGGATTGCGGGCCCGCAGCCAGGCTCGGCGCCCTCCCCTGCCACACTGTTCAGGGGAGGACGGCGGGTGGCTTTTTTGCCTAGGGTGGCAAAAAAGCCAGAGCCGGCCCTGCCTGAAAGAGATGTGCATGCATGTACATGTGCATATATGGAAAATATTTGTATACATAGAGTTTGCCACTAAAGTTTTTACCATGTTGCCTTTGCAAATATATAAATATTACTGCAATATTTCTGATATTCCTGAACTACATAGTACTTTGATGATTAATTGTAAAGGCGTTTATAAGTATTTTGACACATACAGGGTGGGCTCTGTACCCTCTCTAGTTAAGGTTGAGATTAGCTCTCAGTTAAAGGCCAAACTCCAACACATCCCTAAACTTCAACAAATCCAAATCACAGTACCTGAAATTTTAAATGCCCAATATTATCCCCAGGAAACTTCAAAGATTTTGACTGAAACTGGTCAAAAATTTCCCAGCATAATGGGTTTTTATTGAAAAATGCTAATTTGATCGGATCGAAACATTCTGGGCTACCTGCCAGGCAGGGGTGCTGCTGACCCAGCTGAAATTTTTCTAAAAAATCTATTTTGTTTTTTTCCAAAATGGAATGTTTTGAACATTTGCATTCCATGAAGAATTTGCATTTGCAACTTTGTTTCAATTTAGAATGAAATTTTTTTAAATGCAAAATTTACTGTGTGACAGAAATTCAGGTTCCCCTACAACTCTAGTTTTGAAGAAACAAGGATCAGAAGTGTACCAGGCATTCGCTTTTCAAGGATTTTCCTAACTTTTTTTGGCTTATATTTTTTTCAAATTCTAGTTTCACCTCTGTGGGAGTCACTAGGGAGTGGAAGTGCCTTTTGTGACCTAATGGACAAGGCACTGAGTGGAAAGCAAGGGACCTGAGTTCCATTTCTGACTTGACCACTAGCCTACTTGGGCAAGTCACTTCTCTGTGCCTCCGGTTCCCTTCAATCCCCTGTCCATCTTTTATTAAAACAAACAAACAAACAAACAAACAAACAAACAAAAAAATTGTATAGCAGTGGTTCCTAGCAGCCCCTGCCCAAAAGTGCTTACAGTCTGAGAATAAGATAACAGCTGGATACAGGCAGATGAGGGAATACAAGGAAACAATGAGACAGTCTTATCTAAATAGATCAGAAAGACACAGGATGGGGAATCTAATACACAAGCAGGGTGATGGTGGCAAAGATTATGTTAGTTCCGTGTTTGTCTTTTGAGGGGAGCAGGGGAAGTGGGTGGGTTTAGCTAGGAGGGGATCAGCTACATGGAAGGAAAAGGGAGGTGAGGGGGGCAGGGCAAGGGAGGAGAAGGTAAAGGGGGCAGGCGTGGTGTGATGCTGAGGTGAAGAGACTGTGAGAAGGGAGGGGGAGGGTTGGATCAAACAGCCAATCATCTCATGGCAGAGCAAGTCCGAGAACGTTCTACAGTATTGACTGGAGTTTCCAGAGGGCCCTCACTGCTTTGGCTGTTGCTGCTCCTACCAGCCGGAGTCTCTGGCTGACCCCTCACTGCAGCCCCTGAGGTTGGTGGGGTGGGAGGTACCAACTGGGTCCTAGTGCCCCCAAACTATAAGGAAGGAGTCTCCCTTGCATAGTTCTAGGTCCAAGGGATTACGATGGGGAGGAGTGGCCTTGGCTGAGCCACATTTTATCTCCTCCCTCCCATTGCAGCAGTCTCTGCTGTGACTGCTTCTGGGTTTATTAGGTGGAGTCTCTCACTGGCTCTTCTTTGCTGTCTTGTTTTGACTGTAAGCTCTTCAAGGCAGGGATTGTCTCTTGCTATATGTTTGCACAGCACCTCGCACTATGGGGTCCCCAGCTCAGTTGGCGCCTCTAGGCATTACTGTGGTATATCATATTAATATTATATATGATGATAGCAGTACTAGGTGTTGAGGGGGTGCATTTAAGAAGTATGGAGATATTTAAAGGTGCTATCACAAGACATCACATGCTCCCTTGCACTTATGCCCACACTAATCTTTAACTAGATGAACCCCATTCAGATAATGGGATATAATTTCATACATCTTCAAGTACAAGTGTTGTATCGTCTACGCCAGACACTCAGAACCCATCCATGTGAAAATTACACACTGAGAAGCAATGTCTAAAGATGCTGCACATGTGAATGTGAGGGTTTAGAGTGTCTGATGTTATATTGTATTATTTGAGAAGCAGAATGATGATCATTGTGATTAAAGGCTGTATCATAGATCATATGCACAAAGCCATTCTTCATCTCTGACTGTTGAGTGTTAACTATTCATCCTTAACCTTTTGTAACATACTAAATATATGTATTTGGGATATATGTATAGTTCTGGATTTGAATATTGGTTTGGACCTCATTGTGAAGGGCCTGTAGTAGTTTCTTGTTGCTTAAATAATTTCTAGACTATAGGATGATATATTTTATACCCAATAGTGAATATATTTGTTTTAAAGCTACAGGCCCTGAGCCTGGCATAGGATCTCATAGCATGAATCTTTAGTTCTACTAATATTCTGCACAAGAGTAACGATTGCTGCTTGTTGGGACTTCTGTAGTATTTGGGCCATGGTCTGCAATTCTGCCAGCCCATGATGTTACTGAGTACTTCACAGTAAAATAAGACCTATTTTCACTCAAAGTTGCACCAGTTTAGTTAAACCATTGCAGACCCCTGTGTGGACACTTATTTTGATTTAGCTTAAACCTCTTCCTTAAGATAAACCAAAATAAGTGTCCACTTCTTGCACTGGTTTAACTGACTTGGTTTAGAAATCATTCCTTTAGTTAAACTGGTGCAATCTGCATCTAGAGAAGCCCTATGTTCATCAGAGGAGCTGTCACTTTAAGAAATAGGATGGGGTGAACAGTCTCCACTAGTCTTTATTCTTGACAAATACTTCTGGAAATCCTGTTTTGAAGCATTTAATCTAGGTCCCAAACCAGACCGCACTGAATTCAATGACAATTTTGTGTTTGACTTCAGTAGAAATAGGATTGGGTCCCCAAGCTTTTATAACTTCTCATATTTTTTGTTTTTTTATTTAAATTACTACTTCTTCTGTGTGAAGCAAATATTTTAATAAGTAAACAATATATCTGTAATAAGTGCATATTATATTTTCTTTTTTCCAATCCCCTTTTTGAAAATCAAGAGATGAATGAATAATTTGTGTCAATAAAAATTGCTTATAAAATGGGCATTTAAATAGCTGCAAGTATAGCATTAAAGTATGTTCAATAATTTAAAAATAATTACAAATCACTTACAATAGTCATCTAACATAGTCTTAAAGGCAAATATGGATTGTATATTTTTCACATAGATGGAAAGACTATTCTAACCATTTGGTGTCTGACAAGCAAATGACTGATTGCTTTTACGGTATTAAACTACAGGATGGCAAACATTAAAAAAATCACTAGACCTTGAATTATATCAAAATATAATTGGAATAAAATAATTCAGAAGATAATTGTCTTGCGACTAATGTCATTTACACAGATAGCAATGCTAATATTGTTTCCTTTGTTGTAGAATTAGCCAATTTAACTCTGTAACTTCCAATCTGACCCCAGCACCAGGCATGGTTTCTGTTTAAGAGGTCAGAGGTTTTTTTGTTTTTTAATGTTTTCCTTCTAAAAATATCATGCATAACAGTTTATCTCCATTATGAGATATAGTAGTATGGAGCGGATCCTGCAACACTTAGGGTTAGGTGATTTTGAAAATTCCATTAAATGCCTATCTGCAGCTTTAATTGCCTAAATGCCTTTGAAAATCTGGCCCTTACTCACTTGAATCATCCTTGAGTAGTTCCACTGGAGTCACAAAAGTAGTAAGGTTTGCAATATTTGGCTCTCCACTTGTGCTTTCCTTTGGATATATGCTGTGCCTATTGAGAAATGCTAATTTTTAAACTTGAAAATATTTCTATATCCTGCTTTCTATATTTAGAAAAGCCTTACCCTGAACTAATCTGTCAAAATTCTAGATTGTTTACACATGAACTGGTAATTGGGGACATAAAGTTAGGGTTACCAGGAAAACATAATGCCCAGCATTTTCAAAAGTGACTCATGATTTTCAGTCTCCAACCTCAGACCCATTAAAGATTTTCAGAAAGTGTTGAGCAGCTACCCTCTGAAAATCAGCCCCCTTCCAGGTATTCAATATCCAGGTTTGTTGGATACTTGAGATATTCTGGAGACTGTCAACTTTCATTACAATTTCTTGATTTCATTGAATCATGATATTTGGTATTTTTACTTTTATTTACAATTAAAAGTAAGTTTCTTGCTCTTATGATTGTGGAGAAAATCTAGAAAACACAGACCCTAAAGGCTCACAAATCTGAAGGCAAAGAGACTCAGACTTTATGATTTTTAAAAATCTCATGATTTGGGGGCCAATTTCATGATTTTGTTGGGAGGTCTGACTCATGATTTTTAAATGCTTGGGTTGGCATACTGTGGAGATGAAGCAGAGGACTAATGTATATTGTAACTTCATTTTTCTCTGGCATTGCTAGTTGAATAATTAATAGGTTCACACTAACTTTGCTATCAGAAGAGGGTAGCGCTAAGTAGAGACAGAAAGGGAATGAGAAGAGTGATAAGCCTCAGAATTAAGGCCTGTATATCCCCATGCCATTTCTCTAAGGACTTGCACTGGAATTTTTTAAAACCAGTATCTTAAAAATCAATTTTCAAAACATTACAGCCAAATTGACATTTTGAAGTAGTTCTTGTTGACCTGTTTAGACAATATGCATTATCCTCAGGAGATTAGCTTTTGTAGATCATGCTTAAGTTAGCTAATTAATATAAAAAGCTGTGTGGAATTGACTAACAGGTAATTTAATCAAAAGATAATTAAAACTATTGAAATTAATAAATTATTATTTAATTATTAGTTAATATTGTAATTTTCAGAGTCTAAATTATTCTGATTAAAGTTTTCTCTCATAAATACCAGTGAAAATTAATTACAAATTAATTTAATTTATGAAACATTTCCATAATGGACTTCCAGCTATTCTTGAGTTTTGCAATAAATAAACATAAGGCCTAATACATGATTGTATCTTCCTGCGGGAGATATTTAAACATAATATGCATATAGTGCAAATGGAGGGAATTTCTTTGAAAATGTACATGTTTAATATTATGGGAGTCCATCTAGTAACCTTCCCCCTCCCCCCCCAAAAAACCCCAAAGGAGCTCAACTGCAGCCTTTTTATGTGACTCCATAGTTTGATTAAGCAAAATCCATTCCTAATCTGTATCAGCTGAATTTCCAGAAAACGTTAAAGGTTTGCCAATATGGAATGTTGCCCTAGGCTTTCTGCCTTTCTCTCCTCCCATCCACCTATAACACCTGGCATTATATGGATTATTACAAATAACGGTGAGAAGGGACTCTGCAGATTATGTTTGGGGAGTGCTCTAAACCAGTCTCATTAGGATTACTAATGGGTGTACAGACTTTGCAGCCTACGATAAAGCCGTAATGTCTTTTCAAATAGTACAAAAAGAGAAAAAGAAGAATTGAGGTTATTTTGTCCTTGAATAAAGGAAGATGAGCCAGGAAGTCTATTGTGGTTTTTGAGGAGGATTAGATGTTTCATCTAGTTGTTATACCCTGCCTTGCCATGGGGAGATTCCCCACTACTTTGCATTTTGTGTAGCTATGTACGCCTGTGCAAAGTGAGTGCAACATTCTATCTGATCAGAATACTAGCATTTTACACCTGCTTTGCATTCACTTGTCACAGGTGGAAACAACTGCACTGACTGCAAGACATTGGAGAATCAGTCCCTGGCTGTAAGGATCCTGACAAGGGCAGTTAGGACCAAGGGCTAGAGCAGGGTCAAACCTGAGGCTGAGGGTAACAAAGTCAAGTTCCAGGCTGGGATCGATACCAAGGATCAGAGTCCAAGTCAGGTTTCAAGGCCTAGGTCAGAAGGCGAAGTCCAGATCACAGACGCTGACTTTCTAATGTGCCAGGGGGGGCTCGACCCCTGGCTCTACCTCAGGCCCTGCCCCCACTCCATCCCTTCCCCCAAGACTTCACCCACACCCTGCTTCTTCCTTACCCCACTTCACCTCTTCCTGTCCCTGCTCCACCCCCACCCCTCCTCTTCCTGCCGAGTTTTGGGGAAGCTGATGGGGGGCTGCTGGTGAGTGCTCAGCACCCACCATTTTTTGCCCAGCCCTGGAGCACCTATTGAGTCAGCAGCTATGGTTCAAATAGAGGCAAGATCGAAGGCAGGAGTTCAAGTGCAGAGAGCAGGAATGGTCATGACAGCTACAGGAAATCCACACTTGCCTTGTCACTTCCTGGAATTCCCCTTTTGGTTTTTATATGATGGGGAGCCAGTCAGGAGACCTGAGGCTGCTGCCTGTCAGACCCTTTGAGGTGGGACTTCCTGTGGTCTGTAGCCACAGCAGGTCATGGATGTGACAAGATCCCTGGGATACGACCTGGAACTGTGGGACTGCTGTGCCCCCTTAACTTTCTAGCCTGGACTGTCTCTCACAGTGCTATACCAGTGACAAACAGAAAACCCCTCCGTGTGCTGTAATCACTCAGCCATCAGCATATGGCGACCCACACCCAACTAAATTGCATGAAGGCTCTCCAAGCCACTCCTGAACCGTATAGAACAATGGTGGACAACCTGCGGCCTGTCAGGGTAATCCACTGGTGGGCTGCCAGACAATTTGTTTACATTTGCATGGCCGCCCGCAGCTCCCATTGGCCAGGAACGACGAACCGTGGCCACTGGGAGCGGCGGGAAGCCATACAAATGTAAACAAACTGTCTGGCAGCCCGCCAGTGCTTTACCCTGAAGGGCCAGGTTGCCCATCACTGGTACAGAGAGAGGCACCCAGCCCCCAGCCTTGCACCCCAGAAATATACCGTCTTACTGCTCAAGACTCCCTTAGACAGTGCAAGCTCATTAATTAGTTCGCCACTTCGATAAAGGGTAGTGGACGTGCAACAGCCCTTGTTAACCTGAGCTCAGATTCCCCAAGCACTTCAACTAAAACCACACTGTTTTAGGTAAAATATAAAACAGATTTATTAATGACAGAAAGAAAGTGATTATAAGCAGACATAGAGATCAAAGTTGATCATATAAGAAATAAAAATTAAATTGCAGTCTAAATTCTACAGACTAAGTAGATTTGACTCAAGCTGTTTCTCACCCTATAGATATTACAGGCAGGTCATAGTTCATAATACACAGACTGAATTCCCTTTCATCTTCGGACCAATCTCCCTACTTCAAAGTCTTTGTTTTCCAGACAATCTTCCAGGGGTTGAGATGGGTGAGGGGAGGAGAGAGACCAAGTGATGATGTCACTGTCCCTCTTTTATATTTTCTTCCAGCTGCTAGAAAGATCCTTGCTCTGATGTGCGGGTTAGTCCCCATTGCATATGTGCCCTCGCTAAGGAGTCTCTGGGAGGGCCATTGGGAGAGTGGATTCTCCTTAATGGGCCATCAATGCCTATCTGGCTAGTATTAGTTGCTCCCAACCTCACAACATATTTCAGTAACACACACAGAGAAGTACTTCATAACTTCAGGTACAATGGTAACTCACATGATTGAACATAATGTTCAACGGATCATGACTTCTCAAATGATACCTCACAAAGCATACTTTGTACAAAACATATCATGATCATATCACAGTGGTGAAAATTGGGGTTCCAGGGTGCTGCTTTGAGGTACAGAGTGTCACAGTGGGTAATGGAGTACAAGCTGGTTATAGCTGCCACTGGGTAGCAGCATGGAGGTGTCTGCTACCTGGCAACTCTGTGAGACCCAAGTTTGATACTCATGGACCTTACTCTGATGTTCTTTGGTCTCTTGCTCTGTGAGCTGTAGATATAGCTCTTATATCGTGCTATTCATCAGTAGATCGCAAAGCACTTTAAAAGAAGGTCAGTATTATTATCCTAATTTCCCAAAGGGGAAACTGAGGCAGAGAGTGCTGGAGTGATTTGAGCATGATTAGCCAGTAGGCCAGTAGCAGAGTCAGGAAGCATCAAGGTCTCCTGAATCTCACTCTAGTGCCCAAGCTGCTAATTCACACTAAGGAGAGCCTTGTGTTGCTCTATAATTACTCCTTTGCTCAATTACAGAGCAACATTGAGAAACTCCAGAAGAAGCTCTTTGCAAGCCTCCATCGCTATCTCCTTCTCCATATACTTAAAAAATTGCTTAGAAATACGTCCATTGTCTGGTTTTACATAATCATTTAGGACCAGATTCTGATAACTCCTTGTGTAGGTGTGTAAGGAAGGGGTGGGGAGCATGCACAGAGGTTTCTCCTCACTGTGAATGCTCCTCACAAGAGCCTGTCAGAATTGCAATCACTGTGTGAAGGGGGGCATAGGATTGGTGTATTTTGCACACAACTTGAAACACACACTGCCTTAGGTCTCAGGGAGGAGATGGAACCATAACGCCTCACCCTTTCTGGGCCAGCCTTTTTGGTCAAAACAAAATATTTTCACATTCTTGAATAGAAAATGTATCATTTTGAATCAATTCAACATTAAACTTTATCGCCTTATGTTGTTGCATTGCCTCATGGGAGTTGTAGTTCAGGTGCCTCTTGGCCCCTTTCACCCCTATGGGTCAGGCTCCCTGGGCAGACTGCATTTCCCATGATGCACCTGCAATCATGTGACTCATATGAAGCTCAGAGGGGAGACTGTTGCATCATGGGAGATGTAGCCCAGCCTATAGGAAAAAATGAGGGCATGAGACACCACAGAATCATCAGTAAGTGGATGCAATGTAATGCTGCATTGATTCAAAACAAAATGTTTTGGTTCAATTTAAGAAACTGAAATATTTCAGTTCAGGTCTAACCAATCCAAAATGAAATATTTTATTTCGGTTGTCCAGATTGTCAAAAATCAAAAATCCCTTGAAAAATTTTGATTTTGCAGAAGCTACATTTTCCATTTAAAAAGTAATTTTGGTGGGAAAATACCCCACCAGCTCTAATTCACAGCTGCTCTGCATGTATAATTCCCACCAACATTACTGGCAAAGTAGCTGTGGAATTAGATCTTTAGTGCACTGCATCGAATTCAAGTTATGCTTTGTATTGGTTCTCCTTCACTGGATTTGGGCTTACGGTCTCAATGCTCTCAAGAGGTCACTTAGCTAATGAAATTTAAGAGAAAGTATTGTGCATTTAATTTTGATTATATTCTTTATTTTATCTAAAATACGTTTTTAATTGCACTATTTCTGGGAAACTAATGAGGGGAAAAACTTGTTTCTGAAAAATTGAATCACAGCTGTAGTAGTAGATAAGACTGACATTCAGTTCTTAGAAAGAAGCAATCAATGTTGAATGTATCAGGTGAGTTCATTTCTCTTGCTCTGCTTTAATAGCTTATAAAGAAGATTGATTAAGTTCTTGTCTGATAGATCAATAATGAAATGAAACTGAGCTTCCCTCCTCCAAGCATGGATTCGTCAGATGCTAGGGATGGAAAAGGAGCAGAAAAATGGAGCCAACTTGAATAAAACAAACATTGGGGTTATAAGGAGTTGCATGAATATCATACTCTTTACACAGCATATAAAATACTCCCCATAGACTTCACAGGTGGTAGCAGTTCAGAGTTTGTTCTTCCATACTAAGGGGCTTGATTCCGCGTCTTCCTTGCAACCTTAAGTAGCTCTTTACTCCCGTGCTAAAAGGGTGTAAAATGTTACTGACTCAGAATACACCCATTTTGCACCTGTGTCAATAAACAAACAAAGAACAATGCAGTGGAGAACGAGGCCTCTAGCCAAGCCAAGCATAAGATTGGTTATTTTTTGAAATCTTTATGAGTGTCTCCAAAACTTTTGAGTCTCCAAATCATGGCTGGAAATAATGAGAGAATAGGCTTTTTTGCAAGATTCCTGTATCTTGCTATTCCTGATCAGGCTATAATATCATGAGAACTGTAGTGAGGTATTCCATTGCTTCTCCTTCATGTCCAGGCAGGAAGTGCAGAGGCACACACAATTTAAATGAAAAAGTAAACTAAACTTTTTCAATCATCAGAAGAGGTTTGGTTTGAGTAAAATCCAAGGGACAGGCAATGATGAGGGTCAATTCTTATTTTATCAGAACCCCTTCATCCATCCATGACTATAAAAAATTATTATTCTTCGAGTGCTTGCTCATGTCGATTCCATTCTAGATGTGTGTGCGCTCATGTGCACACTTGTCGGAGATTTTTGCCTTAGTGGTATCCATAAGGTTGGCTGTGGCGCCCTCTTGAGTGCCACGCTCATACACTGGTATATTAGGCGCTGCCGACCCTATGCTCTCTTGGTTCCTTCTTACTGCCCATGACGGCTGGTTGGAGCGCCTTGTCTTGCATTTCAAGAGCATTAGTGGTTCTTCACAGCTATTGTCTGTCATCTTTGTATATAGTTGTAGTTAGCCATCAAATTGAGCATTAGGTTAGTTTGGTAGTTAGAGTCCCGGAGCGGGCCATGCCCCGCTCTCCCAGTTTCAAACCATGCTCATCATGCAACAGGCCAATGCCTATTAGTGACCCACACGACAGCTGTTTGAATGCATGGGGGAGTTCCATAGGAAAGACAAGTGCAGAATCTGTAAGAACTTTCACCCTAGAACCCAAAAGAAGCGGGATATCCGCTTGAGGGCCCTCCTCAGGGAGGCTGCACTTCACCTTGCATCTGAGCCCTACTGCTTGGATCCCACGCCGAGCATCTCGGCATTGGTGCAGAGTGCACCATGGGCACCGGGCTCCACCTGGTGCCGTTTCGCCTTGCCGGTGCCGAAGAAGCGGCAAAAGAAGAAGAGTCCCTGCCACTGGAAGAGAAAGGGCCTCGGGTAAAAGACCAATGTCAGGCCATGTGCCCACCCTGGGGCTTCACGGGGGTACTGCTGAGATTTGTCTCTGACTCCTGGGAATGACAGGGGACCCCAGCTTCTCCAAGGGCCCTCGTTGCCCGAAGTGGCCCTGGTGGCTAAAGAACAAGCAGGCTGACCGGCACAGCAGACGCTGCATCATGCGCCAGATTCGGCTAAGGCCCCAACACCTAAGGGCAAGCCAATCATGGGATCGCCCCTAGGGCAGTGGAGCACCTTTGGTCCCCGGACCACAGGGGTATATCCCCATCTCCGCAGCCTAGGACCCCGCCACCTCATCGCGGGTCTCTGGTCAGAAGACCCAGTTCCCAGTGCTGCGCTCTCCTGCTACGAGACATGGGACACCAGAGTCGAGGCACCAGTCCCCGTACCACTGGTACCAGCGAGCTTACTGCCAAGGATCGCCATGGTGCAGGTCACCCTCACCCAGATGGTCTGCCAGACATCGGTCCCCTCTGGGGTGGGATCACTCCCTGTCGCTCTTCATCCCCCCAGTACTGCTTGTTGGACAGGTACCAATCCTTGCCCTCACCTTGCCGGTCGCCAGCCAGGGTCAGTTGACAGACTCAGGCCTTGATGGCTCTGCCCTGGTTGCTGGAATGGCAATGGTCAGAGTCGGACTGGGAGTTCAGCCCCTTGCCCGTAGGGGTGATTCACCACTGACCCACGAAACCGTCGCAGCACCTGCAGTGTCGGCATGGCAGCAGGGACAGTGGCCCACTCAGTGGCCATGCTGGGACCCGTGGGGCATGCCCGTAATATTTAAATTCCCTGGCCGCCTTGGACAAACCATCCCCCGGTACCGCTGGCACTGGAGTCGAAGCATGGTACCAAATCCAATGTGGGGGCAGCCCATCAAACTGCCGCACCTAAGGAGCTGTCCTCGGAGAAGAAAGGGGAACCTGCCCCTCCCTAGGCAGTGCAGTCGTTGTTATTGTCTCTTGACAAAGTGGTGGCGGGTCCCTCCTGAACCGGCAGCCCCCCTGCTGACTTCAAGGAACACCAGGCTCTCCTTGAAAGGATGGTTACCAACTTGAACCTAAAAAAACGAGGAGCATGATATCCTCCTCCACTCCGGCTCGGATCGTGCTACCTGTCCACCCGGGGGTCCTTAAGATTGCCAACTCTCTGTGGCAAACCCCATCTTCGATTCCGCCTACTTCTAAGAAGGTGGAAAAGAAATTATAATATCCCTGCAAAATGGTTCAAATATCTGTATACACACACTCCAGTGGTGTCACTGGTCGTGTCCACTCTTAATGAAAGGGACAGGCAGGGCCAAGTCAATGGCACGCCAAAAAGCAAAGATGCCAAAAGACTGGACTTATTTGGCAGAAAGATTTATTTGATGGCAAGCCTGAATTTCGGGTGTCTAACCTCAGGCCCTGTTAGGCAGATACAGTTTTAACCTGTGGGACTCCCTTAACTCGAGCCCAGGAGTTCACCGCTTTTGTGGATGAAGGCACAGTGGTGGTAAGGGGCCCCTTCAAATGGAACGCTATTGACTCAGCGGCTGGGATGGTCACCAATTCTTGGAATTGCCATTCGGTCTCTCATCAGCCCCAAGAGAGTTCATGAAGTGCATTGCATCAGTGGCCACTTACCTGAGGTGCTGTGGTGTTCCAATTTACCTGCACCTTGATGACTCGCTAATAAAGGGTCGGTCCCAGGATCAGGTGCGGCAGCATCTCAATCTGGTTTGTTCCACATGTCATGACCTGGGGCTGTTCATAAATGAGAAAAAATCGACCTTAATCTTGATGCAATGCATAGAGTTCATTGGAGCGGTCCTCGACTCTACTCAGGCCAGAGCCTTCCTCTCCGAGGCTCGGTTCCAAGCCATGGCCGACCTCATCTTGTGCATGCAAGCCAACCGTCTCACCACCACTCACACGTGCTCGAGGTTGTTGGGACACATGGTGGCCTGCACTTATGTGGTCCGACACATGCTGATCCGCCTCAGGCCCTTGCAGGCATGGCTGGTATTGGTCTACAGCCCCAACAGATGCAGCATGGATATCCCGGACCACATACTGTTGTCTGTCATCTGGTGGCAGAGTCCTACATCGGTGTTGGAGTGGGTTCCCTTTGTGGCTCCATCCCCATTGATGACCCTCATCTCTGATGCTTTGGACCTGTGGTGGAGAGCCCACCTGGGTGATCTCAGCACACGAGGTCATTGATTGAATTGCGATCGCTCCCTATACATCAATGCCAGGGAGCTCGGAGTGATTCGCCTGGCCTGCCAAGACTTCCTAACTCACATAAAAAGCAGGGTGGTCCAAGTCCTGCCGGACAATGCAGCAGCTATGCTCTATATCAACAAGTAGGGTGGAGCCAGATCTTCTGCCTTTTGCCAGGAAGCCCTCAGGCTCTGGAACTACTGTGTACAACACGGTATACATCTCATAGCCACACACCTCCCCGTGACCAGGAACGCTTTAGCAGATCACCTCAGCAGAATCTTCTTGTCTCGCCACGAGTGGTCCCTCCATCTGGAAGTGGTCAGCTTCATCTTTCAGAGAGGGGGGACTCCTCAGGTGGACCTGTTCATGTCCAGGTAAACAGAAAATGCCACGTGTTCTGCTTGATTCAGGGGGTCAACAGAGGCTCCCTGTTGGATGCTTTTCTGCTCCCGTGGTCGGAGGCTCTGTTGTATGCCTTCCCTCCAATGCCCTTGATTCACAGAGTCCTCATGAAAATCAAGCAGGACAGGGTGAAGGTGATCCTCATAGTGCCGTCTTGGCCACGCCAGCACTGGTTCGGCACGCTGCTGGACCTCTTGGTGGCTGCTCTGTTACAGCTGCTGCTCAGGCCGGACCTGCTGTCCCAAAACCATGGCAGTCTTCTGCATCTGAACCTGGTAGCGCTGCACCTGATGGCTTGGCTGCTGCATGGTTAAAGCTCTAAGGCCTGGTCCTTTCATTTATCAAGGTCCACTTGGTGGCTATTTTGGCCTTCGATCCACTGCTCGAGGGTAGGTTGGTTTTCGCCCAGAACACGACTGCCAGGTTCCTCAAGGGCCTTGAGCACCTCTACCCACATGTCAGGTACCCCGGTCCACCAGGGAACCTGAATCTTGTGCTGTCATGGCTCATGGGACCCCTCTTCAAGCCTCTGGTTTCCTGCTCTCTCCTTCTCCTGTCTTGCAAGGTCACATTTCTAGTTGCGATAACATCCGCCCACCGGGTCTCTGAGATTAGGGCACTTACCTCAGAACCACCCTATCTGGTCTTCTACAAAGACAAGATCCAGCTGCGGCTGCACCCGGCTTTCCTGCCCAGATGGTCTCACAGTTTCATATGAGCCAGGACATTTTCTCACCTGTCTTTTTTCCAAAGCTGCATAAGTCGGAGAAGGAGCATAGGTTGCATTCCCTAGACATCAGGAGGGCACTAGCCTTCTACATTGAAAGGACCAAGCCATTCCACAATTCGACCCAATTGTTCATCGTGGTGGCTGACAGGATGAAAGATTGTCCAGTATCTGCTCAAAGAATTTCTTCTTGGATCACTGCCTCTATTCACTGCTGTTCGATCAGGTAGAGGTGCCATCTCCGGTGATTGTATCCCCATTCAACCAGGGTGCAAGCCTCTTTAGCAGCTTTCCTAGCCCAAGTGCCTATCCAGGACATCTGTAGGGTGGCCACCTGGTTATCTGTCCACATGTTCACATCCCATTACACACTTATGCAGCAGGCCCGGGAGGATGCTGGCTTCAGTAGAGCAGTGTTGCAAGCCGCTCAACTGTGAACTCCGAACCCACCTCTGAGGATATTGCTTGTGAGTCACCTACAATGGAATCGACATAAGCAAGCACTCAAAGAAGAAAAAACGGTTACCTATCTTTTTGTAACTGTTGTTCTTCGAGATGTGTTGCTCACGTCCATTCTATTACCCACCCTCCTACCCCTTTATTGGAGATGCCACCAAGAAGGAACTGAAAGGATGTAGCGTTGGCAGTGCTTAATGTACCAACGCATGAGCGCGGCATTCAAAGGGGCGCTACAGCCAACCCTACGGATACTGCTAAGGAAAAATCTCTGACAACTATGCACATGGGTGCACACACAGCTAGAATGGAATGGACATGGGCACCACATCTTGAAGAACAACAGTTACGAAAACGCAGTAACTGTTTTTTTTTTTATTTTTCTACAGGATCTCACTCTTCATAGCAACACTTTTCAGAATTGAGAATTATACACAGATTGTCTTTGTGTTGTGTGAAGGGGGAGAGAATTGGATTATTTAAACACGGAACAATGGGAGGAGGTAGGGAAATTGCTAGTATATGTTATATGTGTGACATTAGTAATGTCACAGCATATGTTAAATATAAAGTCAGCTTTTACATATGTTTTATGTGGATATTTAAAAGTTTACTGTTGAAATAACAATATCTTGTGTGTTTGGCCGTGTTTCTCATTTCCCTCTGTCTTTGATGCCTTTTTTATGATTATTTCCCACCCCTGAGCAGAATCTGCAGGTTTTGAGATGTGAGCTGATTTTACAAAGGAGATATCCTTGCTTAGCATAATTTGAACATTTATCTCATTTAAATAACAAGAAAAGCCCAGATATTACATGTAAGACAGAGTCATACAAGTTTGTTATGGAGACATTCAAGATGCTAATTATCTGTAGACATTTTTAACTCAATAACTAGATGTCCATGTTTCTAGTTTATATGTGGTGGGGTATTTTCCCCCAAGCACAATTAAAAAAAAAAACAAAATCCAACACTTTGATGTAGGCTTACACTATGCATAGTATCCAGGGATGAAAGTTGACAAGAGCATTTTGCTTTACTCTAGAATTCCTGATACACTGCCACTTGAGTGCATACTTAACTTTAATTCTATTGAATTATTATTGATTTTCATTAATAGTGGAGTTTCTAATACAATATAATAGTCTGCTTGTATCAGCAATTTCAATTAGATCATTGATAACAGATCACATAGACGGGCAGCTTTACTTTTATGGTTTGTCTTTTCAAATTTACTTTCACAACACAATCACTTTGGGACAGACTGTGTCCAGCCTTGCAATGATGCACAAGCACTGAGAGAAGAAAGAGCAAAAGCATCCTTCTTTCACTCTTGAGCCCCCCTCCAGGGACTCCTACTCTCTGCATTCAGAAAGCACAAAACCTGTCCAAGTTTAGTACCTCCACTAGCACTTGAGTCTCTGAAGTGGAAAGGGAGGGATGGGCTTGTGGCTTTCACAACCTCTCTACTTACTTGCGGCATTGACCTCAGAGGAAGGAGGGCATGCTGTACTCTTAAAAATGGTGTCTCAGTGGCAATGCTACTCCTGTGCTCTGATATTTTAAATCCTGGCTGTGGTGGTATGTGGATGTTTGGTACATTCATAAAATTGTTAAAATCTTCCTTGAGAAAAATAATTCAGTATTGGAAAGATAACTCTCACTTGATTATCAATCAACAGATAGGCCTTCTGCTTCCTACGTCCAAAATCATGAAGATATTTGATGAGAAAAATGGCCAACAGCTGGTGTTTCATCCCACTTAGGCTTCTCCTCAACGTGTCTTTGAACAGACATTTCCCTACATTTTCAAAAGTGATTGGTGAATTGGGGTTCCTCTCTTCTTGATGCTCAACTTGAAACACCTTTAAATGAGTCTGGTTTTCAGAGGTGCTGAGCACTCACAGCCAGTGACTTCATATGGAGTTTGGGGTACTCAACACTTCAATAAATCAGTCCCCTATAAGTTGTCCCAAATTGGGCTACCACAATTGGAGGCATCCAGAATCAGTGGCCACTAATGAAAATTTTGACTCAGGTCATACAGAAAGTCTGCTGCACAGCTGGAAACAGAATGCAACTTCTTTAATTCTAGTCCAGACTCATAACAACAAGACAATCCTTCCTGTGTGGGTGTTCTTATTCTCTTTCTTATCTGAAGATTTCCAACCAGGGATTTTGAACTCTCCTTCTTCCTCTAGATGATTATATTAAGACTTTAGTTTCATATAACTATTGACATTCATTCTCTGACACTCACAGGACAAAGATATAAAAATGTTATTAAAGCTAATGTTAAAAAATTATATACTACACAGGTTAAGAAAAAAGTGTCTGTACATCTGGATATCATGCTTAGATTATCCTCAAATACGAAGTTTGTTTTAAAAGTCATAAGATATATATATAGTACATAATCAGCAATAACCCAAATTTAGGTGAACAAATTTAGATATTCAGTTTAGATATTAGCCTCCAATTATTCAGGTACATTACTCATGAAAAGTTATACAGAGTGGTGGTTGTGGAAAGCAAATATATCAATGAGTGAAGATTGTCCCTCAGTAATTGAGAATTTAGAGTAGGTTATCACACACTAAATGATTCCAAAATCTGTTCCACTGCACACATGCTATCTTACTTTTACTGTCATGTTTTGGTTTTGTTATAAGTAATTGTATTCTTTCTGAGTGTGTATGTAATGTTTTTCACCAAAGAATTTGAACGCAGTAAAAATAACTTAGGAATCTATTGTGCAGAAATGTAATTTCCACAGATATTTGCATTTTCACCAATATAATCATACCCTGATTCAGAGGGGAAAAATATCTTACTCAGCTGCATCTCTCCTTTGGCTACGCCCACAGGACTGTAGAAGAGTATGAAGATACTCTGTATGACTGTATATGGAATGAGACTCGTATGGTGTTATGGTTTTAAGTGAGCTATGTTCGACAGAATAGTGACATACATGCATTGGGGTTCTTAGAGCCTAACTTATTATACTATTGACAGGAGCCCTTAAAGGAAAATTATAGCTTGTCAGTTCACATCTGACAGGTTTGTAAGAACAGGCACTTTCAGACTCTGTATCATGATCATCTGAGATGAAACCCTTCAGTATATACATTGATTTGGACCCAATGAATAATTGTACTTACCTTTAACTTTGCTGTACACAGTAAGACACTTAATCATTCACATATACTAGTGGCAAAAGTGATTCTCATTGGGCAATAAACAAATATATTTTTTCACAAACTCTGCACATAACCATCTCTGTGGGGGATGAAATAAATACCTATGTAATGAAGTTTTTTAAATGTATATGAAAGTCCTTTACTCTAGAAATCCTCAATGTGGATGTTTGCTGAAATTTCTGTAGGTCTTCCAAAGTCTAGGTGTAGATACAATCAACTTCTCACTTCTTGTAGTGATAGAGATTTTCTTTCTCTGTGCCAATTGTTGTTTTTTTTCCCCTTTCTTTGACCCTCATTTGTTCAAAGGCTATATAACCTCTTCTCAGGAACTAGGACATCTTGAGATTCTGGGTACGTTTTAATATCCATCCCCCAGCTTCTTAAATATAACTCATTCAAATTCACCTATTACTGGCAGGCTGTACCTCTTTGGTATACTATTTAAAAATTAACTAGTCTCATAACTGTCTATCAAGAAATGGGGAAAGACTGTGAGCCAGATACCCTCCTCTTGCAGTGGGTGTCAGGTGCCACAGATCTTAAACCCAGGCCCACAGAGTTGGTGAGCTAGAGCCTTACTCTGGGTCCCATTGCATTGCAATGGCAGATGAGGGAACTGCAGCTAACATGGCACCATCAGAGCCTACAACCACTGATTCAGCTTGTTGGGTGACTAGCAGCTGACTGCTGATTGGACACCACTTGGCATGAAGCTTCCTGTTTCTGTTCCACCCCTTGTCTGAGCAACTAGTTGTTAGGTGTGCTGCTGACCAGACCCCTGAGATAAGTTCCTGCCTCCTTGCCTTGTTCCTGCTTCCTGATCCTAATCCCAGTAGCCAAACCTGGCACTGACCTTTGGCATGGCTCCTGACTGACTCTGGATTGACCCTTGGTATGATTTCCAACAGTGACCCTCCTCTGCCCCAGCTCTTACCGCTAGGTCAGACCACCCCATTATTTAGGAACATAGGAGGGCCCCGCCTAACAGCTTGTTCAGACCCTCTTGGTCTCCTCTGGGACTTCTTGCTGAACCTCTGGACTAAATATGGACATTGCCAGAGTTCTCACCCTGCTGTCACCCCAGGAGCCCATGACTCCACAGGAGCAGATCTCTGCCCTCCAGGTGGAAAACAAGAATTTGAGGGCCCAAGCACTACAGCTCCAGATGAAAAATTGCTCCTCACAGGAGCAAGGTATAGCTTGGGTGACTATCCCCTGAGTCCCTCTGCTGGAGAGATATGATGGCACCTGCAGTAAGTTTAGTGGTTTCCTTTTTCAATGCAGACTTCTGTTTGTGCTCCAGTCCCAGGAATACATCACAGATTGAGTTAAGGCGAGACTAATACTGAGCCTGCTTACCTGGGAGGCCCTGGTGTGGGCCTCTCCCTTTGTAGAGCAGGATCACCCAGTGTTGACCAACTGGGACTCATTCTTACAAGCCTTCAATAATCCTCGCAAAGCCCACATGGCAGAGACTGCCTTATGAGAACTTTGGCTACCCCTGGGGTCAGCCTCTTCTTATGTTCCCCAGTTCAGACATTTGACTATAGACGCTGCCTGGAACAATGCTGCACTCCTCCATCAGTTTTGGTACACTCTTTGTGAAGAACTAAAAGATGAGCTGGCATGGGTGAATGCCACTTTAGAATCCTTTATGGATCTTTGTATATGGATATACACCAGACTGCATGAACAGCAACTGGAATGTAGGAGGGCCCTGCCTCCCTCCTGAACTTACCCAAGGCTCAGCCTTCAGGCCCAAGCAAGGTTGGCCTTGCCCAAGCCTGTGCCAGCCTGAACTAGTACAGCCTCAGTTATTCCTGGGCAAGTAGGAGTGCGGAAGACAGGAGAACCTCTGCTTCTATTGTGGAGGAGCTGGGCATACAGTATCCATGTGTCCTGTCAAAACCCCCGCTAACCTGATGACAGGGAAAGGACTACCCCCACACTTGGTAGGGGTCCTTAGTCTGGGTATCACCAGGGAGAAAACTCAAGATTATGTTAAACCAGGAGTTCCCAATCAATCTCCCCTTCTACAGATTCCTCTGCAACTGTGGATTCTGCAGGTCAAGCAGGCTTTTCCCATACAATGAGACTTGATTGATTCAGGAGCAGAGGATAATTTTATGGATTTTTC
Source organism: Malaclemys terrapin pileata (assembly GCF_027887155.1). Taxonomy (NCBI): domain Eukaryota; kingdom Metazoa; phylum Chordata; order Testudines; family Emydidae; genus Malaclemys; species Malaclemys terrapin. The sequence goes on along the minus strand of NC_071507.1, from coordinate 22,965,351 downwards.
CATGGCCCGGGTTCTCGGTCTTCCAGTATGACCCAAGGTTACTATGGTTCTGGTAGAAACAGTAGACAGGTCCCCACTGGCTTTGGGTCCAGTTACACATGAGATCACACTGCTGGAAATGGTGACTGGGAAACACCGGGAACTCCTATAGTTTAACCTTATTTCATCCCTGCATTTCACCTTGATTTTAGGGTTTCCCTGGCTAGTCTGTCATGATACTGTATTCTATGGTCCCAATGTGCCATATCCTTATAGTTGAGCTTCTGTAGGAAAAACTGCCTTCCCATTCTAGACTTAAACCCCTACAAACCAAGCCAGAGGATCCCACTCCAAGAACCCAGATGTTCCCCCAAATGGTGGCAACCCTATCAGACCTGGAAATGGCACTTCCACACGATGAGCCATTTCTTCCTGTGACATACCAAGACCACTGGGATGTCTTAAAAAAACTCAATGCAGATTTGCTACCCCCTCACTGTGCATGATTTCCCCATTGACCTACAGCCCAGAGCCACAGTTCCATTTAGGCATATATATCCTATGTCTAAATCAGAGCTAGTAGCATTAAGAGAGTACTTTCAGGAAAACTTAGATAAAGGTTTCATCTGCCGCTCTACTTCCCCCACAGGCGCCCTAGTACTTTTTGTATAAAAGAAGGCTGTCTCTCTGAGGCTTTGCATAGACTACAATGCATAGACTAATCACATAACTCTACACAACCAGAACTATTTACCATTAATCTAGAAGTTCTTGGGTTGAGTATGGTTGGCTCGGGTGTTCACCAGCTGGATCTTAGAGGAGTTTGTAAACTAGTCTGAGTCAAGATCGGGGGTGAGTGGAAGACAGCCTGTAGAAGTAGGTATGGACACAGAATATTTAGTAATGCCCTTTGGACTCACCAGTGAGTCCATGGACTATGGATGGACTCTCTGCAATTCAACGGTGAGCAGAACCCCAGAGTGTAGACATACAAAGGTTCACAGGGTTTGCCGATTTTTACATCAGGTTTATTTCAGACTTCTGAAAGGTCACAGCCCCAGTAACTGACATCCTCCATAAACCTTTAAAGTTTCACTGGTCCCTAGAGGATCTCCATGCCTTCCAATGTCTGAAGATAGCCATCATATCTGCCCCAGCACTAGTCACCCTAATACTGACAAGCCCTTTATTCTTGAGGCTGATGCCTCTGATGTAGCCATCGGGGCAGTACTATCCCAAAGTACAGGGCCCCAGCAAGAGATGCATCCATGTACATATTTTTAATGAAAACTTACTCCAGCCAAATGTAATTATGAAATAGCGGACAAGGAGTTACTTGCCATCAAGGCCAGATTTGAGACATGGTGATACTACCCTGAAGGGGCCAAACACCCCATCTTAGTCTTAACAGACCATAAGAATCTAGAATACCTACAATCTACCAAGCTGCTGAGTTAGTGGCAATTACATTGGGCCCTGGTCTTCTCAAGATTTGATTTCACAATCATATACCGTCCTGGCAACAAGATTGACAAAGCTGATGACCTTTCATGAAAAGGGGAATACTATCCAGAATATCCAGAACCTGCTAGCCCCCGAGAATCACTATGTGGAATATTAAAAACACATAATTTTGTTTATGGGTCCATATTCATGGATTTTTCTCATCATGCTTCCAGCGGTCTTCCCTAATGGCCCTTTCGTTAAAATTGTAACAGTATCCAAGCAGGGTCTTCCTAGTACCACCCTATGCCACTATTCCTGGGTCAATGACATCTTCCATGTCAACAGTTGCCTGTACGTTCCCAGTGGTTCCCCAGCACTGGAGGTACTGTGTGTACACCATAACAAGCTGAGTGCAGGTCACTTTGGACAATCCAAAACTTTGTGCACTGCTGCCCACTTGTTTTGGTGACCACAACTGCAGGACAATAACTACCTAAATCACAATGCCATATTGACTGTCTTGGACCAGCTTACTAAAATGGCCTATTTTGTATGATGCACATGTCTCTCAACTGTGGAAACTACTGCATGCCTTCTACTTCTACATGTCTTCCATCTGCATCACCTCTCTGACCATCTTACCACAGATCATGGCTCCCAGTTTATATCCAGGTTCCTGAAGGAGGTCCTTGTCCTGAATATTCAGCCCCATGCATCCACGCACATCACCCTCAGATGGATGGCCAGTCAGACAATACCCCTGCTGCTCCTGAACCACTGTCAAGATAGTGGGGTTACCTTATTCCCACTAGCTGAATTCACTTACAGCAACACACAGCACACCTCTGCCCAATCCAGTCCCTTATATGTCAAGTATGGTTTTCATCCACCTTTCTATCCCTCCGTTCTCTTGTCCACAGTGGTTCCTGCTGCCTCTGATCTGGCACAGACCATTCATGAAGCCAACCTAAAGAAGTGCTTGGAAAAAGCCAAGATGGCCTACAAACACTATGATAAACACCACCAACAAACCTCTCCTCTAAAAGTACACACTAAGTCGTGGTTGTCCACAAAACATCTACAGAACGACCAACCTGCACACAAAATAGATCATCAGTATGCAGGCCCTTTCACCATTATGCAGCAGATTAATCTGATGGTGTTTGTATTACAGCCTTCTTGATCCTGGAGGGTCCATTCAGTATTCTATGTCCTCCTGAAATCTTTCCTTGGCAATCCATTCCCCAGCGAGCATGCACTACCTGCACTCCTGATTCAGTTACAAGGCCATGAGGACAACATGGTCCTCAACATTCTGGACTCCCAAATGCTCAGAGAGACCCGGTACTATCTGATCGATTGGGAGGGCTGTGGGCCCAAAGAACACACTTGGGACCTGGTTTGACATGTGAATGCCCCTGAAAATCATCCTGAGAAGGCTGGCCCCTGGGGATTGCCCTGGGCGGGAGGGTGGTGTCAGATGCTGTGGATCCCAAACCCAGGCTCATGGGGTTGCTCAGCAAGTGCCTCATCCTGTGCACCACCGCACTGCAAGGTCAGATGAGGGAACTGCAGCTAACATCCCACAGCCAGAGGCTACACCCACTGACTCAGCTGGGTCAGATGACTAGCAGCAGACAGCTGATTGGACAACACTGGGCATCAAGCTTTCTTTTTCTGTTCCATCTCTTGTTTGAGTAACTAGTTGTTAGGCCTGCTGCTGATCAGACCCCTGAGACCAAGTTCCTTGCCTGGTTCCCACGTCTGGTTTCTGGCTTGATCCTTGCTTCTGCTTCCTTGCACTAATTCCAGTGACTGACTCTGGCTTTGACTTTTGGTGTCACTTCCGACTGTCATCCTGGCCCATCCTGGCTCTGACCATTAGTTCAGACTGCCCCGTTACAGGCCCTGATAATGTGCTATCTTGAAAGGAATCTCAGCAGAATTTCAAGAGAGCATTTAAGTGACTAACATGGGTTTGAGAGCTGAGAACTGAGGCCCTGATCCGAAGCCCATCAAAGTCAGTAAGAGCACTTCCACAGTCTTCAGTGGGCTTTGGATAAGGCCCTGAGAGAGAGAAACTATAACCATGAGCTGCAGGGTGATCCATTCCTAGAAGGACATGCAGATTAATTTTAAAAAAATCTGTTTATTATGCTGAAAAGTAGAAAGTAGAGATTTTATAGCTCACTAGTAAAATAACTGACATTTTTAATTTAGATTTTTTTAAGATTTGTTCATTGAACTTTTAAATTTTGATTACACCCTGCCCTTTCCACCCCAGAAAAAGATAAGAAAGTTGAACTTGGGAGAACTGTAGTCTACACTTTCCCTTTCTAAATTATTTGAAAACTAAATTTACAAAGGGGGACTATAAATCCAATCCAAATAGAACCTGAGTGCAGAATTTTCTCCAGTTAGGGATTTACTTACTATATGGCTGTGATTATTCTTTACAAATCATCTAACAAAAAATTATCAATAATTTTTGATAATGCATCATTCTGTCTCTGAGACACTAAGAGATTTGCTTTAGAAAGCTAGAATGGTTCACAGTTCTGTGAAAGGGATGGCAGGGTTGCTACTGCAAGGTTGTGTACTCATAGTATTGATCATTTTCTAATTAAAAGTAATGGGCCAAATCCAGAAACCTGCTCAGCGCCTGGAGCACTCCTCAGGATTTGGCCAGTTATTTTTATTGCAAAGTGATTGTGCTTTTATGCTATCAGTCTTAAAGTAAATCTTCTCTCTAGTATCTTAAATACAGAACCATTTAAAAAACTCATTTGATAAAAACAGTAGTTGACATCAGTACATTTTGGACCAGATCTAAGTGGAGCTGAACTCCTGCTAAATACTTGCAACTTCCTATAGGAGTTTCACATGCTCAGCGCCTCTTAAGAATTGTTCCTTTATAACTATGATAACTGTACAGTGTGGCTGTATTCACACCCAGTGCTTTACTACACCAATTTTAAATTTTTGGTTCTTTTTTTCTGTTGAGGAGTTGCTTATAGAATCATAGAAATGTAGGCCTGCAAGGTCGAGTCCAAAGTCATCTAGTCCAATGGTTCTCAAAGCTGGTCCGCCGCTTGTTCAGGGAAAGCCCCGGCAGGCCGGGCCGGTTTGTTTACCTGCCGTGTCTGCAGATTCGTCTGATCGTGGCTCCCACTGGCCACGGTTCACCGCTCCAGGCCAATGGGGGCTGCGGGAAGCGGCCCGGGCCGAGGGATATGCTGGCCGCCCTTTCCGCAGCCCCCATTGGCCTGGAGCGGCGAACCGCGGCCAGTGAGAGCTGTGATCGGCCGAACCTGGGGACGCGGCAGGTAAACAAACCGGCCCGGCCCACCAGGGGCTTTTCCTGAACAAGCGGCAGCCCTAGTTTGAGAACCACTGATCTAGCCGGTGCTGAGGCAAGATTAATGACTAATAGCTTATATTTTTGCCTAGGAAACAGTTTCATAGCTAGAACTGCTAGCAGTTCAGACTAAGAAGGTCAGGGAAAATTTTTGGCTTACCTGTATTACACTTTCATCTTCAAGACGTACCTTTCTAGCCCATTTAATTGATATTAATGTTGGGCCGGATGTTATTGTAGGGGAGAGGCAGTCTGTGCAGGAGACATGGAGCTCTGGGGAACGGGCAAAGATTTTAGCCCTGTAGTAGATTCCCAAGCTGTGTGTGTACCTCAGCACATCCTCAGAGGCCCAGTGCCTCCACACAGATCCCTAAAGTACCCTCTGGCCCAAGGAACAATCGCTCCTGCAGAGCTACGCTCCTATTGGCCACCAACTCTGTGTCTGCACAAAAGCTCCCTCACTGATGTGGATTGCAGGCTTGAAGCTAATGCTACTGGAGTTCATGGGTGATTAACATCAAATGCTAAAGCTTTAGCTTCCCCCTGATGCCCTGTAGAGCCCAGACCTAGCACATCTCCAGAAGAGAAGCTTCTGCAGGATTCCCAGGAATGGGGATTCATGCCCCACTGTGTGTGATGCTGTTCACTCCACTGTCAGGCAGGCCCAGTAATTTTAATTTGTCAATACCACATCTGTGGGTGCATTAAGAAAATGTAGGAACAAAATGACAAATTAACCTAATAAGGTGTCCTAACAAATGTAATGCTAGCATGCCGTAACTATAATGAATAATTGTCATGCTTTTAATTTGAGTCGCTTATTCCAGAGAACTCGGATCACTGTACAGAAAATAATCTAACAGCCATAGCAGGCATGCCTATGGTGCTATTCAAATAATCGCAATAAGATGATGACAATAATGATGATACTCAGTTGAACTTTGCAAGCCAGAGAAGCACTATGCTTTAACTTACTGCTGAATAGAGCCTGGAACAATAACTAGTAATTCAAAAAAGTAAAAACAAAAATTATGTAGAGAAACCGTTTTGGAAAGGCTAACATTGGAAACTACAGCGGATGTACTTACACATTAGAAAAAATGTGCTTTCAAACAGCAAAATGTTGCTTGCTATAGTAGCGTGGGTTTCATTATGAAAGTGTTCTGTAGATCAGAGCTAAAACATGCAACATGAGGCTTTGATTGGCACTCTGGAATTTTATTTAATAGATGCCTCTGCCTGTGTAATGAGTAGAACTGCTGTGAGTGCACAGAGCAATACAAAGTAATAAGGGATGTTTCCGACTCAGACCCCCATCCTGCAAAGAGTTATGCATGTGCTTAACTTTATGCACTGTAAGTAGTCCCAGTGGACTCCTCATTTTTTGTAAAGTTAAGCCTGTATGTAGTCTTGGCAGGATCAGGGCATTACATACATGCTTTTAACACTTCCTTTGAAAGCTAGTAGAGCCATGTGTCAACTTCATGGTTAGACTGCTCTGTTTATAGGTTGTGCAGCCCCCCCAAGTGCCACAGAAGGGTGGCTACAGACATACTGGAGAGGAGACGGACTGCCAAGAATTGGGTAATACACGTGTTCTTTCCTCTGAAAAATTGGGCTTTTTTTTTTTTTTTTTTTTTTTTAAAGTAAATCGTAATGAGAAAAGTAGAGATAGGGCCCAGTTCTGGTCTGTTTGTACAAAACTCCTATTGGCTTCAATGGGTGCAGAATTGTGCATATGTTGTGATTTAAAAGCCCATGGGTTCTTCATATCTCACTGATGTGGGATGGTTTATGCTCTACTTTTTAAATGAATCATGACTTTAAAATCAAAGAATGTTGCCCCTGGTACATTAATTACTATAGTAACTGTGGCTCTGATGCTGTACCCCTTACTCAAGCAAAATTTCCATTGACATCACTTGGAGATTTGCTGGTGCAAGGACTGCAACAGGGTCCAGCCCTCGGTGCCTGGAGCTGTGATAAAAAGAAAGCTTCAGCTAGGGTAGTAAAATATGGTCTGTAATTTAGTACATACTCCAGCAGTATCTTTATAAGTATTTAAATGTAGCGCGTACTAATCTTGTATTGTACCTACCATGTGGAATACACCAAAACTGTGTTTCAGGCCATTTTATGCAGTAGCCACAATAAGACACTCTAAGGTGTACATTACATTAAGATAACACTCTTTTAGGGTCACTGAAGGCATCTGGCAGTGCCTTGTATCTCACAATGCACTTGAGACATTTATCTCACACTAACATATGTTTGTTTGTGTTTTATTATCTAATCATAAAATGGCATTTAAAATTGTGCTTTCTTATTAGCTCATTAGGTCATCTGGCCACACACACAGCTGGCTGTGTGTGTGAAATCCACTCAGCACCTCTGCAGCGTGGAAGGGCCAAAATGCTGGAGAGCTGCTGGAAATGCTGTGCAATGCACGCTGTCTAGCTCGAAAGTGCTTTTCCATAGGAACAAGTGAGATCAAACAGACTGTATGTTGGACCTCAGTAGATATGGGCTAACTGCAGAGGTGCCCTGTTTCCTGACTGTTCCCCTGCCACCACGGTGGTATTATCCTGTCCACAGTTCATTTATTCAGGCTCTCTTTGGGGTATAGGATGTTATTTTTCACTCCACATCAACACCTAGAACTTCATCACTGATATCATTGCTTATAGCTTATAGCTATTAATCTTACAGAGCTCTGCACAGAACGCTCCCATTGTGTGGGGGTAATGCGTACATAGGGACTGCAGGACTAGGCAAAAAAAATCGGAATATAGGCTCCTAAAAAAAAGGATTCTGCTGGAATAAATTCAGGGAGGAGAGAATGCTTAACAAATATTTTGCCAGTAATGTTCTAAATTTCTCTTTTTAAGCCCCAATCATGCAAAAGATCTTGGGATTGATGGGGAGACTTTTGATTCCAGTGGGGTGACGGGATATGCTCACATGCTCTTTGCACTATCAGGGCCCATATGGTGTAAGACTGGGTAGGCAAACTATGGCCTGCGGGCCGCATCCAGTCCATTAGACCTTTTAATCTGTCCCTCAAGGTCCTGTTGAGCAGCGGGGTTGGGGGCTTGCCCTGCTCTGGCGCTCCAGCTGGGGAGTGGGGTTGGGGGCTTGCCCTGCTCCATGTGTGCTTTGGCTCTGTGTGGCTCCCAGAAGCAGCAGCATGTGCCCCCCTCCAGCTCTGACGCGTAGGGGCAGCCAGGGGGCTCCACACACTGCCCCTGCCTGAAGCGCAGGCTCTGCAGCTCCTATTGGCCGGGAGCTGCAGGGGTGGCGCCTGCAGACGGGGCAGCGCGCAGAGCCACCTGGCCGCGCCTTTGCGTAGGAGCTGGAGGGGGGGACATGCCACTGCTTCCAGGAGCTGATTGAGGTAAGTGCCACCTGGACCCTGCACCCCTGACCTCCTCCCATGCCCCAATCCCCTGCCCCAGCCCGGAGCCCCCTTCTGCACCCTGAACTCCTCATTTCTGGCCCTACCCTGGAACCTGCACCCACAGTCCAGAACCCATATCCCCTCTCACACCCCAACCCCCTGCCTTAGCCCAGAGCCCCCTCCCATACTCCAAACCCTTCTGATTCACCCCCAGCCCACAGCCCCCTCCTGCATCCTAAACCCCTCATTCCTGGCCCCACCCCAGAGCCCGCACATCCAGCCGGAGCCCTCCCCGCTTCCCACACTCCAACCCCCAATTTCGTGAGCATTCATGGCCCGCCATACAATTTCCATATCCAGATGCGGCCCTCAGGCCAAAAAGTTTGCTCATCCCTGGTGTAAGCTGCTTGTGTGTGAATTAGAGCAGACAAGTCTTCCTCCAATAGGAAAACCATAATCCTCTGACTGACATCACAGCCTGTTACCATGAGAATGCCTGACTTGTCAAATCTGCTATTAAACTATGCCTCGGGATTATATAACATAGGGGGAAAGGACAGTTGATAATAGGCATATTTGTCAAAATGTAAATATTCTTGACAGTTAGGGAAGAGGCAAGAATGATTGCGACAAATACAAGATAGAAGCATAAAGGTATTTTACAAATATTCCACCCACCCCACCCCCAAAATAAATAAATAAATATCTTATGTACATTTGCTAATTAATAACAATATACTTAAAACATGAGCACTTATAAGCAAGGAAATGAATAGCTAAAGAGATCATAAATCTTATGCTGTCCATATAATAAATAACCATACTGTGTTCAATTCTTGGCCCTGGATCTGGCTGCTTTGTGCTGCCTTGAGAGTGCAAAGCACCCAAAAAGGTGCTCTAAAGGGACAGCTCAGCATTCCCCTGGCATAGGGAAATCCTGTATCAGCTCTATACTACCCACTTCCCCAGTGCTCCACAAGGATAATGGGAGAGAGGCTGCGTTTAGACCAGTGGTGGATTAATGATTTTGCAGCCCCTAGGCCCTGAAATAATTGCCACTCCCAGCCCCATATTAACTTGTTTTAGTTTTTTTTACAAATTCGTTTGAACTAAAATGAATCTAAATATCATTAAAATAATTGAACATTTACAAGTTTTATTATAAATAAAATTACAAGTACAGCGGACCCTCGCTTGAATGCGCGTCTGTATAGCACAATTTTGCTTATAGCGCGGGACCGCGCATGGATCCAAAACCCCGTGTTCAAGCGGGGGTCTGGTGCAGTTTAGGATTCTCGCGAGTATATTTACTAAATGGTATCGAGCCATCATTGGTGGTTTCAATATGCTCTATGATTGGTAGAATCTCGGCATCACTGATGCCGCGATTACAAAAATGCTACTATTATAAATTTGCCGCCCCTGCAAATTTGCCGCCCTAGGCCTAGGCCTTGTCGGCCTAGGCGATAATACGCCGCTACTTAGAGCCATCTTTTCCCAGTCTTCTCATTCACTCAATAGTACTTAGCACACACTTGGAGCATCTGAGTATTGAGCCCACGATTCTTGTAAAGCTTAAAGAAGTACATATTTCATTACAACACAATAATCTTAACTCTGACCCAAGGCATTTAAGAATATATTAGTATCTACTTATTTTCATTTAAAGGATGTTTTTGCTGGAAATACTATTACTTAATGTATGTATCAGTTAAAAGTAGGTTTTTTTAGCAAAATACTTGACTAATTTTCTTCAAACTTTGTGATAGTATTCTTCTTCACCTTCAGAGTTAATCTAACAATTTTGATCCTACTACAATTTTCTAAGATAATAGGGGAAGGGAGGACCTAATATATCTGATCCAAAGCTCACTGTCATTGGAAGAACTCCCATTGATTTTAATGGGCTTTGATTCAGGGCCTAAAGTAGAGATTAATAATGGAATCTGTTTGCACCCTTAACATGGAGAGGCTTTTAAAAAAATTAAATATTTTAGAATATGGTAGATGCAATTAAGAACATTACAATTTCATATCTTAGGGCACTGTATTACTTATTGAATCAAAAACATTTAACATATAAAAAGAGCCAGTTTAGAAAAAAGCACAGTTCAGCTATTAAAAAGGAAACATTACGTTTGAAAATAGCCTTGTTTGAAAAGGTTCAGCTGTTTAAATGATTTGAGAGTCATCATGGATACCTCAATGGAAATTTTTGCCCATAATTCTGAGGGTGTTAAAAAGCAATAAATAATTCAGGAAATAGTATAACAACATTATATCAGATAAAGGCACTTTTGTGTCTTTTGCTCTTTGCACAACAAATGTAACATGGAAGGAACCATATGGGCACAGTGGCATCCAAATGAGTGTGTATACTAACTATACACAACTTGCAAGGCCTAGCAGCCCTGCTGCTCTGGTAGGCTTCTAAACAAGACACTGAGCAGCACTAGAGGGCTCACAAAATTTTGAAAGGGATATTACCCATTCCTATACAGGACAGGAATGGTCACTGGAGAGCTGCATCCAGTTTTGATCACCTCACACTGAGGAAAACCTAGCCAAGGGTGAAACGGTCCTAGAGGGCAAAAGAGATGGCTAAAGGTATGTGATGATTTACATAAGGTTAGAGGTTTAAAAGGTTAGGATTTTTGATCACAGAAGTCAGAAGAAATTAGAGAAAACTTGACTGAGTTAGAAAGTATATTGGGGATGGTGAAAACTGATCAGTACCTTCTTTCTACCCTCTCATAATATGGAAGCAAAGGCTCATTCAAAATTAATGACTTCACACACTGTATAGTCAATCATCTGTGGAATGTACTGCTTCAGGATGATATAAGCAGTAGGGATATATTACTGACCACCTGACCAGGATGGTGACAGTGACTGTGAAATGCTCAGGGAGATTAGAGAGCCTATTAAAATAAAAAAACTGAATAACAACAGGGGATTTCAACTGTCCCCATATTGACTGGATACATGTCATCTCGGGATGGGATGCAGAGATAAAGTTTCTTGAAATCTTAAATAACTGCTTCTTGTAGCAGCTAGTCCTGGCACTCACAAGAGGAGAGGCAATTCTTGATTTAGTCATAAGTGGAGCACAGGATCTGGTCCAACAGGTGAATATAGCTGGACTGCTTGGTAATAGTGACCATAATATAATTAAATTTAACATCCCTGTGGTGGGGAAAACATCACAGCAACTTAACATTGTAATATTTAATTTCAGAAAAGGGGATTACACAAAAATGAGGAAGTTAGTTAAACAGAAATTAAAAGGTACAGCGCAAAAAGTGAAATCCTTGCAAACTGCATGGAAACTTTTTTAAGACACCATAATAGAGGCTCAACTTAAATGTTTACGTCAAATTAAAAAACATAGTAAGAGAACAAAGTGCCACCGGGGCTAAATAACAAAGTAAAAGAAGTCAGGCGAGGCAAAAAGGCATTCTTTAAAAAGCAGAAGTTAAATCCTAGTGAGAAAAATAGAAAGGAGAATAAACTCTGGCAAATGTAGTTTAAAAATGTAATAAGGAAGGCCAAAAAAGAATTTGAAGAACAGCTAGCCAAAGACTCGAAAAGTAATAGCAAAAACGTTTTTAAGTACATCAGAAGCAGGCAGCCTGCTAAACAACCATTGGGCCACTGGACGATCGAGATGCTAAAGGAGCACTCAAGGAGATAAGGCCACTGTGGAGAAACTAAATGAATTCATTGCATCAGTTTTCATGCCAAGGATGTGAGGGTGATTCTCAAACCTGAGCCATTCTTTTTAGGTGACAGATCTGAAGAACTGTCCCAGATTGGTGTCATTAGAGGAGTATTTGGAACAAATTGATAACCTAATAGTAATAAGTCACCAGGACTAGATGGTATTTACCCAAGGATTCTGAAGGAACTCAAATGTGAAATTGCAGAACTACTAACTGTAGTCTGTAACCTATCATTTAAATCAGCTTCTGTACCAAATGACTGGAGGATAGCTAATGTGACGCCAATTTTTAAAAAGTGCTCCAGAGGTGATCCCAGCAATTACAGGCCGGTAAGCCTGACTTCAGTATTGGGCAAACTGGTTGAAACTATAGTAAAGAACAAAATTGTCAGATCTATAAATGAACATAACCTACTATAATTCTTTGAGGGGATCAACAAGCATGTGGACAAGGGGGATCCAGTGGATATAGTGTACTTAGATTTTCAGAAAGCCTTTGACAAGGTTCCTCACCAAAGGCTCTTAAGCAAAGTAAGCTGTCGAGGGATAACAGGGAAGGTCCTCTTATGGATTGTTAACTGGTTAAAAGATAGGAAACAAAGGGTAGGAATAAGTGGTCAGTATTGAGAATGGAGAACCCAGGGGTCTGTACTCAGCCCACTCCTATTCAACATATTCATAAATGATCTGGAAAAAGGGGTAAACAGTGAGGTGGCAAAATTTGCTGATGATATATAACTACTGAAGATAGTTAAGTCCTAGACAGACTGCAAAGAGCTACAAAAGTATCTCTCAAAACTGGGTGACTGGACAACAAAATGGCAGATGAAATTCAATGTTGATAAATGCAAAGCAATGCACATTGGAAAACATAATCCCAACTATACATATAAAATGATGGGGTCTAAATTAGCTGTTATCACTCAAGAAAGAGATATTGGAGTCATTCAGGATAGTTCTCTGAAAACATTCACTCAATGTGCAGTGGGAGTCAAAAAAGCAAACATAATATTGGGAATCATTAAGAAAGGGATAGATAATAAGACAGAAAATATCATATTGCCTCTATATAAATCCATAGTATGCCCACATCTTGAATACTGCCTGCAGATATGGTTGCCCCATCTCAAAAAAGATTTATTGGAATTGGAAAAGGTTCAGAAAAGGGCAACACAAATTATAAGGGGTATGGAATGGCTGCCATATGAGGAGAGATTAATAAGAACGGGACTTTTCAGCTTGGAAAAGAGACGACTAAGGGAGGGCTATGATAGAGGTTTATAAAATCATGACTGGTGTGGAGAAAGTAAATAAGGAAGTGTTATTTACTCCTTCTCATAACACAAGAACTAGGGGTCACCAAAGGAAATTAATAGGTAGCAGCTTTAAAACAAACAAAAAAAGGAAATATTTTTTCACACAATGCACAGTCAACCTGTGGAACTCCTTGCCCCAGAGGATGTTGTGAAGGCCAAGACTATAACAGGGTTCAAAAAAAGAACTAGATAAGCTATAGAGGGTAGGTCCATCAATGGCTATTAGCCAGGATGGACAGGGATGGTGTCCCTAGCATCTGTTTGCCAGAAGCTGGGAATGGGCGATGGGATATATCACTTGATGATTACCTGTTCTGTTCATTCCCTCTGGGGCACCTGGCATTGGCCACTGTTGGAAGACAGGATACTGGGCTACATGGACCTTTGGTCTGCCTCAGTATGGCCGTTCTTATGTTCTTATGTCCCTGGGTCAAATGTTAGGGATAGAATTTTGAAGGTGAGAGATAATTGCGTAGTTATTAGAATACGCAAGCTACAACACCATCTAATCACATGGTTTAGGCATAAGGCTGCTGAGGCCAGGAAGCAATCCTTTCTCCCCCCATAAGCAGCATTATACAGTTAGATAAGTGCATTATAATGGGATTCCATCTTTCTTTGCAGAATTAAGTGTTCACCACTGCCAGACTTCATGAGCCAATGTTCTCTCTGGTCTGGATTGGCAAACCCTATGATTCCTGTTATCACACTTGGGGAGAGGAAGAGATGGGCTCTAAAATCATAGAGTGAGAGGTAGATTCCTTAAAATACAAAAAAGGAAGAGATGGGACACTAGGAGAGAAACGGAGAGAAAAGTATAGATCCTTTACAAGTGGAATGAAGGGACAGTGTGTTCCAGTTCAGGGCAACTGCACCTGTATTTCCCCTCCAGGGTCCAGCAAGGCCACCTACTCTTGGGCTTTCAACTCCCAGCCATCATCTCTCTTGGGTGGAGACCTGTATCTCTCTACGTCCTGATTGGGGTATTTCCAGGCCACACAGTTCCCTGCCTATGCTGAGTTCCCCAGCAAGATAGATGGCCTCAGCAGGCCTGCTTTGCTTTCCTTCTTCTGAGACTATAAACAGTGTAATTGCCACTATTATACGTTACCCCTCAGCTCTTTCTAAGCAAGTACTTCTATTCTTAAGGTAAAAGCATTACAGACAAAACATATTAAAATGAATAAAAGGAACTATTAGCATGCTAATAAGCTTACCCAGAGATCACCCCCTGACTCAGGCAAGGGGTCTGGCCCATGAACAGCCATTTAACCCTCCCCTGCCCCCCCACACAAGAGTTTTTCCTGCGGTTACAAGTTCATTATCTCTTTAGCTCAAAAGAAGCAACCCCATGAATCTGTGAGTCATCCTTTTATCTGGTCTGGTCCTCATGTAACAGATGATCAGCAGCCAGAGGCTTTCTCCTCAGGTCACAGCTTCAAAAGGGTGGGTCCAGAAGTGAGGAGTTACCTTCCCCTCTTCCCAAGTATTTCCTAAGAATGCCTCTTACCTTTATTTGTCTAGCACATTGTTTCAAATAGTCCTTTGAAGCACATAACACTTCCCAGCGTTTATATTAGTCAGGTCTCCTCTCTAAAGATGTTATATACAATTCCACAATAATACATAAACATTTTCATGAGAAGAGCAAGACCAGGGCCTGAAAACAGCCGGAGAAGGACAACTAACTGCAAAGAGAGCCTCTTTAGGTTGCTGGTTCAATTCTGTCCCTGGTCGGCTATACTTGATAGTTCATTCCCCTTCCAAAAACACAGGAAATTGATGGTGAGGGCACACATCCTAGGGTTCCTATGTCCATGTCACAATTCATAGTCTTGTTGACAGTCTCAGCTGAGAGGCAAAGAAGCAAATGGGTATGGAGACTGAAGTGTACTCTTATCCACAGGGATGGGCAGTCCCTCCAGTCTTTGGAGGGACATTGGCAGAACAGGAGGTAGGCGCTTGTACTGCCAGTGACCATGCAGTATATTTTCTGTGGATAGTAATTTCTTGACATATTTGTTCAGTTTACAGAGGGAGGGAAGCCATGGGGAATTGAGAAAGTTATTTGGACAGAGGGAGGAAGGGAAAGAGAGGTTGAAAGAAAGAGGGTAGAGATCTATATTGCCCTCAGATCATATATGGAACTTTGAGAGATGTCATTGTGAAAACTTCATGCAGAGCACTAAAGGGTTCAAACCTGGGGAATGCATCCAAATCAAGAAGGGCTAAGTGAGATTTTTTCCTTTTAGTGCAACAGAGTCAAAGTAACTTTGTAATCTGTCAAGAAAAATGGTGGTTTTATTTTAGAAATTTCTGTTTAGGAAAATGGGATAATTTCTGAAGAGCTTTAAAGCTAGATTGGAATTTAGCGTCTTTTAAAGTTCTCTCATCCCTACTTTTGAGACATGTACAATTGTCATTTTATTCCTTGAGCTTACACAATTTCACAACATTAGCTTTTAATTCACTATATAGTATTATGGAGTTGTTGCGGGAGACATAGCAGCTAGATTCATTTGAAATTCTAGGACAAATAGGCTTTAAAAAGCAAATGCATCCATTTTGACACTAATTATGTGTCTTTTCCATGTGTCGTAGTAGCTCATGTCACAAATTGCTCTCATTTGCTTCTCAGTGTAAAATGTGTGAGAGATGATGAGTGCAAAATGATATGCTTTAACCAGGTGTAGAACAGATCTAAAACCTACAAGGGATCCTTGCAGCAAACAAAGCAAAGGTGGTATGGAAATCAAACTCTCTAACATGTGAAAGATAAAGGGACTTTCAGTGTGTATTAATTATTGACAGATTCTAGATGTAGGTATAAAGTGCATTGCAACATGCACAGAAAGCTGAAATGAATACTACCAGACGAACTTTTCTCTTTCAGGTTCTTTGAGATTTAAGTTCAGGAATCGCATAGCTAGGTATACATCTGATACTGATGGTTTGACTAACATCTCTAAAAAAATATCCGTGTTGTTCTTAAAAATGGCAACAATTTAAAATAGCTCTTTCCCCTCCTGCCACTTATGACAACGCAAAGGATTTAATGCATTTAAGCGAATTAGAGAAATCTTGTGTTATTGAGCCAGTGTTTGTTGCTAGATAATGGACAAGATTGACATTGCTCTTGTGTACCAAATCCTCTAGATGTGTCACAGTTTATTTGGTGCCAATTGGTGTTTCTGGTCTTCTCAGCATAGAGCCGTTCTTTTACTGGCTAGAAGTAAAAATGGGAGAAATAAGAAATATACTAAAAATAGCTCATTAAAATTAATGCTAAAATTTGTTTTTTTAATTTTAAATATACTACAGCCACATTACACATAGGCATCTTTAGTATGTCAGAAGAGTTTTAAGCTGCACATTTCTTTTCACCTGTGCTACAGAATTCAAACCTGGCATGCTTTACACGTAATGTAGTTTGACAGTTCATTTGAAATAAATGTGCCGATAACCCTTAAAAGTGGTAATAAAATACTCTTTGCTCTACTGTACAGATGATTAATACCACTAAAGTAATTAAATTCCATTAGGCTGGGGTTCACGTACCCAAGGAATTGGTGCCAGGATTTAGCAGATTTCTAGTGAGGACAAAAGACTAATGCCTTTTAAAGCCATGTTTCACAAGTAAAATCCCAGGAAAGTCTATTTTAACTTAGGACATCTGCTTGTTGTGATTGTTGGAGCTATTGATGCATTGGATCATTAGCAGGGTAGCGTAAACTACTGTTTTCCTGTTGACAAGGATCTCTCACCAGGAGCTGCTAGCTTTCTGCAAAGGGAGAGAAGCAAAGCAGGGCAGCCAAGCTGGGTCTTATGCACGGGCTTTGACTTACAGAATTATTGCTAACTGTATACTCTCTGATGGTAGGAAACAGCATTTTGCCCCCAGCCATTTTTCCCAAGATCAGAGCCAAAGTAACTCTGTCTCCTGCTGTTTTGTAGCTGTAGATTCTTAAAGACTGGCATTATTGTAGTCGATGAACAGTTTGCCCCCTTTCAGATGGCTGCAGTA
Organism: Malaclemys terrapin pileata; assembly: GCF_027887155.1. Classification (NCBI taxonomy): domain Eukaryota; kingdom Metazoa; phylum Chordata; order Testudines; family Emydidae; genus Malaclemys; species Malaclemys terrapin. The sequence goes on along the minus strand of NC_071507.1, from coordinate 22,948,110 downwards.
ATGACCCACAGGGGAGGCAGTGGTTAGGCAGTGCTGACAATGTGACCAGGTGCTGCAACATAAGCATTTCATTAAATATTGAAGCAATGGTTTTCAGTTACAGTGGCAAAAACGAAATTTGGTCTATGTCCAAATATGTGGCTATTTTTTTCTTTCAACCTCTTCTAATCACATTATTTTTTGCATGACCTTTCTGCTGCTAATTAGCTGCTGTCTTGAAAAGCATTGTGGGTAATATATCTAAGGTAATTCAGCATTCCACTTTACACACTGGTAATCATTCTTAATGTATGAATGATTTATTTACTGACTATATTTTATTTGCAATATTAAAATATGCAAACCATAAAAACTCTCTTATTATCACTATATTTCAGATCTACCAAAAATGAAAGGAATTTAGATTTCTGTAGAAAAGATACATGGCAGGGACTGGTATCATCACTATACAAACCACTATAAATGTGCAGCAAGGCGGTGAGTGCAGAATGTGTCGTTAGCAGGTGCAAAACAGGTCTAAAGACTCAATCCTGTCTTCATATACTTGGGCACGCTGCCTTTTGTGTGTCATAAAATCAGCTACTCTGTATGAGCACAGTAGATAATATTACTGGTATGTATGTCCATGTATCTCCGTGCAGGATCACGCCCTACACTTAGATGAGACTCAAGCAAATACTCAACTATAAAAACATAAACACCATAGCCACCCTTTGAATACAGACATGCATTTGAGAATGTAAATTATCAAAACAATACCAAAGACGAACACACATTATCTTAGCACTTTGTTTACACCTCCTGCCACCCCGCTTTAAAAATGCAATATCCCCCCCCCCATGTCTTTGTATGGAAATATTTGGATCTTTTTAAAAAAATTCAGATCAGACCTTGAGAGCAGTACTTTAATGTACAGACACTGCACGATGCATAATGTAAAACTGAACAGTGGACAGTGCTATACTAACTTAGTAACTAACAGACCGAAATAGGTCAGAACCAAAGACTGAACTTTCTACTGATCAGAAGGCTGCATTTGGCATCTTTATTTCCTTCTCCATTATTTGTAATTCTTTCCTACTCAAAACACATATTTCAAATTCTCTATAAATTTATCAGAATTAGAATCTCTAACAAGGGATCCACATAGTTTTGTCTTCTTCAGTATGATATTTGCTACATATGCTTTTCTTCTGTACAAATCACCTCTGTAAATGAGATTGTGAAGGTGTTTTTGTAGTTTGAAAGGTACTTTATCTATCGGGGTATTTATCTATTTAAGAAATATTTTCAGGAACGCACATGGTTACACTGAAAAATAAACAAGTATATAGAATATGTATATCTACACACACTAAAAAGGATAGTCTGATAATTGATTGGGGGAGGATCTTACTGACAAATGATTATCCATGTCCTGCTTGATAAATATAAAATTAGTCAAGCAATTTTTTACATAATCTATTTTATATACTTTACATGTGGTGACAGCATATTCCTTATAGTAGCAGTGCTAAAGTACTTGTAAGAATCCTGGTCCTCTTCCCTCTTGTATTTCTCTGTGAGAAAAGGCTTTCCTTTTACACATTTACTTGTTTAAATCCATCAGTTCTTACTTCATCAAGATAGTTTAAATCCATCCCTTCTTATTTTATAAAATATTGCTTACCTATGATGCTGAAAATTGGCCATTGTCCTGAGAAAGTTTCATATAAAGAGAACAATTGGTCAAAATTTTAGGATTAAACAAGTAATAAAGAAATATACAGAACAGCATCTCTTCTTTACCGTTGTTCAAAGCAGAAAAGCTGGTTTGCATAAAAAATGTTTACAATATAAACATTGGAAAAACAAATTTGTGATATTTCTACAATTAGGTTAATTAAATGATGCCTTCCTGACACATAATAGGCCTGATTCCACACTTACATAAACAAGCGAAAATGTGTGGAGTGTAATTCCACAGAAATGAATACAATTACACTGGTATGAGATCCGAATCAAGAACAAGGATTTGGGATTTTTAGAGAAAGCAGCATTTTCAGAGACCATTTTCAAAGATGCAACATGATCAAAGGGGAAGCAGCTACACAATATGAATGTTTTCCTTTAGTTTTGTTTTGATATGCTTGTGAAAGTTTGCTGTATTGACTGTTATGGAGACTAATGTGTATTCCATCTTATTTATCTCAGGAAAGGTACAGTATAAATAGTAGTAGTGCAGTCTTCCACACACTGCCCTAATAATAATTTTCAAATGTCCATCAGTTCTGGTTGTCTTGATATATGATGGCCAACATATAACCAGCTGAGCACCCAAAAAAAGGTGTGTGCAGAATTTTGAACTGTGCTTCAACTATGTTCCAGAGAGACCACCTCAGAAGTGCCCCTTTTCATGCCCCTTCATTTCTTGGCCCTTCTGTTGAGGCTTGCCGCAGGTAGGGGACATCTGTGAGGTGGACATTTGCCCGCTATGAAATATAGTCAAATAGAAAAACAAGCTGTAGTGGCAGGCAAAATTTAGGATCCAGTCCTACAGTTTTGATGCAAACACTACTTCCATTGTAGTCTATAAGAGTTTTATATGTGTAAAGCCTACTGGACTTGAATCCTCTGAATTTAGCTCATCATCAAATGAAGTAGTAGGGTAAACCATACAGAACAACTTTATATTATATTTTTAGTATGGTGGTTGTTTTCAATTAGTGTTATCTAAGACAACCGTTCAGTCTTTGGCATATATCTCATCCAACTTTCTTGTGGATCAGAATAAAATCCAGACGGAAGCTGAATTGGAGTTCAGTTCTGCATCAATAACCTTAGGGTCATATGCGTTGGTCTGTCTTCCCTTGATAATTATAACTTATGAACATACTAATACTAGAGCCTGATTCACCACGGCATGACTCCAGTTTTACAGTGCTGTAATTCTGTTGAAATCAATGGCGTTACACTGGTGTAAAATGAGTAGGACAGTGATGAATCAATCCTTTAAGTTTGAGACCACTTGTGATTTGTTATGGTTGTGGCCTTTAGCCCGGCTACATGAGGTAAAGATTCCAATCCTCCATTTATGTCAGGAGTCCTCTCAATATTCCTTTTTACTGGTTATAAAATCTCCATCTCTTGATTGTTGAAGAAGAAATATCCCAATTTCCTTTTCTGGAAGGCTGAGAAAAAATTGGGCTCTATCTGAACTAGTCACCATTCTTAGGATGCATTTTATAAAGGTGTTGACAGGCCGGCAGAGGGACATACAATGCAGTATGCATATAACAGTCATGCTTTTGTGGGATATCATAACAGTGCAACAAACTTATAACCAAAATAAGTCACGCTCGACACCCCAATAACAGAGTTCAGACAGGATCTTTTGCTTTATCTTTTCTTTTCCTGTTAGCTTTTATGCTTTTGAGACCTGGAAACTCTGGTTAAGATCAAGACGGGTAGAGTTTAACTCCCCACCCTACTCCATACACTCCTACCAATCATAAATAGAAAAGGGAAAAAATGACAGGTATTTGTTACCTTTTTGTTTTGGATATATCAGTCTTCACGCACCATTATCAGGTATCTCCACAGTAATGGATCAATCATAGCGTCTGTCCATCTGTTCTGAGTTATCCACCCCTTTAATGTATTAATAAATGTGTCTGATTGCAGTGGGAAAGGTTCCAGGAATCTTTGTAGCTGTCTATATTAGTCCTAGAGAAGAAGCCAAAATGCAGATGTTTTTTATGAGACAAAGAAATTCTCCATTAATAATTGTATTATATCATATTTTAGGATCTGGGGCACAGAAGCAGATACTAATGGCTCTAAGAACCAAATATTGTGGCATTTGTGTAGCCCTAAAAGAAAACAGAGGGAAAGGACCAACACTCTGGTAAAACACAGAAACCTCATTTTTGTTTTAATGGCTCACCTTGTGTTCGTTCCTTTTTAGCTCTCCTGTAATAAACTTTCAACGTTGATGAGTTATGGATGTGAAGAAACCAGGGGCCTGTTTTTTGTCTCAGGGTGCACGTTTGCCGCTTTGCCATTCTTTTACATTTTCATTCTTCATGCTGATGAGTCAGTGCAGATTTATATTACCATGTTATTATGGATAGTATAGACTGAGTCTCCTTGAAAGTAATGGCATGTGATTGCTTACCCCATTACTTTCAATGGGACTAAGTCTATGTCATCCTTAGGGACTCAATCCCATTGAAAGTAATAGTCTGAGACTGCCCACATCGTTACTGTGCTTTAAATTGGATTGAATTTATACTGATCTGCAGAGGCCTGCCACAAAAGTCTCATTTTTAAGACATAAACTTGATAAAAGTTTTGTGTTAGTGTTTGGAAAGTTTAACAGCTGGTTTGAAAAGTGTGTTTGTAATATTAAAAAGATTATTTTTATATTGTTCAAACTCTTTAACATTTGCCCCTTAACTGTTAAAGAAACCCCTAGAGGAGCACTTTTAGTGAAGTTATTTCCTCTCCCTTAATTCTTCCTTTAATATTTTTTCTAGTTCTTTTTAGAAAAGATGCTTTTGTCACTTTTGCTTGGTACTTTTGCATAGAACTCAAATAGTTAGTGTCGGTGACGCTTCATTTTCTCAAACCTTTGGAATATCTCCTTTTTAATGCACATAAATAATAATGGATTACTTGGAAGGAAATTATCCATTGTTCCTACCTACACATGACACCATTTAATCCTGTTAGCATAAAGTACATGCCTGGTGAAAACATTCCATTTATGCAAAAATAAATGTATTTTTTGTGTTGCAACCCTTTCTCTGAATCTGTTGTTATAGATTTGCTAAGTTTATTTGGAACAAGAGCTTTATTTATTCCTTTATTAATGTTAGGTGCTAATATTGCTTTGGAAACTCACAGTGCATTTATATACTTTTATACTGCCACCAAATGAAACAAGATAGAAATGAAATCCATTCCGGAAAGATTAATGTTATGATGATAATGCACTGGGTGAAACAGAAAGAGTAAAACTCTGATTTTACTTAAAGCTGTGTTTAGTCCTAAGAAAAGGAAAAGTTGATGGATGAAATGAGCATTTTTAGTTTAGGATTCAAAGAGGAGTACATGTGTCTTTTGCGTATATATACACAAACAGTATCATAGAAGAGCCCGGTATATCTCTGTAATATATATTCCAAGCACTTCTACCAAATGCATGCTTTAGAATAAAATATACTGTACCTACCTTATTTTATCTGTAATGCGTCATACAATATCATACAAGAAATGCACCTATCTTTTTAGGTAATCACCATGACATAATTCATTTCAAAACAGATCACAGCCCCACAGCTGTTGCAAGTGATTTATTAATTGAATCAGCAGTATTTCATACACACTCATATTTATTAAAACCCTTCAGAAGCATTCAAACACATTCCAGTCCTATGGAATGAATTAAAAACATGCCTTTAAGGGGTAGTATGTACTTTGTTTTATGCTTATTAGAGAAATTGCTATATGGACAAGTGTCATAGCTAGTCATGAGTCACTGTAACAGAAGAAAATGAAATATGCACACAACCACATACGAAAGGCATATTATATACTTTCTCTCATGTATAATAATAGTAATATTCCCTCATGCAATCTCATATATAATATGTATGTGCATATTATGTATAGATCGTGTGTATGTATGAATTTTGTATATACACACATCTATACGTTTGTATCTCTATATATTCCTCTGTATGCTAGCTATACATTATTATTACCTTTATTATTTTTCATTTATTACTGCAGTAATGCCCAGCATTCTGGATGAGGATTAGGGCTCCATTGTGTTAGGTATAGAATAAACACACATGAAGAATCAGTTCCTGCTCTGCTCTAATTGCAGTGCAAGAAGACAAGTGATAAACAAATGGTGTGAGAAGAGGGATTCAATTAGATATATTTATTTTTATATGTTTGCGGTTTTGTTGCCACCATGTGGGCCTCAGGATATGAAAGACACATGGTGTGTGAGGTAATATCTTTTATTGGACTAACTTCTGTTGGTGGAAAGGACAAATTTTCAAGCTTCATAGAGCTCTTCTTCAGAATTGGGAAGGCAACCAGAGTGTCTAAGATGTTTGGACAGATTGTTAAGTGTAAGGGGATCATATGTGTTGTAGGAGACCACTTAAATATACATTGCATTTAAAAATATTAAAATATTAGATGAAGTAATATCCCCAGTTAACCCCATCTGCTCTTCAATATAATCATAATTAATTACCGTAGGTGATTTCTTACAAGTGTTGTGGCAAAGAGAGATCTTGAAGAGGGATTTGAAGGAGAGGTTAGTGGTCCTACGGATCAGCCCAGGAGCTGGCGTAGATTCAAAATTGTGGAGGCAGCAGGTGATGCAATAAGAGGTGACAACAGATAAGCAAGCAGGGACAGAGTTGTGAAGGGCCATCAAGGAGAGGACAAGAAGCTTGAATTTGATATGGTGATACAGGGGGAGCCAGTGGAGGGATTCAAAGAAGCAGAGTTGGGAGGATGTGTTCAGAATAATGAGGGAATGGGACTTTAGTAGCCGTGTTTTGAAAGGGTTATGGTGGTAGAGTTATAATTTTCCATGCAAAATAGAGTTCTGGGAGGGATATAAAACCTCATACTTCAGGCTTTAAGCCAATCTCTAACTATTAAGGACTAGGATGAGACCTTCATGAGGGGCATATTATTTCACACCTGTCTATTGTGAGGTTTCTTATACCCTCCATTGAAGCTTCTGGTGCTGACTACTGTCAGAGACAGGACACTGAGTACATAGACCATGAGTCTGATCTGATATGTCAGTTTCTATATTCCTGTGATTGGAGAGGGGCAGTATTGGTCTATCAATGATAACGGCTTTAATAAAATTTCAGCAGTATCAAAAATGGTTATAAACCAGAATAAAAACCTCTTCTTTATGTCATCCCTACCCCAGTGAAACCACCACAAATTCCTCTCCCCTACACTAGGCTCACTGCTTAGCTCCATGACCCTAGCCAGGAGTGCCTCTGCCCTCTCACCTGGCCCTCTTCCTCTACTGTCTTTCTGCAAATCTGTCCCTCAGATTTAAACATTTTAGCTCTTTTGGTGATTCATGTTTTTGATCAATTAATTGCTGAGACCCATTTCAAAAATTCATAGGAACTTAGATGTTTAGCTACGAATATTTGCCAAAATTTGGTCTGTAATATTAGAAGCCATTTCTGAAATCTGGGCTCTAACGTCCAAGGCCAAGATTTTCAGAAATGACAAGTGACTTTTTTTGATTACTTCCATTTTTGGGTGCTCAACCTCAAGTAAATTCATTTAAAGAGGCCTGATTTTCTAAAAGTGATTAGTATCCACCCTCTAAAAATTAGGGTCCTTAATGATGTCTCAAGTTGGGCACCTACAGATTGGGGCATCCCAAATCACAGGTCACTTTGAAAAAAATCTTGACCCAGAGCTGCATGCATTAATCTATAATGCTGAAGACATTTTTCCTACTAGAGATCATGTTTTCAACCCAAATGAAAATACTGTGGTTTACTCTGTGAAGTAGAAATTCCAGTGTGTGTATCATTATTATCTATTTATGTATTTCTGCCCTAAATATTCTGCAGCTTCACTTACTCTCTATTTAGGCTGTCCTGTTTAAACTCATAGGGACAAACGATTCTTTCAACCTACAGACAAAGCTACATCTGTGATAGCAGTAATCGCTGGATAGACGTGGTCCTTTGGGGCCAGATTCTGCCAGTCTTATTCATGTTCTGTAGCACCTTACTCCAAACATAGTCCTATTGAAATCAATAGCCCAATGTGAATAAGAATTTCAAATCATAACCCTTTGTTTTCATTCAGAATATTTTTGGGTACAAGCCCATTTCTTCTACCATAAGACTGATTAAAAGAGTGTTTTGCTTATGTGTATATTTATTTATTTTTCCCCAGTTTGATATCTGAGCATGTAAGCATTCCTTTGGCCAGCAACTAGTTAATTCCTCTGCTCCAGCTTTTCTCTTTTGTAGCACGTGACCCTGACTCAACTAATCACTAGAGAGGAAGGATGGCCCACTGGTGCCATCCTGGGAGTGGGGAATCCCAGGTTCAGTTCTCTGCTCTGCCACAGACATCCTTTGTGACCTTGGCCAAGTCACTTAGCCTTTCTGTGCCTAAGTTCCCCATCTGAAAAATGGGGATAATAACACAGATCCTGCCTCACAGGGGTATTGTTGGATGTTCAGATGCTATGCTGATGGGGTCCATATAGGAAGCTAAGATAGATAACCACTCATTAGTTTCTGGTCCCCAAACAATAGGCTAGCATGGACAGCAAGGAGTATTAAACTGCTCTTGATGTCTTGGCCATTTGGATTGTGTCCAGGAGAGATGACCCCCAAATGCCAAATCTGAACTTTCCTGAAGTACATGGTGTTTGGATCTAGGATTTTGGTTCTGACTCATCTCTTGTTCAGCTCTGGGGTTGAATAGTAACTCACTGTGGAAATAACATTTCAGGCTGCAGCCTGAGGGGCAAATCCATTAACCAGCACCCAGCCTGAGTTCTTGGGCTGAGCACTGGGGTGATTCTACAGTAGGAAGGAATTCTTCCCCATTCAGACTGCAAAGCTTGTTTGCAGTTGCCAATACCACACTGAATCTACAGTAGACCCTGTAGCCCCTTCAATGATGGGAAGCTTAGCAACAGATTTCTCCCCTCTAATAACAGATCTTTTGTATCATCATGGCTGATGTCCTTCATATTGTGGCTAGTAGGTGCCTGGTATATTTTTTAAATTCCTGTATCTCTTAGGGGGCTACTAGACCATTCGAAGATAGGCATATACCATGTTGCACTGCAGAAACCCCAATCTGACTGTGGTCCCCTATGATTCACTCTAGCATCCATGCCTTTGAACTAAAACTGCCCCCTTCCTTCATTTTTAGCTTGGGACAAAATTATGGTATCATGATATTGTAGCGTACATTTTGCTGTTTGCTTATTACTGTGAGGTTATAGTGTGTCATCATGTAACATTGGGATGTAACATCATGTCATGACAATGTAACACAAATACAAGCCAATACTTCTTGGAAAATAATAATCTGAAACATAGATATGTAATTGGATGGAGAATCCTGAAAGCAGTGACAGTTAAAATGGGAAGCAGAGTAGAAGTATTCAGAAATTGTAGGAAGTTCAGAGCAGAGCAACACAAATGGTTAGGTAGCTGGAGGGATTGAACTAAGAGAAAAGATAATGGCCCTGATTCTCATTTACACTAATGCCACTTTACAACATTCTAGCAATGTAAAGAGGGTGTAGTTGTAATTTATGCCCTTCACACTGCCATAGCATTGTATAGTGGCCTTAGGATAACTGAGAAGTGGGCCCAAAAAGTGCTAAGCATTTATAGCTTGGGTAAGTGATGTGAACCCTGGGAGATGGATAAAGTCTACAAATATTTGCAGACTGTGAACTCCACAGGCCTCATTTTCCTCCTTAGAACAAGTGTATCTAAGTTAACTTGCATGGAAGTTTACTCCAATCTTGCAGTGGGAGAGGTAGAAGGAGAAGAATTACTTAATGTAAAAGAAGGGGTATAACTGGAAGTAATGGGATAACACTGCGAAAGGGGAACAACAAAAGGTTGAACTCCCTGAAGGTGATGTCTAATATCCTGTAAAATAATTTCCTAAGGGCAGCAGTGGAAGCCCCACGCCTTTTATATTTAAAACTAGACCGAAGAAAACATCGGTAAGTGAACAATCCTTAGGGACCAATCCTGCACTGACAGGTTGATGGACCATAGTGCTACACTGACTGAGGCTTCTCCTGAGGCCTGACCCCTTTTCTCCAGTTCCACTCATCATACTACAGGGGGCACACAACCCCCTGAAGGATGTATTACTATATGGCACATGGGCCAACTGTAGGGTTGATTGAAAATTTTCAGTTGAAACTGTTTCTTGATGGAAATTGGGTTTTCAACTAAATATTTTGGTATTTCATCCAAAGAGTTTTATGCTGAAACCAGAAAAATCTCCATGATACACCATGGCAAAAGACATCTATGACACACTTTCTTCCCTCACCAAATGAGGAGAAAATGGCACATCATAGAAGATGTAGTGTGGCCAGAGAACCTGGCCTGTAGATGAGAATGGGAGCATAAGGCACCCAAACGACAACTTCCATGAGGTACTACAGCACCCTTTTAAATCTAAATATTCTGGATTTCAGCCAAAGTATTTGGGTTTCTTGATATTTCACTGAAAAGTCAAGATTTCCTGCAGAACATTTTGATGAAAATGAAAACATGATTTTGTTGACATTTTTAGGGGGGGGGGGGGAGTGAGGGGGGGTATTTTCTGACCACCATTAGCCAACCAACTCTGGGACCCTGCAGGTGCTCTACATGCAGAACTGTTAAGAAGGGGGCTGTGGGAAGTGGATGGAGAACTCATGGATACGATCTCTGCATCACACTGATAGCCCTATGCAGATCCTGGATCCTTTCCTCTACTCTGCTTGGAACATGGAGATCTCTCAGTTTCTAAGGTGGCATTAACCTTGTGCTGCAGCCATGCGAAAAGACAGAGGGGGAGGTCCCTAACCTTATGTGAAGTAAAATATAACTTTATGTTGGCAGGAGTAGAGGGTGGGTTGGATTGATCTTCTGGAGCAGAGAGATTAAAGTTGTCTTTCGGCAGTATTGGCCTGACACTGCACTCCTGGATGACAGTTGTCAGATGGGATATTCTAATGGCGGATGTGTGCTCATGCAGTCATGTGAGTTGTTAATCATCCTTACATTATCCCCAAGTGCTAATGGAGATGAGTCATGTATAGATCTGAGGGAGTAGATTGGCAGCAACATAGGCATTATGTGGTTACCCCTGAATGGTGTTCTTTTCTTGGATCCTCAGTAGGACTTCACATGTGTGGAATCCAGATGGGATGCACACCTCCAGTAGGTCCAATGCCATTCATAGATTTTAAGGCTATAAGGGACCATTGTAATCATCTAGTCCATGGGTTGGCAACGTTCGGCACGCGGCTCGCCAGGGTAAGCACCCTAGTGGGCTGGGCCAGTTTATTTACCTGCTGACGCAGCAGGTTCGGCTGATCGCGGCCCCCACTCGCCGCGATTCACCGTCCCGGGCCGAGGGATATGCTGGCCGCGGCTTCCCGCCGCCCCCATTGGTCCAGGACGGTGAACCACGGCGAGTGGGGGCCGTGATCGGCCAAACCTGCCGTGTCAGCAGGTAAATAAACTGGCCCGGCCTGCTAGGGTGCTTCCCCTGGCGAGCCGCGTGCCGAACGTTGCCGACCCCTGATCTAGTCTGACCTTTTGTATTACACAAGTCATAGAGTTTCACCATGTAATTCCTGTGGAGGAGAGAGTTATTCTTCCTTGGTATACAAGTGAAAACTATCAAGCTCATTAACTTGTGGAAGTTGTGGTGGAACTAGAGCATATCTTTTAGAAAGCCATCTAATTAAAGACTCCAAGTGATGATGAATTTACCATTTCCTCTGGTAATCTGTTCCAATGTCTATTTACCTTCAGTGTTATAAAGTGGCATCTTATTTCTAATTTGAATTTTTGCAACTATAACCTCCAGCCATTTGATTTGGTCCTACTGTGAACGTAAGTTTCACTTGTCTAAGCCAGGATTTTGGTTGTTCTCGTGTCAGGATAGTAACATTCTCTTCTAGACAGTCAATGAATCCTTGGCCTGATCCCATTATTGACCTTCTAGTGTTTCCTTTCAGAGATCCAATCCTTGACCCTGTTATGGACTTCTGGAAAGCTCATTATTGGGTTGTGTCTAGCTGAGGGAATAACTTTCAATGAATAATTTATTCAGTGAATGTGTCCTCTTTTTCTGCATATAGGATATCCCCATTCAGATTGTGATTTCCTCAAATGTGTTTCTTGTTTGCATGTATTTGACTAATATTGTTTTAATCTCCCTCCCACCCCCCATGGTTTTACTGTGAATATTTTAAAATCAAGCTTGGTTACATATAACTGGTTGGATAAGTCACATAGTATTATTTGTGTTCCTTGATTGTATAAGACCACATGCACTCCTGGCATGAATATATGCACAGGTGAATTTATGATTCCACAAATACTTATGCGTGTGGCAAGTAACTTTTACCATTTAAACACAATCAATCAAATGTTTGTGGAAAGTGGCCCCAAAATGTGTGAACATAGCAAAACAAATTTGTGTAAAAAGTTGAACAAATATTCACATAAATTGAATTGTGCTCTAATTGTGAGTCAGTGAATTGCAATAGAGTACAGCTAACTATACTTAATTTACATACCACATCCTCTGAGTGAAAATGCCTAAAAAGTTATTTTTTAAAATTAACTTCAGAAGAATTCTTTGATCTAAAGTTATCTGATGACATGGATGTACCCCAGAACCACAATTTGAATGATATTGCAATTGTTCATATCAGATCAAAACTGTAGAAATTGTTATATATGGCTCCAATTTAGAAAAGCATGCAAGGGAAATGCTTAATGTTAAGCATGAGCTTAAGTCTTATTGGAGTCAATGGTACAAAAGCACATGCTTAAAATTTAAGTGCTTTCCTGAATCAAAGTCTGCAGTGGAATCACGTCCTAAAAGGACACTAAGAGCTAATAATCTAGGATGTATATAGCAAAACCATATAACAAGCAAACAGCAATACACAGCATTCACGTCACATCGTAAGATTTTCAACTTTAACAGTGTATTTATCATACACTTCGTAACTCAGTAATGCATAATTGGTGTTTAAATAATATATTGAGGTGACAGATGTCATAAACACATATGAAACGGATGTAGTAAAACGAAGCAAATTTTGAGATGGGGTTTCAATTGCAATGCTTTTTTGTTGTTTTTGTTGCTGATTTTTATATATGATCCATGGAAATTTTAAATTAAGGCAGGTGTCACTTTTAATTTATTGTTAGGTGGAAAGCACACTTATTTTGTACTCAGAGGATTTATTCAACTTAACTCTGTAATTGCTAGCAATATACAAGCTCATTATATTACAATTTAGTGCATTTAGCACCAGCTGTTATGGAGTTAATGGCAGAGCCAGTAGAAAATGATATATAGCACATAATATATTTAACATGGACATGATAATAACATTAAAAACACACCTTCTTTGAATCCACATATATGTTAATTTTTAAAGTATTGTGCAGTTATTTATCAGTGCAATATTTTAAAGGAAAGCTGAGTTGCCTTACAAACTGTGTTATTTGATAAAATGTGAAACCTTACATCCAAAATACCCTTAAATACCATGTGACATAATTATTCTGTAATACGCTAGAATAATTATCTTATAATAGGACATAGTTCTGGCTATATCTATCCATATGTAGTAGTTATGGTTATATCACAATAGGAAAGTTGCAATTCTTTTAACTTTTGACCAGGACTTGTGAGTGATGTGTGGAAAATTGTTGAATGTGCTTCTTGGTGTATTAAAGTATGATCTGTGAATCATTATTACTCTTTTTGTGTGAGATACAAATAAGTAGACAAACCCTTCTAATACACCTAAAGGGGGTACAATTCTGATAGGGGAAAAGTCGGATAAGAAAATAAACTTCTATTAACTTTCACAAATGTTCAGTGAGAAAAAGTGGAAGTAAAGAACTGGTCCATTCCCCATAGAGGGAGCCCCGTTGAGGTGGATGAGAGAGAGACTTTTCAGGATCGAATCCCAAGTACGTACAAGTTACTGTAATACAAATTGTGCAGATCCATCTTCATGTTTACACTGTCTATAAAGAGTAGTTGTCATGGCAACACAGCATTATTTTGAATATATTTCAATATGAGGACTAGAGATTAAGAATCCTGTTTCTAAAACACTTATATACCCATTTGTACACTTGTGACATAAGCAAATTACTCTTAGGGAACATGAGAAATCTCTATTTTTCTAGTATTCATAGAATGCATATTCTTTTTGTCATATGGATTAAATTCAAAATAGTTCTCCCAAAATGAATAACTTTTTTCTGAGGTGAACAAGATTAGAAAAAAAGGAGAGAGAAGGTATTCTTATTTTTTACAAGTATTAACATAAGTATGAATTTATTTGTTTTGACAAAGGTAAACTCAGATGTTTTTGAAAATATGACATATACAAAGCAGTTGTGCTAGTAGCAGATGTCCTCTTCAATGCTGATCCATCCTGTTTGTCTAATCTTCACATTTATTTACACTATTCTATGATATCTGAGGTCCTGAATCAGGAAAGAATTTAAACATATGCTTAGGTTCATCCTTATTCAGGAGAACATTTATGTGTGTTAACTTTAGGTATGGGCTTCGGTTCCATTCAGCGACTCCAGTGGGACCTATGTCTGAAGTGCCATCCTGAAGTAGGGTCTGAGTACCTTACAGAAAGCAAAATCTTTCATGTTTTAGTGTTATTCCTTCTTTCTCTGAGCAAGTGGTAAAAGGTTCTTCATCTTGTTTTCCTTCAGCAGGATCTCTTGATTGGGATATTTCCCCCCCCTTTCTTTCCCCTCTTTGTCTTTCCCTCCCAACACCTAGGAGGTATTTGAAGTACAGTAAAGAGATGGGTCTTATATATTATCCTTAACGTGGGAAGATTTGTATCCCTTCTAATACTTTGGGATGGCTCAGCTGTGAACAAAGTTCTATCCTCCCCTTTCTTCACAAATGCCTCTTACTGAAAAGTTGCATTGTTCCTCATGAATGCATTTGTGGTATTGCCAACTCCAAGCGTTCAAAAATCATGAGTCAAGCCCAACAGACATCAGATTTTTTAAAAAGAGTACATTTGGTATGCTGTTTATTTGCCTTCTGTTTTTTGAGTCTTTAGCGTGTACTCAGGTCACATTTTCAACCTTTTTGTGCAATCACAAGGTCTAGAAACTTACTTTATATTTTTATCTAAAAGTTGAGATTCTAATGTAATTCCATTAGTCCTTGAAACTGGGAGAAGAACATCCGATGTTGTGTGCTTGTGACAGAATTGTAAGACTTGCAGTATCACCAACACCTAACTTTCAAAAATCATGCGTCAGGCCCAAAAAATCATGAGATTGTCTTAAAAATGATGGTTCTTTTTATTTGTCTTCTGGTTTCTGAGCTTTTAGGCTACACTGGAGTCACATTTTCAAGCTTTTCTAGGGTAGAAACTTACATTAAAAAAAGTAGGCAGCTGGGGTCTCTGGTAACCACCTGACTCCAGTAGCAGGGCCTTAAAGAAACCCCCCAAATATTGTGGGACTGCATTTGTTATAGTAAGTCCTGGTCACTGAGGCCAAGACAGTTCCTAGAGTAGACTTGACTTACCTCATCGTGGGCTTTGGCGATCAAGACTTGGACTTTGAATTTGGTTCAGTATACAGTGGGGAGCTGGTGTGGTCCTGGAGTTCTGGGACGATGTGTTTGCATCAACTTGTCTTGCTTAGCAGACAGGCTGCCACTCTCAGTACAAGCGGTAGCTTTTCAGTACATAATTCTTATATGAAGAAGTTTGCAGTGCATAAAATCATATTACCAGATTAAAAAAAATTTCCTCACCAGACATTGGGGGGTTCAGTTTGGCTTCTGCTAAAACAGATTTTATCTATTTTAATTAGCTTAAAGCATGTTTTCATTTATCATATTGTGCTGAGTACATCTAGTACTGGAGGACTGAAGAACATGATATGATATTCACTTAGGTTAAAACAATGAAAAGCTAATTAGATACAGTGAAATAACTATAATATATTAATATTTATGTTTTATATTATGTAGGTTATGGAAGTTAGGTTAATATAAAATGGTGCTTAATAGAATTGCAAGTGCTGTCTGATGACACTTTCATACAGTGTTCAGGGCACTGAAAAGAGATTTTGCTAGAAATCCAAGAAATCTGCATTACAATAGAATGTTTCCTGCTGTGAGGGATCAGGCAATGCAGGGGGAAAAAGCCCCCAACATTTTAGTGCCATTCCCTGTTGTTTACATAGGAATGTTATTCCTTTCATATTCTAGTTCTCTTGGAAAAGTGCTTGAAAGTAATGCAGAATGACGTATTTTTATGTCTATTAATGAATACAATTATTTTATTGTTATTATTTGGAGATGACAGGAGATCTTTATATAAAGGTGGATCCTGCACCATTGAAGTCCATGGGAGTTTTGCTATTAGCTACATTGGGAGGAGGATCAGAGCCTTATATTCAGTGGGCTAAATTATTGCTGGCAGATGTAAGAACTTGGTCCATGGTATCCTTTTCTATGGGAGAGTGTTCCAGGGTTGAAGTTCATTCCACTCATATAAATTATAGCATTCAGGTTCTGTACCGGTAGAGCATAGAAGTCTTGGTGAGTTGTGGGGTGAAATCAAGTCCCCAGACTCAGGCCACAATTTTGCTTATAAACTAGAAAAGCAGCCACAGTTCCTCTGGGCTACTAGCATGGGGTGTTGGGGCAATGGGATCTGCATAGCTGTTTGAGATCTGTGGTCCCTCCTCTAGCCTCCCCCCTTGTGGCTTTCCACATCACAGATAGAAGGCCAGCACCATACTCGTCACTTGGGGTTGTGCAGAAATCTACTCTCCCTACAGTCCCCCCATCACAGCCCATATGGAGGCATAAGCAGTGCCGAGGACCTCGCGCTGGCCCACTGCACTATGAGTCACTTTCTCCCTCTGATACTAACCCTGGTTCCCAGTCTGTGGATGGAATCACTGTCCCCTATTTGAGTTGCTACATGTCATTGGTTTATATATTCCTACTCTCCCAGATTACTGAAAGTTAAATTGGCCAGTGTTTGCAAATGCTTAATCCAGAAATTGGATTTAGCAAAATTCAAATTAATTGGTGGTCATTTCATCTAATTACCCTGTCCCCAGTGTCTATCTTACTCATTGGAATTTACATACAATGAAAGCGTAGAAAATTATTTATTATTATTATTATTTATTTTAGAGAGCATTAAGATTTTCACCCCCAAATGGCATTTCTACAAGTAAGGGGCAGGATTCTGACTTCAGAGTTTTCGTTTGCCTGTAAGAATTCAGCTTTTGATAGTTTTAGTTTGCTGGGACTGTGACTATGTTTATGTATAAATGGATTCATTGCTATTCATATTTGCCAATTCTTGAGCAATTCATGGACCTTTTATAAAATGTTGTATTCCTCTGAAGAAGTAGCATCTTTCAGTAAATATGTGGAAGCTAAAAGTGGGGATAGTTCCCACAATTCTTGTTTGAAAAGCACAGAGAAAAGAACAGAGTACACACACAAGCATCTCTGAGACCTTTTGGTCTGCCTCAAATCTCAGGAGCCTGTACCTCTGTGTCATACCCTATCAGTGAGGTACAAAAGTATTTTAATTTTTGGCATGCAGATGATCTTACCAAGTGATGATAAAGATTTAGATCTTAACTATTATATTCTAAGCAGGTTACTAGCAAGTCTTTGTGAATTGGGTATATATTAAATTGTCAACCTTCCAGCACATATCCATTTGATGTTCCACTGGCATTTCTGCTGTATAAGCAAATGTTTGGTATGTTGTGCTTTCAGTGATTATGATTTTAAATTGTTTTTTTTAAATATTTTTTTAAAACGGGTTACAGGATTATTTAACTTTTCCTGATTTTTTGTTTTTCTGAATAGTGTTAAAATAATGATATTCAATAAAATAGTAGAGCCTTTGAAGCACAATACTTTTATTTTTTCTTAAATACAGTAACTAGTTTACTTAATAATACAACACAGTTTGAATTAGTTAAAAATGTGTTAAAATTTCCATGCTGTTTTAAACTTTCACGCACTATAGCACTGAAGCTCTCAAATATGCCGTTATGTAGTATCAAATTTTATACTTATCCAGAGCAGATTTTACATATTTATATCATCCAAACAACTGTGTTGAGTAATAATATTGCAACACCTTTCAGAAAAATAGGAAATCAGGAAAAGTATGTGTAAATAAACTATAAGTATACATGCAATATATGTACACTGTCTGTGTATATATAATATTACACATGTACATGTACTGAACATTTCTTACAAATATTCAGATTATAATGTAATATATATAGTGCAATATAATATGTGTTATAAATATAGATACATATTCTGCTGTGGCTCTTGATGTTCTTAATCTGAGAGACAAATAAAATTTACAGCATATGGAGCTCAGTTCTGCTTAAAGTTATCAGGGTCAGGAGCTCATTTAGGACACTCGACGTGAGTCTTGTGGTTTGCTTATTGTGTGTCATATTTTGTATAATGGTCTATCAGGTCAGCACAAAAGTATATTTTAATATTTTTGATATCAGTGTCTGTTTTGCCTGAGAATAAGGACTGTATGATTTGGCCCTAAGTCTGTTAAAAATAAATTATATTTTTTGGTCTAATGTAAAATTAAAATGAATAAACATCATAAAGCTCATACCCATCCTAGTGGCTGTTTGAAAATTCCGGAGATGCGGCACAAGGGAACGACCATCATTGCAGTGGAAAATGTGCATAGCTATTTTCAACGGGGAATGAAGAGCAGAAATGGAAAAGTGAAATAACAATGGGCTGATTGCTTTCATTTTTTTTTTTTTTTTTGTAGTTTAACATTGCATTAAAGAGAACAACCCGATTTTCTACATTTCCCCCCTATTTTCTTGTCATGGATATATTAGCATTACATGATGCATACTAATTATAAAGTTGGCTGTAACAAGAGTTCCTCTTGTGAATCCATTTAAGAACTGATTGTTTACTATCTTTTTCTGTAAGTATAAAATTTTAATTATGCCACTGACAGGAACTGTGCGTGATACAGTGCTCTACATTTATCACTGGGAGAGGGCCAGTTGCAGAGCTGTTTGACTTTGGAGAAATCCTGATGCGTTTGCAATGTTGAGCAGCAGGTGCCACATTATTATGTACAGAAAAGCAATTAGGAAGCATATTGGATGAATGGGGAGTGCATTAATATTAGCAAGTACATTTGTCAGTGGTTTTGATGCGAGTCTTTTTCTTTTCTTTATGCAACATTAAGATTGTGGCTCTCATAAATTCTCCCCTTAAATTGCCATCTGTTCCCTTGTCATGCAGTAGTGAGGTAGAGAAAAGTTTTCTTGACAAAATGAAAAGAATTTCTTTTATTTAAAGCAGAAGCAAAGGAGCTTATACAAAGTGGGAGAATTGTAGGTTATGTAATTGAGCTTTGCATGTGTTAAGTAATTACCTTTGAATGTAACATTAACTGTGGAACAGTTAGATTTTTCCCCAGATTTTATTTTTCAATCATTTAATGTAGTTTTAAAAATACAGTATGAAACAATTCAAACTAGATTACATTGGGTTCCTATCCTTACTTATGCAAATACTTCAATGGGAGTTTTGCCTGAGCAAGGACTGCAGGCATAGTCCATTGTTCCATGGTCAGGCATATGTGAATATAGGAGACAATAGTCTCATGTTACCAGCGGGGAAAAATATGTCTGTCAGAATTTAGTTCCCATTTTGAAACAGGTAACATTGACTCTGATGGTGGTATCAGCAGCAAACAGCTCAAAATCTTAAGGAAAGTTGTTGAACTCTCTGTGAAAAGCTTTGAAATGTTTCTTTTACATTAGGTTTTATTTTTATGGCAGTTTCTAAATTTCAGCTTATTTTCCTTGGAAGGAGATTTTGTTTGAGGAAAGACTGACATGTCTCTCCCCAAGACTATGGCTAGCCGAGGGTTTGGAAAAAAGAAAAGAAACATGGAAAACAATTGTAAAAAGCACTAAGCTAATTGGCACAAATATTGTGCTTTTCAAAGAGAGAAAACAGGGTAAAGTATTTCCTGATATCTCTAATTTATATAATTTATACATGTGCCTTTGTGGCAGAAAAGAGTGAAACAGTGGATACCACTGATATACCACTATACCATCAGGGTTGCCAACCCTCCAGGATTGGCCGGGAGTCTCCCGGAATCAGCATCCATCTCTCGGTGACTACTGAAAGCAATCTGGGAGATTTTAATAGGATATTTTAAGAAAATTATATTATGTCATGTTGGAAAAAAAATCTGGAATAGCTTCAGTCAGAGTTGGCAACCCTGTATACTGTGGGTATCAGGTCTGTACACCACTCCATTCTTCTGGTTTCATACTGTTGGAAATCTGTTGACTGATGGATTTACACTGGCCTAAAACTGGAGTAACACAGTAGTGAATCAGGACCATTGTCTGAACTGGGCAGCAAGTTGTCATCTGGGTCCAATCTTCATATGCTCTTCAGTTTTGCGTTTGTGTCTGGCAGTTAGCCTCCGAAAACCAGTCCTACTTCTGAGCCATATCAGTAGTGGAGCTTTACATCTTTCCTCTTCTCCCCTTGAGCAAACTCTTCAAAGACCAAGGAGATCTGTTTTAGAGATAACTTGAACTAAAGAACTGGCAGCATGAGTTACAAGTGGCAGTAGCAGCAGTTCCAATGATACTTTAGAGCCAGATTGTGAATCATCAGAATACAGTATATCCCAGAAACTGATTAGGAGGTGGGCTTTGTTGTCAGGGGAGGACGGAGGAAGGAAGGGAGGGAGAAGGAATATGAGATTAACATAAACTAAAGACTCTTTAAAGAAGAACCTATAAAGGAAAAAAATATAAAAGCAAAGAGAGCAATGGGAGTTTCTGTTTCAGCAACTATGTACTCTCCTTAGAGTACAGCAAACCCCAACAGATTTTTAAATATCGGCTATCTGGGAACCCTTCCTATATTTACAGACATCCAAATCCAAGTCTACAGTATTTGCTCTCTGTGTAAGAGGAGCGATAGCCACCCAGAAGCAGTACACCCACAATGTCCTCCCCCCGTTGCACTCTGAATATGGATAGCGTTAAGCGCTCATTATTTTTTCATTCTTATTTTTCACTGTCTTCCTTTCTTGTATCTGCTCTTTCAGGGTTAAATTCACCTAGGTATGGAGGTTCCATGCATGTTCCCGCTGTATCACTTACGCTCTTGGCATCCCTCCATTGGATGGGATTAGTGTGAGCACGTGAGTGAAAGAGCCATTACACCTGTGCTCAGTGCAGACCAGGGCTCATTGCTGCTGACCCCAGACTGGTGTAGAGATCTATTGAGGGTGAATTTAGTAACATTTAACTAGTTTAAAGACAACACAGAGGGGCAGTAGCTACTATTTCAGATCGTGTGCATGGAGATTGGGCCCTTGCTTTCTTGGTCTTATGTATTTGAAGCATCTGTTAGTAATTATATCAGCCTCTCGCACAGGCTTCCTTATTCCATCTTTACTTTTGCCTTCACTTCATTCTGTAGCTTCTCCAGTTCTGTGATGTAACTGAAGCTTTAGTTACCTCGCTATGAGCCTCTTTTTTCCCGTCATATGAGAGAGACGAGCTTTTGAGCACCACAGAGTCCTTCTTCAAATCTTCAGGTTTTCCAGATGTTGGTTGTGTTTTAGAATAAAAATGTTGTATTTTTATTCCTCTGCGTCTCTGTTTCATTCTGTTTACAATAGACTATATTGTATATATAACTAAATCAGGGCATTTTATGGCTTGAATTCTGAACTATACCTTGATACCATGGACAAAGATAAAGTGATCATGTTGATTCTTTTAGATCTGTCAGCAATTTGTTGGTTTTTTTTAGCTAGTAATCAAGTGGTTCTGTTGACTTGCCTGTGGGCTTTAGCAAAGGTGGATGGAGTTACTCTTTAATGGCTTGGGTCTTAGCTTCCTGATGGCGTTTATGGGTAATTATTCCACTTCCCTATGAGTTCTCCCCTGCATGGTAACATTGGACTCTGTTGTCACCCCAGCTGCTCTAGATGTAAAGAAGGCCACTGAGAGAGTTAGTGAGGAGACATGGGTTGTGATGCATTCATTAAGCTGATTACACACAGTTATGTATCCTCATATCTGACCCAGCTAGGGCAGTGGAACAAATAATGCAGTATCTGCATGAGCTTTAGACTTGGATGAAGGCTGGCAGGCTGCAACTTAATCAAGGCAAGACTGAGACAAGGTTGGTGAAATGGGAAGAGTTGTCCGAACTTGGTTGTGGCAGGAAGTGCTAAAGGTTGGTGGCAGTCTGAAGAGTTGTCTGAACTTACATTGGTGCCTGGGATGGGGGAAGCGTGAACACGTTTTGGAACCCTGTGGTGCAAGTAGCCCTTACCTAAGCAAGTATCTCCATTGACTTCAGGGATAAGAGTTTGCAGGATTGGACCCTAACTGTAGGACTTTGCTCCTTTTCTCATTCCACTTCCTACATATTGTGTAAGTTAGCAGACCTTGTTTTATTTGTTCCTTCTGTCTAGTTACTTTGTCTCATAAATATTTCTGTTTCCATCTCCTGACTAGGAGTCTGGTGGCACCTTAAAGACTAACAGATTTAGTTGGGCATAAGCTTTCGTGGGTAAAAAACCCACGATGCATGAGTAAAAATTACAGATGCAGGCATTATATAATGACACATAAAGAGAAGGGGGTTACCTCACAAGTGGAGAACCAGTGTTGACAGGGCCAATTCAATCATAGATAACCCAATAACAGATGAGGAGGTGTCAATTCCAGGAGAGGCAAAGCTGCTTTTGTAATGAGCCAGCCACTCCTAGTCCTTTTTCAAGCCCAAATTAATGGTGTTAAATTTGCAAATGAATTTTAGTTCTGCTGTTTCTCTTTGAAGTCTGTTTCTGAAGTTTTTTTATTCAAGTATAGCCTCTTTTAAATCTGTTGAAGAATGTCCAGGGAGATTGAAGTGTTTTCCTACTGGCTTTTGTATGTTACCATTCCTGATGTCCGATTTGTGTCCATTTATTTTTTTACGTAGGGACTGTCCTGTTTGGCCAATGTACATGTCAGACGGGCATTGCTGGCACATGATGGCATATATCACATTAGTAGATGTGCAGGTGAATGAGCCCTTGATGCTGTGGCTCATGTGTTTGTGTCCTCTGATGGTGTCACTAGAGTAGATATGGGGACAGAGCAGGCAACGAGGTTTGCTACAGGGATTAGCTGCTGGGTTAGTGTTTCTGTGGTGTGCTGTGTAGTTGCTGGTGAATATTTGCTTCAGGTTGGGAGGCTGTCTGTAAGAGAGGACTGGCCTGCCTCCCAAGGTCTGTGAAAGTGAGGGATCTTTTTCCAGGATAGGTTGTAGATCGTTGATAATGTGCTGGAGAGGTTTTAGCTGGGGACTGTACGTGATGGCCAGTGGTGTTCTGTTATTTTCCTTGTTGGGCCTGTCCTGTAGTAGGTGATTTCTGGGTACCCGTCTCACTCTGTCAGTCTGTTTCCTCGCTTCCCCAGGTGGGTATTGTAGTTTTAAGAATGCTTGATAAAGATCTTGTAGGTGTTGGTCTCTGTCTGAGGGATTGGAGCAAATCTGGTTGTATCTTAGGGCTTGGCTGTAGACAATGGATCGTGTGATGTGTCTTGGATGGAAGCTGGAGGCATGTAGGTAAGTATAGCACTCAGTAGGGTTCTAGTATAGGGTGGTGTTTATGTGACCATCACATATTTGCACTGTAGTGTCCAGAAAGTGGATCTCTTGTGTGGACTGGTCCAGGCTGAGGTTGATGGTGGGGTGGAAATTGTTGAAATCCAGGTGGAATTCTTCAAGGGCCTCCTTTCCGTGGGTCTATATGATGAAGATGTCATCAATGTAGTGCAAGTAGAGGAGGTGCGCTATGGGACGAGAGCTGAGGAAGCGTTGTTCTAAGTCAGCCATAAAAATGTTGGCAGCTTTGCCTCTCCTGGAATTGACATCTCCTCATCTATTATTGTGAGTTGACTACATCCACCCTGATCAAATTGGCCCTGTCAACACTGGTTCTCCACTTGTGAGGTAACTCCCTTCTCCTCACGTGTCATTATATAATGCCTGCATCTGTAATTTTCACTCCATGCATCTGAAGAAGTGAGGTTTTTTTACCCATGAAAGCTTATTCCCAAATAAATCTGTTAGTCTTTAAGGTGCCACTGGACTCCTTGTTGTTTTTGTGGATACAGACTAACACGACTATCCCCTGATACATCTCCTGACTGTGGGCCGTAGTCAGAGAGAGATATTCGTATGCAAGGATATGGAACTGGGCCCAAAGTTGTTCTCTCTGGTGTGTAAGATTATATCAAATTCTTCCATTACCTTCCTTAGGCCTTTTATTATCTTTATGTTTGGGCCACAATAAGTCTACCTCAAAGGTTGTTTCTCCAAGGTGTCTTCAATCACTACCTAACCTTTACAGACACCATAAGGGTATTCCTTCTCCTTCTGTTCTATTTAATTTCTTCTAAACGGTGTGTATATCTCAGCATTTGACTCAGTTTTTTTATTCCTCTTCCAGTAAATAAAAACAAAATTCTCTCTGTGTGCACACACTCCTGTTGTTCTCTTTTAAAATATTATTGCTGAAGTCAGGCCATTGTTGTTTTTCTTGTTAGCTGCTTTTTCCTTTTCTGTCTTACTGTTTTCTTTATATACTGTACTTTGCCTGTATGTCTCCTGATTTCCCTATTCCACCACATTAAACATTCATTTATAAGTTTGTGTCTTCTCTGTATCCAGTACTTTGATGCCCCTTCAATTCAGAAGTAGCCCCTCATATATATATATACAGATTGCATCTGTTCAAAAAAGAGCCCCAATCCACACAAAATTCATTCTAACACCATTGATAGTAGCGAATTCATTTGAGATTCATGTGGATGTCATATACTATGAGTTACAGTGTAAGCATCAGTTAATGGACACTCACAGTAAAGTGTTCCCTATCAAATAATACATCACCTAGCTACATAAAGTGGTTTATGTATTTTTTTCTTCCTCTATGATTTCAGCATGGCTAGAGAAGGTAGCTAACAGTATGATTGCCTGGCTTTGTAGGGTATTTCTTTTTCAACCATCACTGCATAATGTTTTATTAATGCATTTTTAAATAATTTATCTTTAAACCTTTGTTTGATGGATATATTTTTTATTTAGAATTTGATACCCTAGGAGGTGGGTCTGAAAGTTCCTGTTTGCACTCCGACCAAATTTCTCTTAGGAACATGGATTTTTTTTACCCTGTTCCATAAATAGCAAATTTCTAATTTTTCTACTTTATCTTTAATTACAGGGATTATAGTTGAAAAAGATTAGTGCTGATATTTATCAAAAATATTTTAGACAATGCAAATAATATAAAGTTTAGCTTTCTTCATACATATTCCAGTTTATAATGTATATAGATTTAATAGAAAAATAAAATAATGGCTTGTAAACCTAGGCCTAGATCGTCAAAGGTATTTAGATACTGCATAAGAACATAAGAATGGCCATACTGGTTAGGGCCAAAGGTCCCTCTTGCCCAGTATCCTGTCTTCTGACAGTGGCCAATGCCAGGTGCGCCAGAGGGAATGAACAGAACAGGTAATCATCAAGTGATCCATCCCCGTCACCCATTCCCAGCCTCTGGCAAACAGAAGTTAGGGACACCATCCCTGCCCATCCTGGCTAATAACCATTGATGGACCTATGTCACTCCCATTAACATCAGCCTCTGGACTAGACTGGCAGGCATAGTCCCTTGAAACTCCCTGTGCAGGGATTCCTAAAAGGCTCAATTGTGGGCTCAGGCACAATCCTCCAGAGCCCTCTGGCATGAAGGGGAACATACCCCACTGTACCCACCCTTCAGTTGTTTGTGCCTGGCTAGCTCTGCTGGTATGCAATTTTGGGAAGAGTTTGTGACCTTGGGTGCTATGGGGGAGGGGTCCCTCTCCTCAAGTGTAGAGATGGCAATCGAGGAACATAGGAACTGCCATACTGGATCAGCCGAATAGTCCACATAGTCCAATATCCTGTCTCTGACAATGGCTAGTACCAGATGCTGCAGAGAAAGGTGCAAGAAACCCAAGAGTGGAAAAATATGGGGGCACAAGCAGGGGAAACAGCCTGTGTCCTTCCCACCCTCCTACCTCACTTGTACACCTGAGCAGGGAATAGGAATAATCTGATATAATCCAATATGAACAATGCCGGGTAATTTAGGGACCATTCCTTCTTCCGTTGAAGTCATTGGCAAAATCTCTGTTGATTTGAATAAGTGAAGAATTCGACCCTTAGTCATTAACAGGAAGTGGAAGGAATTAAAAAGCATAGTAACAATGTGATTGCAGTTGGCTATACATACACAGTACATATCAGAGTTAAATATACTCCTTCCTCAGCTATAGCTCTTCCAGAAGAAATCTCTTTCTCAGTGTAATTAATAAACACTTTCAGAACCTCTTCTTTACCCTTTTTATTCTCCATATATCTTTATTTTAATTTCTGGATTCTTGTGCATTGCCAAGTGTATTTGCCTTACTGACCACTTCAAGTAGTACAAAGTAAGACTTGTGTTAAAAATTTTAAAAAGTAGAAGGTTGTGCTAAAATTTTGTGCTTACTTCACTATAAAAATAGGAAAATACACTGTGTTATTTTCCTGAATATATTTTTTAATTCAGACACATTGAAAATGTGTTCTCTGGTCTATAGTTTTGTCATGACCAGTAATAATTTTTATTTAACAAAGTATTTGGCAGTATAAAAGTGTAAGTATTCACCATAAAACCCATTGTGTAGCTTGGCCATATCTGTACTAAAAAACAGCTTCTCAAGACAACACTTTGATGTGGGTGTTCCTTTAAGTCTTAAAGGCACATGCTGCACACATCAAAGTAGTATGTGAACTTTAGAGTATTTACCTTGTTTAATGGGAAATGTTTTCCTCATTTTTTTTTCACTGTGACTTTTTTCTACTGCACAATGTTTCTGTGTTCTTTTTCTATTTAAAATTTAAAGAGCTACATTTGGGAGAGGAACAATGTAGGTAAAAGAGACCCCTGGAGTGTGTCTGATGTGATAGTTCTCCTCTGTGCCACCATTTTTCCTCCTGCTGGGGAAGAGCTAAATGATAGTGCCTTATACCTTACTGAATAAAGCCTAACACAGTTTCCTGCTGTGAGCATGTGATCAGTTTTTATGTTTGATTTTTGCACACAGGTACACTACTGCAAGCATACCCATATACTAGGCAAACAGTTAATATGGGAACTATTGTTGACTCAGACATTCAACTAGTCCTGATTAATCACCCTAAACCCGACATTTTAGAGATCTTCCCTTTCTGTGTTCAGAGGTACCATAGTCCTTTTTGTTCTACCTGTTTTTGGTTTCATATGACCAATTTATTTTCTGGCTAATTCTGATCTACCCAGAGATGTTGAAAGATGTGTTACTGTATGTTACTATCAGGGAACGAAACGCTGTACTATGGTCTGATCCTGTAACCCTTACACCCGCATGTAATGCTTATGTAATCCCATTGACATCAGCTGGAGTAATGGTTGCAGGGGCTGGCCCCTAATTGTTACATACACAGTCTGATTAATATAGGCAACATTTATAGTAATTTTCACAAGGGATTTTAATGTAGTTTATATTTTTAAAAATATCCATTCAAATATAACAATGTTCATCCCCTGGACAGAAGATTAATTTAGTTTTAATGTTATCGTGCCTAGTATGAATAAATTCTTACATAACAAAAACCAATTGAATAAATAAACATCTTATTCTTTATTTTAATCAAAATATTGGAGCAACTAATGTCAAAGCTGCAGATCTGGTGCTGTATTTGAGGGTGTCATGATATCTGTTAAACACCCAGAACTCATAATATCCTTCTTATTGGCTCACTGAACACGAGAAAAAAAATAGGTCCTGTAGGAATACATCCAGAGACAAAGAAGAAAAGATATTTTATTTTTAGTGCTCAGATGGCATAATTGTTGGTTGGCGTTTAGTGATTTGGAATATGAAGGGAGGGGGGAATATTTTCTGAATAAATGGGCATCATCTATAATCACCAAGGGGACCAGATCCTTTTAGCATCAATGACTGTTCTGCCATGGACTTCAGTGGGAGCAGGATTGGGTGCTTTAACGAGAGAAAAGCAAGCTGTTGTCATGAAAGACTCCTGATTCTCAGAGTGAAGCAGCTTGCCCCCTGCAGGCTCACTGGATCTCAGTGAGTGCCATTACTTGTATTTGCGAGGCTGTTTGCCAGGCTTTGTATTATACACTCACAGACAGACACCCCAAAGTACAAATAATGTTGTGAATGTGACACAACCTTGTCAACAAAAGGCTAGATATTCACAATCATGCTCACCTTACTTTCATTTCATAAATTTAGCTGTGTTTTGTGGTGTCAAAACATTAATATTAGATTTTTTTTCTGTGTGAATTTTCTTTTGTTATATTAAAAAGTAAAGAGCTTTCATAGAAGGTTATGAACTGCATATTAATTAGGGATGTGCAGACTGGCTGCTACTCTGAATCAGAAGATTTAGTACTGTATTGTATCAGAAGTCCTGCTTTGGGGGGAAATAGAAACGTTCAGATTTTGGAAACCTTACAATGGAAATAGCATGTGGTCTTTCTGATTTTACATGAGGGTAGCAACAGCACTGAGGTTGTAGCATGGCAGCAATATGTAGATGTCTAGTGCACGAAGGGCCCAATCCTGCAATGAGCTCCATGTGAGCAAAATTCTCCATCTGCATATAGCACTTTGCAGGATCAGAGTCTAACATAACCTCATTAAGAGATTAACTGGTGTCTAGCATAGTAGCTAGTATCGTGTGAATGAGACAAAACATATACTGAATCCTAGGCATCACTGTCCCTCAATGCCTATTGTCCACCAACTAGAATACTTAAATGCTCCTTCCACTGCATTACAGGCAACAGAGGAGATGATGGAACAACACAGCAACAAGCAGCAATGGCAGCAGCAGAGGGGTCTGGGCAGTAGGTGCCCTTGGCTAGAAAAAGGAAAGGGGATGCTGTGACTTTGGCAGCAGGTCTTTAGTACAATCACAATATGCAGACAGAGCAGAGTTGGTGACCAAACACTGTTGGAGTGTGGAGCAGAGTAGCACACCAGCATGAGTGTAGACTGATTCTCCAGTACCTTACCCCTTGTGTCGTCTTTTAGACTTGTGCAAAATGAGTGCTCAGTGATTATAAAACCACTCCTAAAACACAATTGTAGTGTTTTACACTGACTTTGCACTCACATAAATGCCTATGCAAGGTGCCTGTAGCTGAGAATCAGGCTCAGAATGTTTAGACTAGTCGATGTCAGATTCATCATGGCATGAGTACTCAGTGCCACGCACAACAGCATATGCCTTGTCTTGACTAGGAAAAAGGTTGAGTTTAGGTCTGACTTAGCTAACATGAGTTACCTAAACTCCACCTTTCCAGTTTCGACACAGAGGCATGCAAGGGCACAGTAGCATAGCAACATTGTATAATTCTCATCTTTACCACGTCAGTGATAGTTGGTGTAAAATACAATGTAACATGATCAATGGCTAACCTAGTTCTTCCCTCACTTATTTGAAGACAAATATTTGATATATTTGTTTTGAGTGGGAGAAGGGATCAGTCATAACACAAAGGGTCTTTTTCATGGGGATGTGCATCTCTGCTAGATGTTTTGATGGGCAGCATAGCTGCCTAGACTCAGGTCTTTGGGCGAGTTCTCAGGACGGCTACTGCTTGCTCAAGACTCCTGGGACTCAGTCCAACTCACATTAGAATCAATGGCAGGACTTCCTTTTAATTAGTTTAATGGGAGTTGGGCACAGGCCCTAGGTCTGACAAGAGCCATCAGTGCTGTAGGTGCTGTGGATGCAGCAGCCACTGCCATGACAGTGACATCAGTTAGATTTGAAGAGGAATACATATATGGGTCCTGCCAAGACAAGCTGCAAATAAACTGGTAACTGAAGTGACTGAGAAAGTAGTGACGTTGGAAGTACTGGCATCCAAAGGAGAAAACTGGGATACAGTAGAGGCAACAAACTTGACACCAGAGGTAGGTGTACCCACCAATGACTGGACAGAGTTGAGTATGTCCTGCATTGTGGAACAACAGAATAAGACTCCAATGCAACCATTTTCCTGCTGAATGTTTATTCCAGACATTCTTTGTTCTATGGGTCCTTTATCAGGGCCCATGGGCTGTACTGTATAATTATCTCACATATGAAGCCCAAAAATCAGGCCACACTCCTATCCTCCATTAGCACAGCTTGCAAAAATCTTCTCTTGCATCGCCACCAGTGTTTCCTTTGTGGATATGTTCAGAGCCTTGACCATAATAACATAGATATGGAATGTGTTGTATGAACCATCTGCTATGCGTCACACTCTGTGGTGCTGAGTATGTCTACATTTAAAATCAAAATTAAGGCCAGACAACACTATTAGCAGCCAGCAATGCAGCACCACCAGGTTTCGAAACTAACTGCAGTGCAAAGAGTGAGAGCAGAATTAGAGAGCTCTGTCATGTCATGTAGGTACAACTGAGGAGTTTCTGTGTCCTTACAGGTTTCAGAGTAACAGCCGTGTTAGTCTGTATCCACAAAAAGAAGAACAGGAGTACTTGTGGCACCTTAGAGACTAACAAATTTATTAGAGCATAAGCTTTTGTGGACTACAGAGAAGTGGGCTGTAGTCCACGAAAGCTTATGCTCTAATAAATTTGTTAGTCTCTAAGGTGCCACAAGTACTCCTGTTCTTCTTTTTGTGTCCTTACATGCTAGCAAAGGCAGCTTGGAGTAGTCCAGGGAGGAATTACCTTTCCTTTACTGAATCACTGGCCGCATCTACATGGGAAAGTTGCCTAAAAGCACACTCCCACTCTGTGAGTGAGGAGGGGCAGGACTTGGGGAAGGTAGACTGGGAAAAAGCAAGGAATATTGTTCCATTAGGGGGTCCCTAAGCAGCAGCACATGGGGTGGATGGCAGTAGGGTATAGGCTGGCTAGGGTGGTGCTAGAGTATCTGGAGTTATGCGGATTATTAATATTTATTATTTGTATTGTGGTGTTGCTGAAGGTCACGGCGCAGGGCCCACCGTGCTAGATGCTGTACAAACACATAGCAAAAAGACAGTCCCTGCCCTGAGGAGTTTCAAATTATTCATCCAGTCCTCCCCACCATGGGGAGGGGACTGTGAAAGGAGGAACAGATACTACTCTAGCCACCACGAGGCTGCAGAAGTGGTGGCTCTGCAGCTCAGGGAAAATGATTCCTACCACCAACCTTACCCTGTTGCATCTGTTCAACACACAGGTTGGTTGGGCTGGATGATAGGGTTAGGACTAGCACCTAGGCTTTTGTGTGTCCATTTTTGGAAATGTTGGGCCTGATTTTCAGAGGTTCCAAGTGTCTGCAGCTTCCATTGACTCCAGGAGGAACTGCTTGAGCTCAGCAGGCCCTCTGTGTCTCAGGCTGGGCATCCAAAATCAGTGAACACCTTTGAGGCCCTAAATCCACAAGATGGGGGTAGTTTTGATATACAAGACTTGGTGTATGTGTGTAATTGCCATTAACATCAACATCTCCCCATTCTGAGGAGTAGAATCCTCTCCTTTAATTTGGCACATGAGGTGGGATCCATTTGAGGACATGGCATATTTCCCTTGTAGTTGGCAGTGACTCCTTCAGAAACGCTCTTGTGCACTCTATAGAGCTGTTCCAGGCACTCGCTAAAGAGTAGATCCACTAGACTGTAACAGTTCCAGACATGCAGCCATGGCCTGTCATGTAAAATCCCTCGTACCAAGGAGATAACTGATCAGATAGCCCACAGTAGTTATTTCAGAGATCTTCTCTGCCCTCTCTATTCTTAAAACCCATCTGAAGTTTTAGTTTAAAATGAGTTCATTTGCAAAATGATTTCTCGAAAAACTCAGCATCTTTTTGATTTTTTTTTCTCTATATCAAGTATCTGGAGCATTAACCTGTAATACAGACAAATGACAACCTGCAGACAATGCTTGAATTTCACAAGTGGAAAAAGATTTAAACCAGTGTGTGGTCATTACTAATTGAGGTTCGATTGTTGGACTGAACTCCTGCTTTCTCAGAGCTGTGCATTAAAACTGCTTTAATTTGGGGGTTAGGATATACCCAGCCAGCAAATGGGTGACAGCATGTGTGGAAAGTGCCCAGCATATATGAGGAGGCTTGTTTTTGAGGCAACTAAATTTTCTCTTTTTCATGCACTTTATTCATCAAATTAAAGATGCAAATTTATTCTAGTCCTCTTTGGTTTGTTCTCTTCTCTCTCCCAAACTTCTCTTTTTCTTACTCCACAAACCTCTTTGCTCTCCCTGGTCTCTTCCTCTACTAATTTCCGTACTCATCTCTTCCTTTCCCTTGAAGTTGTAATGGCTCCTTCCTTTATCTCCCTTAAAGGAGCCTTTCACTTTTCCTTAATCCTGTGCTTCTTTCCCCCAATCTCCTTTTGTGCTGCCCCAGTCTTCACCTCCTTCTCTTCCTGTACTGGTCTCCTTTCCCCTTTGGCATCTGCTGCCCACCATAACTGCCTACAGTGGGAAAGTTCAAAACTCAACATTTTTCCTTTGGTTGCCTCCTGTTCTCACTTCTCCCCCTCAATTTCTCTGTCTCATTTGGGAAATAAAACCAAAACGACGTTTTGTTTTTTTTTAAATTTAAACAAGGAAAATAATGTCTCTTCCACTCCTAGTGAATTCTGACAACAGTGCGGCTTGAAGCTTCAAAATCAGTCTTCTTTATAACTCACATTGGCAGGACCTATCTCTCTACTCCTCCTCGAATATTGCTAATGCCACTTTCCTGTTGTAGCATCTGCAGCCCCAGCATTTGTGACACCATGCCAAAGGCCCTGAGATTTTGTAAGTAGTCCTGTGGGCCAGAGAAATCTCCCAAAAGCTTGAGTCTCAGGCCCCTCTTCACAAAGTGTCCCAAAGTATTATTATCTAGTCCTGAAAGCTGTCCCTGGTCTCTTGTCCTTTAGTGGCACCGGTCCAGGAATAAACATGCTGGTAACAGGTCCCAGAATTTACTTGCTATATGTCTGCACTTTGAGCAGGAGGTGTAATTTCCAGCTTGAGGATGTATATCCTCAATAGCTCTGATCAAGCTAGCACACAAAAAACAGTTTATAGCTGCAGCAATGCAAGTGATGTGAGGGCTAGCTGTCCTGAGCCCATGCCTAGCATCTTGGATGGGTGTGTACTTGGGGTGACTAGTGCCTCCCACTGTTTGTGCTGCCACTTGATCAGAACTATTCTGGGTATATCTCCACGAGCTGGGAATCACATTCCCAGCTTGAAGGTTGACATACCCTTGGATCTAGTAACAAGAGCCTAATTCTTTTCATTCTATAACCTGCAGTTTGATCAGCCTCATTTAATGAGAAGTCAGTAGATCATCAGAGGCCAGAACCACAGAGTAACCCTGTGAATGTGGAGTACAGAAAGTTTTTTTTGTGTGTGTTTGAAAAGTACAATCTTGAGTATCTATCATAATAATATCTAGCTCTTATATAGCACTTTTATCAGCAAATCTCAAAGTGCTTTACAAAGGTTGTCAGTATCATTATCCCCATTTTACAGATGAGAAACTAAGGCAGAGAGAGAGGAAGTGACTTGGACAAGATTACCCCATAAACCAGTGGCATAAACCCAGGTCTTCTGAGTCCCCAGCCAGTGCTCTGTCCACTAAAGGATTTTATTTTGCCTCCTAGCACCATAGTATCTGAACACATACCACATAAAATCAAGTAGCAATCGTAAAGTCCTTAGTAGACTTTATAGCGTCTTTGGTTCATTTCACTTTTTGTGACATAAAAACTGCTTAGTATAGGGTTATTTTTGTTTGGTCAGTTGGTTAGTCAGTTTGTTTGAGGTCCTTTTGCTTGTTGTGGTTTGTATGGAATTTGGTGGGAGCTTTTGTTTCTTTGCAGGTGGAAGAGAAGGTAGGTAGACACAGGTGTTTGTGTTATGTTATTCTTGTTACAGTGGAAAGACTTTGTCAAACAGGTTTTCCAGCACTTCCTAAAAAAATGGTCCAATTATATTATATTCCCCTCTGTTTTATAGGGCAGGAAGTTTGCGGTGAATGAAATTTACCCACCAAATTCATCATCTGGATTTCTACACGGGTGTAAATCACAGGTCTAAAGGCATTTTTTTCTGGACCTAAGGAAGAATGAGTCAAATATCAAATCAGGATCAGGATGCTGGTTAATCTTTTATGCGTGGGGGATGTAGATGGGGGTGGAGGGCTAATGTTACATCTGCATTGACTTTTCCTGGTTTAGATACAGGATGGGTCCTGCTGTTTCTTTATGAGATCACTGAAATGTTGTGGGATTTTCAAAACAGGATTTGAATTTACCCAACCACCTTTTATTGACTTCATGCCTAAACTGATGTTTTCCTGGAAATCTCATGGATAGCATACTGAAAGCAACAAGTAATTCCGGGAAGAATAATGTCCCGTCTCTGCAATAAACATACCAACCATATTATCTGGAAACCATTCTGAGCCTCTCTCACTGAATTTAATTTGGTAAAAGTTTCAGTCTTGTATATAGCCAGGAGTTTATGTTGTCAGGTAATAATATATTTTATTGTCAAAATATTTGTAACAATATTGAAGGGGAGAATTGAGGATTTTGTTTTTTAAGTGTATCACTTAAAACATTGCAATAATGGAGATGATTAATCAGACCGATAAAAGGATTTAAGGGCAGATCCTCAGCTGACGTCAAAGGAGTTATGACAATTTATACCTGCTGAGGATCTGCATATAGATCTTTTATCAGCTAGGTTGCAGGGTCAAATCCAGTCCAGATCTGTAGTTCATGAAAGTTGTAACCATCTAATAATTGTTCTGTGCCTTATGTGAAACAAGTTTGGTAGGGTCCTTTCAGTTCCACTGGCCATCACATACAGCCCCCAGCTAAAACCTCTCCAGCGCATTATCCACGACCTACAACCTATCCTGGAAAATGATCCCTCACTCTCACAGACCTTGGGAGGCAGGCCAGTCCTTGCTTACAGACAACCCCCCAACCTGAAGCAAATACTCACCAGCAACTACACACCACACCACAGAAACACCAACCCAGGAACCTATCCCTGTAGCAAACCTCGTTGCCTACTCTGTCCCCATGTCTACTCTGGCAACAGCATCAGAGGACCCAACCACATCAGCCACACCATCAGGGGCTCATTCACCTGCACATCCACTAATGTCATATATGCCATCATGTGCCAGCAATGCCCCTCTGCCATGTACATTGGCCAAACCGGACAGTCCCTCCGCAAAAGAATAAATGGACACAAATCGGACATCAGGAATGGTAACATACACAAGCCAGTAAGTGAACACTTCAATCTCCCTGGTCATTCTATCACAGATTTAAAAGTCACTGTCATTGAACAAAAAAACTTCAGAAACAGACTTCAAAGAGAAACAGCAGAACTAAAATTCATTTGCAAATTCAACACCATTAATCTGGGCTTGAATAGGGATTGGGAGTGGCTGGCTCACTACAGAAGCAGCTTTTCCTCTCCTGGAATTGACACCTCCTCATCTATTATTGGGAGTGGACTACATCCACCCTGATTGAATTGGCCTTGTCAACACTGGTTCACCACTTGTGAAGTAACTCCCTGCTCTCCATGTGTCTGTATATAATGCCTGCATCTGTAGCTTTCACTCTATGCATCCGAAGAAGTGAGGTTTATACTCACGAAAGCTTATGCCCAAATAAATCTGTTAGTCTTTAAGGTGCCACCAGACTCTTTGTTGTTTTTGTACATCACAATGTGCACCACTGCTGACAGCAGAAGGGCCAAAGATTTAATGTGCAAAGAAACTGAATTCTTCTTTTAATCCCTAGACTGAATAAGAGGAATTTGATCTTTACCAGTATGCATTTCAAATAAAATGCTCTTTAATGACAAAGGGGAGGATGAAATCCTTACAGGATCTGCAAGTCTGTCACAGGCATGGAGTAAATCTACCCTAGCTCTGTAGTAAAGATGGTGAATTTACAGGCTCTTAGCAATATGAAACTGTGGCTAAAGTCCAGGTAGCCCACTGAGTATTTGGACATGAAGCAGCAGAAGGTTGGGAATATTCTTTTGCCCACCCTTATGTTTATGTTAACGTAAAGAAGACTGTGAAGGTTATATAAAGTATGTGACAAGCCCTGATTTTATTCCCCCCCGCACCTCCCCAAGCAGCCCAAAGTACACTCGACTTGATTTTTATCAGGGCCCTTTTCGATGTGTAGTTATGCACTGTTTGTGTAATTATAAAATAGAAACACAGTTATAGCCTCCCAACTGTGCTGTAACATAGAAATGAGGATAAATTATGAATACAAGTAGAGAAATAAAGAAGACAGTGGGGTTGTGAAAGAAGACTGATCGACTCACCATGCTTTGCATGGTGCATGCATCCTTTAAAGTCTATTGCCAGTCACATTTTTTGAGAGGGGCAGGCTTGCTCTCCAGTCTAGCAGAGACTTAAGTGGACCTAAATGTTGGTGGAAAGGGGCAGGCCAAAACAGCAGAAACAGAGAAGATGTGGTGGTTGGTCAGAAGGATCTGGGACTATGATGTGATTGAGAAGCACAGAAGATTCTAGAAACGGATTGGATTGGTAGCTAGTGAAAATGGCTTCCAAAAGATGTGAGTAACAGAATGTGTATAAAGGTATAGGAGTTTCTGGCTGGGACATTAAAAAGAGTATAAAAGGAACTGAAATTGCAAAACAAGACTGTATTATTTATAAAGACAGACAAGGAGAGGCAAGTTGTAAACAAACAAGCAGAGTTTGTGTTATTCTCAGAAATTAGATGTGGCGACAAACCAAAAGTGTGTGAATTCAATTAATTCTTCCCATTTTGCTGACATTTGTCCAGGGCCTACATTCCCCACAGTGGTGAATCTTTGCCAGTCATCAGGGTACCCAATGGCCTCATCTATGCTGTCCAGGAGAAAGTGGCTCTCAGACCATGAGTGCCCTCTTTTTTGCTAGATGGCTGCAGTTTCTCCATTGCGGGTATGTCTACACGCCAGACACTACAACTGTAGTGCCACAGCATAGACAGTTGCTACAGCAATGGAAGGAGTGATTGCTGTCACTGTGGTAAATCCACCCCCTTGAGAGGTGATAGCTAAGTCAACAGAAGAATTCTTCCATCAACCTAGTGGTATCCATACCACGGCTTAGGTCAATTTAATTAAATCTGTCAGGGGTGTGAATTTTTCACACCACTGAGTGATGTAGCTAGTTGACCTAACTTTTGGGAGTAAATCAGGCCTGAACTGCAATTACAGTCTAGTGACCCAGGATGCTGATTTACCCTTTACAGATTAGTCTGATTGCAGGCCTCAATCCTGACCCTCTGATCAGTGCTTTAGATCCAGACATGATTGGTCTGGGTTAATTGCAACATTCCTGTAACATTGTTGGGGCAGCCTAGCATGGGACCTCTGTAGCAGAAAGCCAGATAGCGGGTGGCTGGGGAGGGTTCTAGGCAGATGTTCTACAGCTGATCAGAGTGAGAGAGATACACAAAACAGTTTCCTTTATTATCATCCAAAGTCTCAAGTTGCAGTGGGGGAGGTTTAGGTTGGATATTAGGAAAAACTTTTTCACTAGGAGGGTGGTGAAGCACTGGAATGGGTTACCTAGAGAGGTGCTGGAATCTCCTTCCTTAGAGGTTTTTAAGGTCAGGCTTGACAAAGCCCTGGCTGGGATGATTTAGTTGGGAATTGGTCCTGCTTTGAGCAGGGGGTTGAACTAGATGACCTCCTGAGGTCCCTTCCAACCCTGATATTCTATGATTATAGTTCCTTATTCACTGTTAGAAGAAAGCAACTCACTGTGATTCTTTACCAATGCCAACTGATGCAAGCTCTGGTAGTCTAGGACTCTTCATGCTTGAGATTTCAACCTTCAAGGCAGCCACAGAAGAGGCTTCCTAGATGAACAAACAGCCATGTGCTGTGGGGAAAGAGAAAAATGAAGGGGCATGAAAGACCCAGCGGGAAAAAAGAGTGCTATAGAAACCCAAGACTGACGCTGAAAAATTAGTCCCAGCTTGCTACAGAGTATGTGGGACATTGACTAAAAAGATATCTGAGAGATGGAGACAGATGTGGGGATTGTCTAATCACATCTATGTATCTTACATGTATTAATATTGAAGTCAGAAAGGGAATGGTTGTTGTATATAGAGCAAAAATAATAATGATAACAATATGAAGAAACCATAGGGACACAGTTTGTTTCCAAATACCCTTGTCTATTGTACACACACAAGCATGATAAGTCCAGTTACAGACATACTCCTGCTCTGGCTGTTTTCAGGAGGCTTCTAAAACCTAGAATATAGTGAGCTCCACTTGATGGGTTACAAAATATTTATAGGGATTCCTATACAAAAAAACAGAGTCCTGACTTATCTCATACATTGAACTAAGAGAGTTTTGGAAAAGAATACTTACATAGCTTAGAAATGTCAAGCAAGTTAATAGCTACTTCAAAATCTTCACTTTTACTGTGGCAAAAAAAATTCTACCTGTTCTAATTTTGTTTATTAAAATGTAATGGGGAAAATTATCAGCAATTTGAAAATTCCAGCAGATTTGGAGTGGATTTATTGTTAAACAGTGACTATATGTAAAAATAGCCTGCCACTGATCATCATTGTACAGTCATTCTTTTCTGAAAAGAGGCCGTGGTGATTGTGGAATTGTAGGGGATGTATTGATGGAACTAGTTGTATCAACTGAAAATCCAAAACCAAGAACGGTCCAAACTTGGATGCCTTTCTACTAATCCCTCCCTATCCCTGGGTCAGATAAAATGATACTCAGATCTGAACTCTCCAGGGTTTTAAGTTTAGTTTTGCAAAACCAAAATCTCACAGATAAGGTTTGGACAAAAAAAAAAAAAAAAAAAAAAAAGTAAAATTTATGAGCCTAAGGGGATTGTCTATCCATAAAAATGATATCATTTTCACAGTAGCAATATGGTTAAAGCGATACAACCCCTGTAGTATGGCTGCAGTTATACTGGTATAAATGTGCTAATACTAGGATAGCTTATTCCTATATGAAAAGGTGAATAAGCTATACTGGTATAAGGTACCTTTATATTTGTATAATTGCACTTACATGAGTATTGATGAAAAAAAATCACAACCCTAACTGAAATAGCTATGTTAGTACAAAAATGGGAGTAGTCTCATTGAAAGTCGGGGCTGGATTTAGGGGCAGGTGACAAAAGGGAAAATAGAATGTTTGAAGTAACATGTTTCAGGTATTCTGTGTTTGGATTCATTTTTCACCTAGAATGTTCTGGACCATTGTAGAATCTCGTGGAACCTTCCAGACTTTCTGAGAACTACATTTTTGTCAAACCTCCTGATATGTTGTCAGCCATGCCCTGGCAGGTATATAAGGGGCGGGGCATCACTAGTCAGTCAGTGAAAGATAAGAACAAACTGAAGTGAAGTGATAGCCCAGTTTGATATTGTGAACTTTGTTTTATTGTGTAATTGTGAAACTGTATTTGTGTTTTAAGACTTGAAGAGTGTAAATAGCGAATGTAATAAATATGTAATAAAGGACATATTTAATGAGATGCCAGAGATGTCTATTGAACCCCTATCTATGTAACAACATAAAAATAATTGAGGACTGAAGTGTAAATGATGGAAGTCCTATTACTAAGGAATTAGCATATTTACCGGAGGATAAGGAATGGAAATGTGAGGAAAGTGATGGAGAATTGTCCATCTTTCTAGGTGGCATAAAAGAGAGTGATGATAAAGAATAATGTTGCTCATATGAAAAGGAGAGCAATGACAAAAATCTGGTTTGCATGAAAAAGAGAAATGATCAAGGAGAATCAGCCTTGCATGATGGTGAGAAGCTCAATTGGCATTGGCTACTTTATGCGAAATCACCTGACAAAGTGTTCTGTTTTTGTTGCAAAATATTTGACAAGAATGCCAAATGGTTGCTTGCACTTTCTGGGTACAATTACTGGCATAATTTAGCTGAGGCTATGAAGCAACATGAAAAGTCACCAGCCATTTTACGGCCTACTCCAAATGGATGAAGGTGAAGGCCAGACTCAAGTTGAAAAAATGAATAGACATAG
Source organism: Malaclemys terrapin pileata (assembly GCF_027887155.1). Taxonomy (NCBI): domain Eukaryota; kingdom Metazoa; phylum Chordata; order Testudines; family Emydidae; genus Malaclemys; species Malaclemys terrapin. The sequence continues at coordinate 22,908,003 of NC_071507.1, read as the reverse complement.
AAAATCAGTGCATTATTAATGTAGAAACCCAGCACTGGAGGAATGTGCTCAAGTGTCTGATCTCAATTACCCTCTTCCTTGTGTAGAACAATTTGGCTTTCTGTGGCTTGTTGGATAAGTTGTTCACTGAACATAACGGTAATTTCCTCAGTTTGGTAGAGCTCCTTGGGAAATACGACAATGCCATGCATGAGCACCTATGTTGAGTAGTTCGTAAAGAAGCTGTGGACCATTACTACAGCAAAACAATTCAAAACAAATTGATTGAACTTATGGCAAGGAAGGTGCTTGATAACATATTGATGTAGCTCGACAAAGCAAAGTACTATACCATAATAATGGACTGCACTTCTGACATTAGTCACAGTGAAAAGATATCATTTACAGTAAGATTTGTTGACAAGGAGGATGGCTGTATCCAAGTAAAGGAACACTTTATCTGTTTCCAGTCTGTAGATGATTCTACTGGAAAAGGCTTACCGGAACTGTTTATGAATGTTTTGAATGAGAAAATAAAGCTTCAGGACTGCCACAGGGAAAGCTACGACAATGGCACAAACATGAAGGGAAGAAATGGTGGCATCCAGGCAAGGATCCTTACACAGAATCCAAGAGCTTTCTTTCTTCATTGTGGCTGCCATTCCCTCAACCTGGTTGTGTCAGATGCAGCATCACCTTCTTTAGATTCAGTATCTCTCTTTGAGTACTGCAAAGGATAACGTCCTGTTTTCAGCATCAACTCTCAGGTGGAAGATCCTCATGGATGATGATACAAACCTGACCACAAAGCTGCTAAGTGACACTTGTTGGGAGAGCTGCATTGACAGCATAAGGCCACTGAGGTACCAAGGGAGTGAGGTTTACGATGCCCTGATGGAACTGGCGCAGTTGAGTAAAGCCAAGGCCGAATCAGACACGAGGCACGAAGCCTGGCAAACCAGATTATTGACTTCACATTTCTGGTCTCAGTTGTGTTTTGACATGTTATCCTGTTCCAAGTAAACATTGTAAGCAAGGCATTACAAACTAGGTTGATAGACATTGTGACTGCTACTATTTTGATGAGAAGCTGCCTTGATTTTGTTCTGGCCTCCAAAAACAATGGATTCGAACAACTTCTGCCAAAGAAATGTCGGAAAACCTAGGAGTTGAGCCCGTCTTCAAGGAAACTCATATTCATTGGAAGAAGAGACAGTTTGGTTACGAGGGCAGAGATGAGTTGATGGGAAGATCAGAAGAAAAATTCAAGAGGAAGTTCATTTGCTCACTCGTTGACACTGCATGAGTGTCCATTGAAGAAAGGTTTGGACAAATGAAGCACTATGAAAAGACCAGAGGCTTTTTGTATGACCTTAGTAAGCAGCCAGTGGACAGGAAAACACTCTTGAACAATTGTACAGACCTTCCTGGGGCACTGACCGAATGTTCAGATGTAAATGATAAAAGACCTATGTGTTGAATTGGGCAACATCCGTCACATTTTGCCACACAGGAAGTACTCTCCACTCCAAGTTCTCCAATTCATTCATGATGCAGAGCTGAAGGACACTTTATCTAATGTGTGAATAGCTTTTAGGATTCTGCTTATGCTTCCAAACTCAGTCCCTAGTGGTGAGCGCAGCTTTTTGAAGCTCAGGCTCATTAAAACATATCTTCGATTGGCAATGGCCAATGAGAGACTGACATTGCTTGCTATTTTATTGATGGAAAATTCAATTGGCCAGTCTTTAGATCTCTCTGATGCTGCGCTTCAGTTTGCAAGGGCAAAGGCAAGAAAAGCAACCTTTTGAACTAAAGCAATAGGGTTAAATACAGATTTACATATCCTAGCATGCACATTTATTGTCTTATCTGACAGGGATAAATCATGCATCAAAGTTGTGAAATGGGCTACAAATTAAATAAAAAATAAGGTATTCAAAAGTTTTACAAATGGAGGGGGGTACCGAAAACACTCCTCACCTGGGGCTCCCTTTGGTCTAGGGCTGGCCCTGTTGAATGTGAATGTTACGTAGCCACCTAAGTCACTTAGACACTTTTGAAAATTTTGACCATAATCTCTTCAGTCCAACTCCAGTGCAAAACTGAGTTACCTTCAGCCTTAGGTAATAGTTCATATCACCTCTTTTTCACCAAGTGGAAAACATCTGTGGAGGAGTCATGATCTTCCCAACCTCAGCTTGGATCACTATTTTGCCTTTGGTTGCTTTGTGCATGTGCCTGTTTTCTCACTTTCTTCGTGCCCCAGTACTTTATAAAGTTTCCGTGAATCTTTGCCAGTTTCATTCTCCAAGCTCCTGATTTTTCATTAATAATAGTAAATATTAATTTCCAGACTTCTAATTCTTGTCTGGCTTTTCTAATTAATGTGACCATGGGACAAAATAAGCTGGGCTGTAACACTGTTGACCTCAGTGGAGCTACACCAGGGATGAAGCTGGCCCGCAGTTCAGACATGGAGTGCATTTTCCTATGAAACTTTACTTATCAAATAATTTAAAAAATGGCTTTGTTAGGTTTGCCCAGACATGCTGTTGTGCTATTGACCCAGATGGTAAAGCCAGCAGTGCACTCACCTGTGTTCTCAAAAATTGTTCCTTTGTTTTACAGGTCTGAGAACGACTGGCTTGTGCATACTTCAAAAAGCTTTTCAGGACTCAGAAAGGGAACCCAAATGTATCTTCTTATTCCACCTCCGTCAGTATGAGGTGGATGTGATATGAGACACTTTCACTGAAGCATATGTGTGGAAGAACTACTATCCTGTTATAATCATGTGGGAATGAAATCCCTGCAATTGGAGGTGGGGTGAAAAATTGCCATGTGAGGGTTCTTCACCTTTAGTTAGGTGTTTAGAATTGCTGGAGTATCTGTTGTCCTCCTCTTCCCATGTGTGAATTTGAATAGGCCAATTTTTAATGTATAGATTTAAAAGTCATAGAATCATAGGAGTGTAGTGCTGGAAAGGACCTCAAGAAGTCATCAACTTCAGCCCTTTTGCTGAGGCAGGATCACGTAAACCTAGACCATCTCTGACAGGTGTTTGTCCAACCGATTTTTAAAAGCCACCAATGATGGGGATTGCACAACATCCCTTGGAAGCCTATTCCAGAGCCTAACTACCTATATAATTAGAAAGTTTTTCCTAATATCTAACCTAAATCTCCTTTGCTGCATATTTAAGCCCCATTACTTCTTGTCTTACCTTCAGTGGACATGGAGAACAATTGATCACAGTCCTCCTTAGTAACAGCCCTTAACATATTTGAAGACTGTTATCAGGTCCCTTGTAATTCTTTTCTCAAGACTAAATTTGCCCAGTTTTCTAACCTTTCTTCACAGGTCAGAGTTTTCCAAACCTTTTATCATTTTTGTCAAGTTAGAGGTATTTACTAATGAGGACTATTCTCGTTGCCAGCATCATAATAATTTGTTTTATAATGGTTTTGTAGGGTGCATTTTTTTATTTAAAAAAATAAAACAATATTGTACATTTGCATATCACTCCTTTTACCTCCTATAATCCTAAAGAGCTGTGCAAGCTTTGGGCCTTATCTTGTGAGGTGTCTCCACTGAAATTGTTGAGAGTTGCCATGCTGAAGACAATGGCAGCTGAGAATTCTGAACACTTCACAGGGTTGAGTCTTTTGTACAGTGAGTAGGAATCACTTAACACATTGCTGAAGTGTAGCCAGCTCTGTAGTTGATATTTAACTTTAGGTTTGCAGAATGCAACTGCTTGGGTTGGAATTTAGCCAGGACTTAGGGGCTAATGCTCCTACTCTAGTGTAAAGTCTATAGAATCTTTAATGACTATAAGAGGCCAGGCCCTTGATTATTCTGAACATCTCATTCAGTATACAGTACAGTGGCCACTGGTTTCTGGGCCATTAATTTCATACTGACTCATAATGAATCGGACCAACTACAAAATTACTGAAAGCACTTTTTGCAGTACCTTGAATTTTATTTTGCTTGGTGCTTCTTTATGAGTCCCAAAATCACTTTTGGGGTAGATAAAGGATTGCCAAATTCTTGATATTTTTGCCTGAATGCATTTACATTGCATTGTAACACAATGATATTTTGTGTCAAACAGTGCTAGCACATTGTCGTAATGTGTTGATGGAACTATGGAACATAAATCGCATGAAGACCAAGTTTGTCTCGTCAAACAATCTCATGAAGACCCTGATCCAGCAAACCTCATAAGCACCTGCTTAACTTTAACCTGTAACCTGTCCCATTGACTTCAACAGGGCTGTTCTCAGACTTTTTATTAAGTAGGTGCTTAAGTACGTTGCTGGATGAGGCCAAAGTTGGTAACACTATGAGAGCTCTCCCCTTTGAGCACTGACCAGATCTACTTCTGCTTTGCTGGTGGAGAGATGGCAAGTTCACAACCAGAGGTGATGTGGTTGCAGTTTATCACTGTAAAATTATTAATACTGCAACTGGTAATTGCAAAGGACAACTCTTGACATTTGTGGGAAGCACAGAAGTTTTGGGGCAGGAACTTGATGTCACTAATAATTTCTGCTGACTCATGATCTTCCATGTCAATGTTATGTCAGGAAGTTGGTTTCAGAGTGGTAGCCGTGTTAGTCTGTATCAGCAAAAAGAATTAGGAGTACTTGTGGCACTTTTGTAAGTCTCTAAGGTGCCACAAGTACTCCTCGTTCTTTATGTCAGGAAGTTGTATCCTTCCACATCATGCCACAGTAGCTGAGATAATGGAGTGTGATGTTCATGATTTTTTGTCCAAAAAACAACAATAAAACATGCCTCCGTATTGGGACACTGCCATTAACTGAAATTTATTGCAGTCAAAAGAAGCTGGGCAGATGTTAAAACACTCATGCTACCCACAAGCCAGGGGGTTCCTTTGTTTATTATTTCCTGGCTGCTTGGCACATTCTTGTGACATACAACAAACCCCCATTATGAAGGATTATATGATGAGGCAACAAGCATGTGAAAGATAGCAACCAAATGGTGACTCCCAATTACATGAAAAATTACTATAATCACCCCTGCTGTAACACCCGTCTGTTGGCATAGTGGTTGATCCCCTTGAAAAGCTTTAGAAGACCCCACTGTATTAAATAAAAATCTCTGTTCTGTGTGTAATCATAAAAATTAACATTGTCACTTTAAAAAAATCAAATTGGTGTCCTAAAGGGAAACCTACTAAGCTGTGTAAAGTAGCTATTATGAAAATGTTTAGCCTTTTGAATGTATTTCAGACAGCGTTTGTGTTGCCAGATTTGTCAGCCAAAAACTCACTAAGCAGATTTGTCAGTAGCTGAGGCCATAATCTGTAAAACAGACATTGGCACAGAGATTAAAGATCAAGAGAATTATATAGTTTTTGTTACCATATGCCAAGATTCCTTTTTTTTTATTAAGTTTATTTTGTGTGGGCTGTATCTTAAGGCAACTGCTGTCTCCTACTTGTTGTTTAAAACAGTGGAATTTCCTGTCAGAAAAGGGGAACTTACTTCAGGCTCTCATAGCTGTTACCCCATGTGTCACTGAGATTTGTGTAATGTTTGACCTTTGACCAGGAAAAAAGGTGATATCATGTCTCTCTTGCTTCTTTTATGCAATATCTGTATTCCTCTAAGAGCGTATCTTGAGGATTCTTCCCAAATTGTGGTCATGTTGTGAGCCAAACAGGAGTTTCTGAGTTCTGCACTGGAGGCTGAGGAAGCTCATGTATTTAATACATTCTCAGGGTGCAGTGATCCACCCATTGTCAGTACATGTGGGATGGAGTATTGCATGTTAGGAGCTGAAATCTCTGTGGACAACACCTCCATATAGTAACAAATTCCTGGCCCTCTTGGAACTTCACTTTTGTTACTGTGCTGTAAACACGAGATGCTTCGAGCTTCATATCAACAGCGGGGGCAGAACTCAAATCCTCCTGTTCTAAAATAACAGGCCCTGACAACAACACTTTCCATGTAGTGATAATAAGGAGAGACGTTTATGCCATCGGTAAGTGGGGCAGCTTTGAGCTACCCAATCGGGGGGAGCACTGTGTTCAAGGATCCAGACAGCAGGCAAGGTTTGTGTGGGGAGGGGAGTCCCACACCGGCCAGCTCCATAAGCGCTTTACGAGGGTGTCTGCATTTGGACTCGTTCTAGGCCACTTGTAAACTCCATTGTCAGCACAGAGCAATCTCTCTAGATTTCAGTCAACATTATCATCCAAACACATAAACACAGCTAAATCTATCACAACACTCACAAGTTATTATCTAGAAAGGTAGATGCTACTGTATATTTTTCAAAGGAGGCTTTTTGTTGTTACTTTAAAAGTGGCTTTATCCTAAGGTCCCAGCTATCCCCCAGTACTGCCAGTTGGCACTTTCCACAGCACAAAGGAAATAACTTGGTTGGAATCATAGAATGTAGCACCCGGGCTCTAGGGTGCAAGATCTGCTGCTTTAATGCACCTTTGTGACAAACCAATTTTTAACTCTCAAATCTCTCTATCTTCCCTCCCTGTTGTTAGGATCCAGTGTTGGCATGCTCATGCTGTAGCCAGGGAAGTGGGCAGTCTCCTGCAGTAATGACAGCCAGCCACTAAGGGGCACAGGCACAAAATGCATTTTCACCCTTGCTAAGAGGAGAAAGGTCTGATTCTTTGGTGCCCTCCACCTTTTGTCAGTCTTTTGTACCAGTGCAAAGTTTGTGTAAAATGCTTCCAGAGCTGTATGATAGTGTTTCATACTTACTTTTAATAGTGTAAGACAAAGCGGAAATAGGCCCTAAAAACCTTTTGTTGAGATTTTCAAAGCAGTCTAGGGAATTTAAACACACATTTCCCATGGACACAAGGATAGAGGGAATTAAGGAAAGATATGTGTCTAAATCCAATAGACTGCTTAGAAGAATCTCAGCTGTGGCGTCTACGTTTCAGGTTCATGCCAGCCAAATATACTAGCGCTAGAGAAAAATCCTTTCTGTTGCTTGAAAAATCCCCTGCTGTCTGGCTTGAGCCTGAAACAATACAGAACCAATGTACAAGAGGTTCTGTTCCACTGAGGGAACAGGGATTGGTAGGTATGGAGATGGCCCTCTCTGTGGAGGCTCTTTGAAAGATGTTTCCCTTTTATTATTATTATTATCGGAGTGGGAACAATCCTGCCCTGTTTTTTCCCTGCATCTTCTTTTTGGTAACTATTTAACCATATTTGGCTGCTTTGTGTGTGTGTGTGTGTGTGTGTGTGTGTGTGTGTGTGAAACTTGTGTTAGTTTGTTTGTTATATTTTGTTAGGTACCCAGATACCTTTGGACATGTGTCACCTTTTATAAATAAATAGGTGTTAAATATTTATTAAATCTTATTACAGAATTGTATAGAGAAAATGCCTCTTTCTTCTTTCCCCTCTTCCTCCTCTCTTCCCATAGGATCTGTCTCCCTCTGATACTGGTCCTGAGGAGATAGCTTTTTGTCTTGTTCATCGATTTCATTCCAGCTGAACTGAAAAAAAAACCCAACATGAACCTTAGAAAAATCATATAATGATGATAATTATGCCATCAGAGAATGTTTGCAGATGAAATTGTTGCTGACATGCTGTTGGAAAATAGTTTCAACAATGCTGTAGTCCAGGAATGGTTGCCCAGAACTAAGATGAAACAACATCCTTGAGATAGTAGCTGCACCAGCACGGATGGAAAGGGTCCTAATGGCTTGAAAGAAATGGGGAACGGAAGAGATGGAGGGAATATCTGCTTTGGAGCCTTTGGATCTCAGCTTAGCTCTTTACTCAGTTTTGTTATCAGCTGGTGCTACTGATGTTTATGGCCTCAATCCATCCGGATAGGCTAGCATGGCATTTTGCACCCATATGCAATCCCACTGACCTTATGTGATGTTGTATCATTTGCTCTTTACACAACAAGCATCTTATGAATGAACCATGAAGGCATAGTGCAGTACAAATAGCCATGTTTACTCGCTATACACAACATGCAAGACTTAGCTATGAATACCCACTGCTGCTCTGGCAGAGTTCTAAACAGAGAACATAAAGAGCACCAGCAGAGGGTTTGCAAATTATTTAAAGGGATACTGAAGAATTTCTATACACTACCTATCAAGTATGAGGGGGTAGCCGTGTTAGTCAGTATCCACAAAACAACGAGGAATCTGGTGGGGCCATAAAGACCAACAGATTTATTTGGGCATAAGCTTTTGTGGGTAAAAATAAACTACATATTCCTGTCCCTTTAATATAAAAGGATACATAAAACTCACAAATGCATTATTACCTTTAAACATATACATGTTGCAAATTAAATCTGAAATGTGGAATATGACTTCTCTCTGGGTAATATCTTGTAGGCATCACAGCAGCATTTGGAACAGTACCTGTACTTGTTGGGGTAGCTGTGCCAGCAAACACTGTCCTGCTCTGTAAAGTGATAGTCACTTGTAGAAGAAACAGGGATGTGAGGCTCACCAATGCCATCATTAGTCAGTGTATTTTAGGCTCTGTATTTCGAAGAGGTGTCATTGTGTAGACCATCCTGCTGAACTTGTGTTTACAGGAACATTTACATGTCTTCTCTGTTATATGTTGGTGCCACTTCTGTCTGATAAGTGATCCAGTTTATGATGTAATTGCTCCAGGTTTCCAAATATTATCTCAGTAGTCTTCTATGAAGGCTTTTTTCAGATCCACATGAAAACTTCTCAACCGTGTGACTACTTTTGGCTGTTCAATCCCGCTGTTGGAAGACATCCCTCTGTACATTAGACTTTAACAAATCCTGGTTAAAACTTAAATTATGTCCCATAAACAGTATTGCTGGTGTCTGATTTGTTGTAGTATGTGCTGCATTTCTCAATAGAAAAGTCACAGTCCTGTATTATAAGCTCCCTTTATCCAGAGCCACAGCGTAAATAGAAACATAGAACACTGTGAGCACCAGTAAGGGCTCATAGACTATTTAAGAGGGTACTATCCAATTACTATATACTCTGCATGGAGCCCATGCTAGCAAATCCGAGTGCAGGAATGGGGCCTGTGTTGGTATATAGTGAACATGAGTAGTGTCTTACATTTGTGTTATTCCAGAGTTTAATTCTGTTCTCTGCATCTTCCAAAGATGATTAGGGGAGAAGTGGAATGATTTTCTTACATCCAATGTGTTTCTCCCAGTATTTCAGAATGAGGTATTGTTGTATATGTCCCACTGGTAGAAATACTGCCTCGCCTATCAGCACACACCTTCAGTATGTTTGACCTCTGAAGGGATAGACACCATATGGAATTTGGATCTCATAAGCCCACACAGAGAAGACTGGTCAGTATGTTTACATGTACAAAATAGCAAGATAGGGGCCTTTAAAGTTAGTCTAGTGACTTGTTTCTCGAGTGTGAAGAATTGAGTTCTCTTTAAAAACCTTTAATCAGTACAGTGGTTCATCACACAGATGTTAGCAGTCATTCTAGGGTTATCTAATAGTAATTTAAGTTATCCCTGCCTAAGGGCTTGCAATCAAATTATTAGACTGTTGCAGTGAGTCTGTGGATCCTGGGTGCACCTTACAAGGGGGTATTTTCTGGTATGATGAGAAACAGTGGTTTCTCCTGGGAAGCAAATGCACCATTATGGACTTATTAGGTCCTTGATTAGATCCACTACTGATTAGCAAGTAGGCTTTGCAAGAGAAAATATTGCAGTTTTTTTCTGTTGGCTTCACAAAACCATTGTGTGATGAAGATGAAAACAAACCAAATCTAATAAAAGCCAATAACTTCTTTGTTCAATTTAAGGCTCACTTTCATAAGAACTGACACAAACCATCAGTAACCCTTTGCTTACTATGGAAAAAGTACACATACAGTTTGTGTATATATAGATAGATAGAGATAGGTATATATATATACCTATATATATGTGTGTGTATGTATGTACAGATAAACACATTCAAATATGTGTATATTATATGTATATACACATGCATATATAACATATCTTTATATAATTTATATATATAATTTTAAAATGTGTGTCTATGAATGCATTAATATACAAACATATCTGTCTAAACATCTTGAGCATTTCATTTTGTTGTCATTCTAAAAAGTCTTAAGTGAGTTAGTATTGTGCTCTTCTAGTGTTGGGTTCAGAAGTATCTAATGATGAACTAAACAATTCTTTTAATCAAAATTCAAATTCATCCAAACTCTTCTTATAAACTATTGTCTCTTTGTTTATGCCAGTGTAATATCCGATGACCTAAAAACTGAGGCATTTAATATGTGACTGCATAATTGCTTTAATTATGGAATGGATTTTTAAACTTTTTTGAAAATAAATTCAGCTGCAGGCATGTACTTGTAGAATTCTGCTTACTCCTGAATGAAGTGTAATTGAAGATTAATATATTGGTTTGTAATAATACCTTTTTATTGCTAGGCATTTACTTGATTTTTCACTTTAATATTATTGCTTGGATCAACTTCATTTCCTGTTCATGTTGATTTCATTAATATGTCTGTAAGTATTCAGTTGCACAGTAATTAGCCTTTAGTTCATCGTGATGTTATCAAGCAATCATGTTCTTGCAGTATGTTCTAAATTGCTCTATGATGGTATGGCACTCATGTTAGACTTTCCACTCCAAATTCATCCCTTCAGTTCCATTTCTTTGAAGTCAATAGAGTTATACCAAGGATAGATATGGCCCTCAGATGTTTAAGAGATGAGGAACTTCGTTAGGAAACCACAGTCTTGCAAGCTATGTGTAATAACACCTAAGACCAAGTGTGTCCAAAATTTTGCCAATATTCAGGTCTAACTGACAATTTACCAAGAGCCTAAGGACTTGCCTTAAATTTCTTAAAGATGGAACATATTTCAGTAACTCTGCTCTGTGGTACAGAGAAATTGCTCACAAAGACTGCAGCAATTATTTTTATGTATTTATTTATTATGTCAGGAATTGACAGTGTGCTCATGATGTATAGAGCATATGTTATTCCATCTTGATTCAAGTGCAAGGCTGATAAAGCCTAAGAAGTAGCATTTCTCTCTGTGCTCTGTAGTCCTTGCACTGTTTTGCAAAACCTCTTAAGCTTTGTGTGGCTTGTGATCCAGACTTTAGCCAGCCCTGCTTAAGTCTCAAACATACTTTTTTGTTAAGCTAACTCTAACAAGTGAAACATTCGGCTTATTATTCAAACAATTACAATTTGTTTGACTAAATTTTTAAGAGATTCTTCCATGCCAGCAGTGTTTAGTCCTGTGTTGTTTAATTAATGAATTCTTGTTATGTTTAATTAAATATACAGTGTTTTAAATATGTGAAGTGCTTTATAGGTACTAATTATTACAGTTGTTTAGAATATCACTATTCTTTATGACACTGTTTTAGGTAGAGAAGGACAAAGTAAGGGTCGGTTAGTTCCTGTCCAATTGAAACCATCAAGATGCGGGTGAGTTGGGAAATATGGCTTTGGTTTGGGCCACAATTTTAGGGATATTTTAAAGTGTCTTCAAGTTAAAATGTGCTTTGGTTTAGTCATTCCTCCTTCAAAGGTCCTCAGTATGCAACTAGGAAAAGTAAACATATCATCTGTCACTGTCCTTTACAAGCACATAATTTAAGTCCATTAGAAAATTGTTCACAATTGTTATTTGAGCGGTTTTCTCATTGTTGTTCTAATTAAATTGGACTATTCCAGCATTCAAACTGTAGACCTTTTAGCTTGTAAACTGAATGATTTTTATTAAGGTAATAATAGTCAGTCTTGTAATCATGGCACTCAAATTAATACTTTAAGGACAGTTGAATAGATTTTTACTACTTCATACGGGAGAATACAGGATTTATTATAGCAGACATAACCAGCTGCTGTGAAAGGAGGGGAAACAGTTTCCATTATAACTCCCTGTTTGCTGCCCAAGCTCATAACTTTCCTGAATATTCACCCTTTTTTTTTTGAAAAACCTCAATATGCCTTGTATTTAGTGTTGCCTGCTCTTGAGAGTCAAATTGATGTAACTCCACTGAAGTCAAGTCCATTTTATGTAGGAGAATGAGAATTTGGAAAATGTTAACAATTGTCTAGCCCATAACTAGGGACAGTGCAATGTTGCATGGCCTCTGGAGCAGCCTGGGAGGGAAACGGGAATTCCAACCTCCTGCCCAGTCTTCTCACTTTTATGGAGAGGGAATATATTGTAACAGGTCCTTTTCCAGCATATGCTTTCTCATGCATGCTAGAGTGTGCTGGACGAGACGGAGTCAATGTTTCGGCCATTCTCCACCCTCTCCGGCCCATCTGCGTAAGGGAGGACATACTAGCTCTGTGTTTTCTGTTTTCCTCCACATGTAGGAAGAACACTGGCACAAGGGGAAAATGGCAGGTATTACTCCCTGTCAAGGTTGCTTCTCCACTTTGAACTTTAGGGTACAAATGTGGGGGCCTGCATGAAAACTTCTAAGCTTAACTACCAGCTTAGATCTGGTCCGCTGCCACCATCCCAAAGCTAATTCCCTTCCCTGGGTAGCCTTGAGAGACCTTCACCAATTCCCTGGTGAATACAGATCCAAACCTCTTGGATCTTAAAACAAGGAGAAATTAACCATCTCCCTCCTTTCTCCCACCAACTCCTGGTGGATCAAGATCCAAACCCCTTGGATCTAAAAACAAGGAAAAATCAATCAGGTTCTTAAAAAGAAGGCTTTTAATTAAAGAAAAAGGTAAAAATCCTCTCTGTAAAATCAAGATGGAAAAATAACTTTACAGGGTAATCAAACTTAAAGAGCTCAGAGGACCCCCCTCTAGCCTTAGGTTCAAAGTACAGCAAACAGAGATAAACACTCTAGCAAAAGGTACATTTACAAGTTGAGAAAACAAAGATAAACTAACACGCCTTGCCTGGCTGTTTACTTACAAGTTTGAAATATGAGAGACTTGTTCAGAAAGATTTGGAGAACCTGGATTGATGTCTGGTCCCTCTCAGTCCCAAGAGCGAACAACTTCCCAAACAAAGAACACAAACAAAAGCCTCCCCTCCCCCCCAAGATTTGAAAGTATCTTGTCCCCTTATTGGTCCTTTGGGTCAGGTGTCAGCCAGGTTACCTGAGCTTCTTAACCCTTTACAGGGAAAAGGATTTTGGAGTCTCTGGCCAGGAGGGATTTTATAGTACTGTACACAGGAGAGCTGTTACCCTTCCCTTTATAGTTATGACATTCCCTCTCTACTTCCTGGGGTGGCACATAGGGCAGCCTACAAACTGTCCCTAGAGTAGTATGATAGGTGTCTCTCAGGGTGGTGATCTTGCATTAGGGAAATGTCTATAGGACATATCAGAATTAACGTCTTCTATTAATAAGGCTTCCCAAAATCCAGCAAAACCAGCGACATTTATCAGAGCTTCTTTCCCAAAGTATAAATATACTTTAAAAAAAACTGTCAAGTGTTTCAGATGGCGGGAGGTAAAATGTGAGAATTATTCCCACATATCAGAGAAGAGCAACTATTTCCCTGCCTTGCCATTTGGGTAAAAAATGAGTTATGTTTCCAGAGAAGAAAAAATAAGTTATTTGTATTATGATCCTCCCACATTTTTTTTTTCATGAGACACAAGATAGCAGGAAACAATTTATGACGTTAAGTTCTTTGCATTTGGGGAAAGCAGAGCAACATCATTAATTCTGAACTTTGCTAAATTACATGTAGCCCTTGAAGGAAATAGTTGATATAGTTTTGGCATAAAGAATGCAAGAACATTTTTAAATAGCTTTGGAAAACCTCCAGCCTTCTCCTAGAAGAGGATATTTTGAACCGGACGGTTAATATAGCTGTAAACTGGTAAATGTTATAGAGTGACACAATCTGATTTTGGGATAGAAGAACAAGGTTTCAGCTCTTTCTTTTCCTTTTCCTTTTCCTTTTCTCTTTCTAATGCAAAGACAGATTTTGCTCTTCTATTTTGTGTATTTTTCCCCTTGCTAATTTTAACCTGGGTCTATTTTATAGCTGAACATTTTTTATGCCAGTGTATTTTTTTTAAAATTTCCCAAACTATCCTCTAAGTTCCATCAACTGCAATATAAATAATGAATAGATTTTTCTGACTAGAAGAGGGTTCCCCTGTCCCCCACTTAAACTATGAGTAATTTTATTAACATTTAGCCTATCTTTTAGTGGTGAGCTGGCTTAATGTATTAATAAATAGTGTAAACAATTGTACTCATGTTTCGGGCGAGAAAATTTAAAATTAATTTTAGTAATGTAAGGTGGGCAGAAAGGAGGAGCAGAAGGCAAGAGAATGTGTGGAACTGTCTTTTTTAGAGAATTATGAAACTTGTTTAGGGCTCAGTCTTGCACCACTGAAGTCAATAAAAGTGTGGCCATTGCTTTCAGTATGGGCAGAATCTGACCCTTGAAGCTTACTCCTAGTCCCACTGATTTCAGTGATAGCAAGATCAAGCCTCTTGTTGAACGTGGTTGCAAAATATTAAATTCAAGCTGCCATTTAATACTTTCAATCTGCAGTAATATGCTGCCTACGCATGGGGCTTGAATAAAAGCCTTCTAGCCATTCTGTCCATCTACAAGACATTCAGGTAATTAGGAACATTAATGAAAAGCAAAGCCTTGGATATCCCAGGAGCTTATTTTTGTGTATTATTACACTTCCTATTTAGGAAATCTGTTTCTTTTTCATACTGTTTCTATATAGCACACCCATCCTTTCCCAGACAAAAATGTCCTGTCTCTAGAGAGGGAGAGAGTCCATTTTGTCTTTGAATCCCACAGTGTCCTGCACTGCAAGAAACAGAAGCTCTGTGTTTAAAGAACCCAAATAAATCAAACCTCAAAGAGAGGTTTTCCCTACATATTGACTCCAGTCATCCCAATACACGTAAACTGAGAAGAGACAGAATTCCTCTACCTCCGTTCTCTTCATATCCAGTTTTCTATCAAAAGGCAGTGTTTCTCAAAGCAGCCACTCCAATTTAGACCTTCTGCGTGCCCCTGCTTATTTCTTGACAAGTCCCTTAGAAAGCACATTCACTTGTTTCAGTGGACTGACCTTCTACGAAAGCGGGAGGGATGCTTTAGGTGTGCTCTGGCTCGAAATCCAAACTGTATAGCACCTTAACACTGGGTTATGTGCCAATGATTTCACCGGCTCCATTTCTCTGGACCCTCTGCCTTGGTCCACTAATCTTCTTTTGGCTTCTTGTGTATCATCACAACATTCTCTAACTTTTTTGAGACCCTGATGTTTTCTGCAGGTTCCAACGGCCTTTGACGATACCAATTTCATTTTTCTTTAGTCTCAGGAATTTTGTTTTTCAACACCTAACATCTTTAATCCAATTAACCATTAATTCTTTTTCATAAACTCAATTTTTCCAAATGTAATAATGTTGCACATCTGTGGAATAATATTTCTTTTTAACAGTTTACTTAAAAAATATGAACTCAGGCTACAATTTTGCAGCTTTTTAACAGAAGACTTTATTTGCCATTACTATTAAAAGGGCTAACTTTTGCCTGCTGTACTTTAAAAACCTTTGCAAAACACTAAAAGGAAAATCTAACAAAATTTCTTAAAAACCCCCAACCAGTGGACCAACCAGTACCAGTGGACTCTAAATGATGTGGATTTGACATGAGCTTGAATACTGTTCTATTCTTCATTTCCAGCTGCATATCTCATCTAATTATACTCATAAAAGGGGAAGGCAAAAGGAGATATTATCTTAACAAGTGAAGTTTTAACTTGCATAAGAAACATTTCCCCCCATCCACTTCCATTTAAATAGCTATTTCTTGTCCCCTGATGCACAGCAAGGGCAGTAGTATTTGCCACCCTATGGCAAAATGACTAAGTATGCCTGGGTATGCAAAACCTGATCCATGTGTGAATTAGCTTTGAGTTGTATTGTGTTTCTTATACTAATATAATATTGTTCTAGTACTTGCCCCTGATTAAAGAAATACATAAATAAATAATTTATAATTTAATTAATAAGGTATAATATGCAAAGCACAGTAATTTCAAACAGCTTGTAATGTCTCTAATGTACTTTCAATTTTTTATTTTACATAAGGGCTATATTCATTATGTGGTTATGATAAACATACTAATGAATTTTATTACAGGAACAAATTTAAACATGTAAATGAGATCAAATAGTATTAAAATGCAAACGATGGTGAAACTTATTACAAACTAACCTTGCCAACACACATGGAGGGATGTTATTAAAAAAACTCCCCACAATTTAGGAAGTTGCATACTTTATAGAAAGTCAGCGCTTTCATTTTACAAAGTCACTGAACATAAGAATTTGTGAACTATTCATTTTTAATATAAACTCCCCTCGAAACAAAAAAGTTAACTAGAATCCAAGGTTTACACATAACTTTGGGTAACAATTAAAATCCCTTTTCTTGTTCCACTGAACAGTAATCTGTGCATAATTACATTCAAATGAGATATTAGCATTTTTTGTGCTTACTCTTTGTTAATTGCAGAGTTCACTCACCATGGTGATGCTTTTGATAGAATCAAGCAACCTTATTGACCTGATGCTGCAAGGCATGTTTGGAAATTCTGCTGTATTCTTCTTCTTCTTTTTCTTTCTTTTTTTCTTCTTTTTTCTTTCTTTAATTTTTTTTTTTATTTTGGCATTTTGAGGAGTCCTGCTGCTTTTATTACATTCCTGACACTTTTGTTAATAAATCATTGCAAAGTTAATGAAAATTGCATTCAGGCATATCCAAAATAATTGTGTCCTTTGTCATGCTAATAAATTGAAAGATGTTGATCCAATGGGTGAATGCATGCCCATTATGGTGAAGTTTGTGATATGTGTGCCTGTTGCTCTTGTACTTTTTGGCTTGGCATATCACTCCATGTAGAACTGTGTATGAGGAAAACAAAAGTCAATATGTTTTATTTCAAATGCTGTACTACCAGCGTTTAATTAAGTTGGGAAGTAGAAAGGATAGAAGTGTTTATAGTCTGATACAGAGTCATTTTAATATCAATTGGAATCAGCAACTACCTAACACCAGAATACATGCAATGATGAAAACTGTATTTAACTGTCTCTTTCTATGTGCCTTATGATCTTTCATATTTATAGCATCTGATAGATTAAAGAAAAATGGAAATAATTTCATCTCACTTTCCTACAAAAATGTGGTGTGTGAAGGAAACTAAGGTAACAATTTTCTTCGTAAGGTAACAGGTTTTATCTTGCCCTCCTTTATCTAGGTGTTAATCTGGAGTAACTCTGTGGAAGTCAGTGGATTAAATTCTACACCTATATCCATTGTCTCTTTTAAAATAAACAGTTATTTCATTGGAGTTATACTGGGTGTAAGTCAGTATCAAAGTTGCCCTAGTGTCTTCAAGGTTTATGTGCAGGGGGTCATCCCTTTCCGTCATGCAACATCACCAAAAGACAAGGAGCTGAGAGGAAGTGCTGCAGCAAATGATCAACCAGAAAAATCCCATTTTATCTTGGAAAGTTTGTGTATTAAAAAACAATATTCTAAGGAAGCCACGTAATTGTAGTCTTGGGAGTGCTTAATTTATGCACTAGCCCATCATGCTGATTTTAGGCGAGTATTTATTCTGCTACTCAATCAAAAAGCATAGTTTCCATAACAACTGCCACATCAGATGTAACATGCAGTATGCTGTTTGAATTACTGAATGTTTAAAAGACGGGCTTATCGATGTATTGTATGAATGTATGTTGTTGTTCTTATGTTTTAAAAGAAGGGGCTGTGTTTCTATGAGACAGACAACTATCATGTTTTGCATAATTATTAAGAACAATCTTACGTTTACTGGCAGTATTTAGTATTTAAGTGATTTAGTATTTAAGGCTGCAGCATGGTACCAATGAGGTTGCAAGATTTTGGAAATTCCCACTTTTCTGCTTACTTTGCTGTATTTTTAAGAAAAAAGGGTCAAATTCTACCTTCCTTTACACCCAAGGACTCCACTGGCTTCAACATAATTGCACCAGCATAATTGTGAGGCAAAACTTGGCTCAGAATGTATTGTACATTTTTTGGCCTTTAATTACATCTTTCCCCCTTTTTATTAAAATATAAACACACACAAAATCCCCAAACAAAACCAATCAATCAAGCCCCCAAACCTACAGTTTGGGGACTAGGAAAATGGAATACAAGGAGAAGAGGTGTGTATAGCAATATTGAAGCTAAACTCTCATTATCCAGGGTTTAAGTCAACCTCTAGATATTGGGTTAAGAAGAACCTTTCCCTGTGGGAAGGTTGACTCATAACTGCCTGCTGTACATTTCATCCTCTGAAGCATTCGATACTGGCCACTGACTGCCTAGATACTAGTCCAAGGAAACCAGTGTTCTGATCCAGCATTGCAGTTCCTATGGCCTGGGCTACACCTTAAAATTTAGGTTGATGTAGCTATGAAATTTAGGGGTTTGAAAAATCCACACCCCAGAGTGACATAGTTATGCTAACAGCAACAGAGGGTCCTGTGGCACCTTTAAGACTAACAGAAGTATTGGGAGCATAAGCTTTCGTGGGTAAGAACCTCACTTCTTCAGATGCAAGTTACTTCTTATGCTCCCAATGCTTCTGTTAGTCTTAAAGGTGCCACAGGACCCTCTGTTGCTTTTTACAGATTCAGACTACTAACACGGCTACCCCTCTGATACTTGAGTTATGCTAATGTAATCCCTGGTGTAAAAGCAGCTAGGGCAATGGAAGAATGCTTCTGTTGACCTAATTACCATTGCTCAAGGAGGTAGTGTTCCTATAGTGATGGAAAATCCTCTTCCATACCCTAGGCTGCATCTACGCTATGGGCTATGCCAGCATAGCTATGGTGCCGTTCCTATTCCACTACAATCCCTGTAGTGTAGACGTGGCCTGTGTTCCTATATATAATATGGATGAGTTGGGGTCTGCCACAGAATCATGGCTAATACTAATATATGTCTCGTTCCCTCAGTTAGTTTTATGGGTAAGCAGTGATAAAGCCACTGTGCAATTCTCTGAATTCCTTGAGAACTCTGTGCTCACTAATATATAAAAAAAGGCAGTAACATTCACATGGTATTTGAAACATTTAAGACCCTCCTCAATATGCAGTAGAACCTCAGAGTTATGAAAATCAGAGTTATGAACTAACCGGTCAACCACACCCCTCATTTGGAACCAGAAGTCTGCAATCAGGCAGTAGAAACCGAAAAAAAAAAAAGGGCAAATACATACGGTACTGTGTTAAACATAAACTACTAAAAAAAAAAAAGGGAAAGTTTTTTAAAAAAGGATTTGATAAAGTAAGGAAACTGTTTTTATGCTTGTTTCATTTAAATTAAGATGGGTAAAAGCAGCATTTTTCTTTTATATAGTAAAGTTTCAATGCTGTATTAAGTCAATGTTCACTTATAACAGCCATAACGTTTTGTTTAGAGTTACAAACATTTCAGAGTTATGAACAACCTCCATTCCTGAGGTGTTCGTAATTCTGAGGTTCTACTGTAAAATTACTAAAGACAATCAAAATATTACCACTAAAGAGCACAATGTGCAGGAAGTGCAGGCATAAATTCCTTCATTTCTTTAACAACTCTGCTACAGGAGAAGATATTTCCCTTGCCTGGCTGGCAAAGATCTATACTAAGTAGAAATGGATCCCAATCGTAATATTCACATCTGGATCTTGAGCAGGCCAGAACATCCCCAAAGTTTGGCTGTTCAGTTTTAAGACCCGCTAATGGCTGTCTGCAATGTTCAGTTTGCCATCCAGATCTGAACTCCAAAATCCTGGGGTGTTGATAACTGGGGCTGGACTTGTCTTTTGTGCTCAGTCCTTACTTCCCTCATGTACTGACTAGATTGAAGAATAAGATGATCCCAGGGTTCTAGCATATTCATCCAGCTTTAGGTTTTGGATTTGGGGCTGGCTTTTCTCCTGTATAATCCCTTTTATCCCCCACTCACCATGAACTCCATACCTAACATCTAATGGCCTGATTGGTGCGCTCAGCAGAACTCCAGTTCTGCTCGGTAGCTACTGGTGAGGGATATTGAAGCAATATCGCATGAGCACTGTCCCAGCCCTAGCTGGAGGTTGAAAGTGTCACCTCTGTGATCTTGGGTGCCCTGAACAACATTAGCTCTGAATATTATGCTTAAACCAGAACATCCCTCCAATAAAATAACATAAGCATTATGCCAGCCCTGCCTTTGTTAGTATGATTTCTTTGCAGAATTTCACCAAGATGATAACTTACTTGACTGAGGAAAACCCCTGCCAGATAGGCTTTTAAAACAATGCTAACACTTCAGCAGGTAACACTATAATGTGTACTGTAAAACTGTTGGCTGACTTTGAAGGCAGTAACAATAAAGCTGTTAACCAAAGGTTTACAGAAATAACTGGAATTCTTTTGCAGCTTGAAGTCTGAGACTATTATTGTCTAATAAAAGTAATTCCCACAAGAGGATCTACTGGTGTGTTTTCTTTGGCCCTGAAGACCAGACAGTGTTTGCTTTTCTTTGCTAGTGTTTTATTTTCAGGTAAATCTCCATGATAAAGGTGGAGCCTGATTGGCCAGCAAAGATCCCTGACCATATGAATATTCAGAGTAATTGCATGGATCAGGGCAATATAGGTATATTAGCCTCCTTACATAAATCTACACCACTATAAAACCAAACACACTTCAGGCAGTGGGGTTGTACAAGGATACTTGAATTTCTTGTGAAATCAAGGCATATCATGGCCAAGTTGCCTCAAGTGCGCATTGTCTTACAAATGCACACCTATGCTTTGTATTTGAGTTTTATGCTATGGTAGGCACTTTAACACCTGTTGTGGTTTGACTTGAAAAGAGTTTCCATTATAGCTTCAGTTTTCACCTACTCTTAACTTTGCAAAAATTTCACCTTTTCGGCTGCATTTTCTGTCTGGTCTCCACCCTAATTTTATTTTATTTTTTATTTTGTTTTTAAATGGGAACAAAATCTCTATGTGCATTTATTGAGTTAGAGAAAATTGGAGTGGGAAATTTTATATATTTTTTTCCATATTAAAGACAGCTGGGTTTTTTTTCAACACGAAAACAACAAAAATGGCTGAACACTGTCGCTTGAAAATTGGCCTGAAAATACACCTCAGTGAGGACAAGGGTATGTCTACACTGCAGTTAGATACCCCTGGCTGGCCCGTGACAGCTGACTTGGGCTCATGTGGCTTGAGCTAAGGGACTGTTTAATTGTAGTGTAGATATATGAGGTTGGACTTCAGCCCAAGCTCTGGAATCCTCTCAATTTGTTCATGGTCACTTTGAAATGAATGGTTTTGATGTCACAAGCTTATGGCATTTTGGAAATTGCTTTTAGGTTGTAGGTATGACATTAAACATTACACTCAATGTGAGTTTTTATTTAGTTTAGGAATGCCGGAATTTAAGTACACGGCTATTTACCTTCAGTCTGGTTCATTCAAGAAGCTAACAAATCCTGCTAGTGGTCAGGAACTACTATTCCTATTAGAGAATCAAATGCTAAAGATTGAGAAGTGAGCAAGAATAATCCAGAAGGAGGGAAAATCAGTCCTCCGAACACTTGCTAATGAGCCTTCTGGGGTTGTTGATGACTTGCCAGGGTTTGGTACTGAAGTCATAAGTACAGCCATATGGGTCAGAGCAATGGTCCATCTAGTCCAGTATCCTGTCTTCTGACAGTGGCCAATGCTAGATGGTTCAGAGAGAATGAACAGAACAGGACAATAATCATGTGATCCATCCCCTGTAGTCCAATCCCAGCATCTGGCAGTCAGGCTTAGGGACTCCCAGAGCATGAGTTTGCATCCCTGACCATCCTGGCCATTGGTGGACCTATCCTCCATAAATTTATCTACTTCTTTTTTGAACACAGTTGTAGTTTTGGCCTTCACAACATGCCCTGGCAATGAGTTCTACAGGTTGATTGTGCGTTGTGTGAAGAAATACTGCCTTATGTTTGTTTTAAACTTGCTGACTGTTAATTTGGGTGATCCCATTGTTCTTGTGTTATGTGAAGGGGTAAATAACACTTCCTTATTCACTTTCTCTATATTATTTGTGATTTTATAGACCTCTATCATATCCACTCTTAATCATCTCTTTTCCAAGCTGAAAAGTTCCAGTTTTTTTTAAATCTCTCCTCATACAGAAGCTGTTCCATACTCCTGATCACTTTTGTTGCCCTTCTCTGTATCTTTTCCAATTTTATTATATCTTTTTTGAGATGGGGTGACCAAAACTGCATGCAGTATTCAAGGTATGGGCGTACCATGGATTTCTAGAGTGGCATTATGATATTTTCTGTCATATTATCTATCACTTTCCTAATGGTTCCTAACATTCTGTTAGGATTTTTGGCTCCCACTGCACATTGAGCAGATGTTTTCAGAGAACTATCCACAATGACTTCAAGATTTCTATCCTGAGTGGCAATAGCTAACATCCTTTTGTATTAATAGTTTTCCCATGTGCATTACTTTGCATTTATCAACACTGAATGTCATCCACCATTTTGTTGCCCAGTCACCCAGTTTTGTGAGATCCATTTTTAACTTTTCGCAGTCAACTTTGGACTTAATTATCTTGAATAATTTTGTATTGTCTGTAAACTTTGCCACCTCACTGTTTACTCCTTTTTCCAGATCATTTATGAATATGTTGAATAATACTGGTCCCAGTACAGACCCCTGGGGGACACCAATATTTACCTCTCTCTATTCTGGAAACTGACCATCTATTTCTACCCTTTTTTCCCTGTCTTTTAACCAGTTACTGATACATGAGAGCACCTTTCCTCTTATCTCATGACAGCTTATTTTGCCTATGATCATTTGGTGAGGGACCTTGTTAAAAGCTTTCTGAAAGTCCAAATACATTATATCCACTGGATCACCCTCGTCCACATGTTTGTTGAGCCCCTCAAAGAATTCTAATATATTGGTGAGGCATGATTTCCCTTTTCAAAAGCTGTGTTGACTCTTCCCCAACAAATCGTGTTCATCTGTGTGTCTGATAATTCTGTTCTTCACTATAGTTTCAACCAAGGGGGAGCTTTGAATTCAACAACCTGAAAGTTATGCTCAGCCCACCTCCCCAAGTGAATACCTGTTTTGACTGGTAGTAAACAATGCTAGTATTTTGATGGAAACCCTCATACAGTCTGAGATTCTTAGGAGGCCGCTATAGGAAAGGAACAGAAGTTAAGACAATATCAACACATCCTGCTGAGAACTTACACAGCAGAAGCAACTTAGATCAATTATCAGGAGGCCCAATGAACAAGGTGCTACTGAGCTAGAGATTGTTGCTTTTCAAGTAGGCAGAAGAAACCAGGAAACCAGGGGTACTGAGTGTCCTGGAAATGGAGCAGACTAAGTAAGCAGAAAGTTCCTCCACCCTGGAAAGTAGAAGGTTAATATCAAATATAAGCAAGCAACACAGAAAAGGACCTGTTTGCACTCAGAACCAGTCTGAAAATCATTTTTGTTCAGCAGATACAGAAATCAAGAGGCAGAAGCAATCTGTTGGAACTTTAACTTAGTGTACACATTTCATATGCTACTCTTGCCTTTATTCCCGTATAGGGGAAATGATCAAGAAGGTGGCTCAGATGGGACTGGCTGGCAGGTTTTCTGCAGGGATTCCTCTGCCACCACTGAATCTTAGGATTCTGGGCTCAGCTCAGCTTATATTAGCTGTTTGGCTTCAAACTAGAGGAAGCTCAAAAGAAGCTCTCTTCCATGAGAGTGAAGGGCAGCAGAGAATTTCCTTTGAGCTCTGCCACGTTGTATCCACCAAAGCTGTTTTGAGTTGCCCTCTCTTTTTTGTGCTCAGTTTGACTTGCCTCATCCCCTATCAATCAGCATTCCTTAAATGGTTGGTGCAACGGGCTGCAGGAACAAAGGATTTCTCTTTTAATGCAGAGACCTTCACTCCATTCTTGTATTGGTTTCCTTCTGCTTGATTGATGTGAAGCAGAGACAACCTATCAGTCCGCCCTGGTATAACAGTGTCATGGAAAAGAACCATCATGAAATCCTGGGTCCATGGAAGCAAGTGACAAAAATCCCATTGACTAAAGTAGAGCCAGGGTTTCACTCGGGTGAGTAAGTCCCTCTTGTAAGTCCACACAAATAATTGAATCATCTTGCCCTCCCCCCTAATAATAATAATTAATAATAGGGCTGTCAATTAATCGCAGTTAACTCACGTGATTAATTCAAAAAAATTAACCGCGATTAAAAAAATTAATCACTTGACAGCCTAAATAATCATAATTAATAATATGCTATTTCATACTTAGAGTGAGTCCAAAAGTTGTATCTAAAATCAATAAAAGAAATTTTAACTACTCTAAACTTAAATGTGTAGCACCATATGAAAAACAACAACAAATAACTAGGGCTGTCAAGCAATTAAAAAAATTAATCACAATTAATCGCACTGTTAGAAAACAATAGAATACCATTTATTTAAAATATTTTTGGATGTTTACTACATTTTCAAATATATTAATTTCAATTACAACACAGAATACAAAGCGTACAGTGCTCACTTTATATTTATTTTTATTACAAATATTTGCACTGTAAAAAACAAAAAAATATATTTTTCAATTCACCTCATACAAGTACTGTAGTGCAATCTCTTTATCATGAAAGTTGAACTTAAAAATGTAGAATTATGTACAAAAAAACTGCATTAAAAATAAAACAATGTAAAACTTTAGAGCCTACAAGTCCACTCAGTCCTACTTCTTGTTCAGCCAATCACTCAGACTAACAAGGTTGGTTACAATTTGCAGGAGATAGTGCTGCCTGCTTCTTGTTTACAATGTCACCTGAAAGTGAGAACAGGCGTTCACATGGCACTGTTGTAGCTGGCGTTGCAAGATATTTATGTGCCAGATGAGCTAAAGATTCATATGTCCCTTCGTGCTTCAACCACCATTCCAGAGGACATGCTGACAACAGATTTCTTCTTGATAACAATCCAAAGCAGTGCAGAGTGACGCATGTTCATTTTCATCATTTGAGTCGGATGCCACCAGTTGAAGGTTGATTTTCTTTTTTGGTGGTTTGGGTTCTGTAGTTTCCGCATCAGAGTGTTGCTCTTTTAAAACTTCTAAAAGCATGCTCCACACCTTGTCTCTTTCAGATTTTGGATGGCACTTCAGATTCTTAAACCTTGGGTTGTGTGCTGTAGCTCTTTTTAGAACTCTCACATCAGTACCTTTATTGCGTTTTGTCAAATCTGCTGGGAAAGTGTTCTAAAAATGAACATGTGCTGGGTCATCATCCGAGACTGCTATAACATGAAATATATGACAGAATGTGGGTAAAACAGAGCAGGAGACATACAGTTCTCCCCCCAAGGAATACAGTTAGAAATTTAATTGACGCATAATTTTTTAATGAGCATCATCAGCATGGAAGCATGTCCTCTGAAATGGTTGCCGAAGCATGGAGGGGCATATGAATGTTTAGCATATCTGGCATGTAAATACCTTCCAACGCTCGCTACAAAAGTGCCATGCGAATGCCTGTTCTCACTTTCAGGTGACATTGTAAATAAGAAGCAGGCAGCAGTATCTCCCATCAATGTAAACAAACTTGTTTGTGTTAGTGATTGGCAGAATAAGAAGTAGGACTGAGTGGACTTTTAGGCACGAAAGTTTTACACTGTTTTGTTGTTGAGTGCAGTTATGTAACCAAAAAAAATCTGCATTTGTAAGTTACACTTTCATGATAAAGAGATTGCTCTTCAATATTTATAAGAGATTAATTGAAAAATACTATTTCTTTTGTTTATCATTTTTACAGTACATATATTTGTAATAAAAAAATATAAAGTGAGCACTGTGCACTTTGTATTCTGTGTTGTAATTGAAAGCAATATTGAAAATGTAGGAAAACATCCAAAAATATTTAATAAATTTCAATTTGTATTCTATTGTTATAAGTGCGATTAATCGGGATTAATTTTTTTTTTTTTAGTTAATCACGTGAGTTAAGTTCAATTAATTGACAGCCTCCCTACAAATAACCTCTGGCAGATTATTGTCAATGCAAATTTAGAACAGTAAAATAGTTGAGTCATAAAGTCTCCCACCAAAAAGGAGGAAATAATGAGTATCTATTAACACCATGATGGTTCACTTTCGGCTCAGTGTATTGGGATTTACTTGTAATTAATCATGTGCAAGACAGCAGAAATGGAGCCTCTAAATATCTATAAGAAAAATATATGCACATGTATATATAACGGATGGAAGACACACAGGCCTTTTTGGTTCTAACATAGGCCTTATGCTAAAGCTCTTCTATGTTTTGTGAGTTGAATACATCATTGGGCCCTGAAGTTTCCAAACCCGTCAAAGAGGTTTTACATGTCTTATGAAAAGTTCTAGTTCTGTTGTTTTTTTTTTTAAATACATTTCTAGGAAGATTTCTTAAAATGCAATAAGAACATAATTTGTAAATAGAAAAATTAACATTTTGTGGCATAGGAATATATATATATATTCATCCATCCATCTAGCCCATCCTGTAACAACCTCCACCTCCCCAGTTTTAATATTTTTTCCAGAATTGTAAGTAAATATTTTCTTGAGTAGGCCCTGCCATGGGGGAGAACCTTTGCACCCAGTTAAAAAACTAAAGTGCTCCCTAAAGGTCAGAGAATTGTATTATTCAGCAATTCTTGTTAGTGAAGAGGAAAAATTATTATTATTGAAAAACTGAAATAGAAATGTATTATGATGGTGTAACTTAGAATTATCACTTTTGAATCAAAAAGTAAATATAACTCTTAAATTTGTCTGGGCAGTCTTGCTAGGACTGGACATTTATACCCCCGCATGTAGCTTTATTTTTCCCAATCACATGCAGATGGGAAGAAAAGATTTGCTGTTAATTCCCACAGGTTCCTGCACTGTACTTTCAACCCCCTTTAGTAGTGGGTAATAATTTTGAACCAGTGCCTTTGGGGAAGTTATCTCTGCAGTGCATTTGGTGAAGGGGAATGGGCTTGGAGAGTACCACAGAGGGGCTGGCCCTCTACACCACTTCCCTAGCCCAGTCTGAATGCCTTGAGTTTGGTATTTCTCCATGGATCTTGGTATGTACACCAGGTTGGAGGAGCACAAGTCCTGACTGGTTGGGACGCAACCCAACAGTAGCATGATAACGCAGGAACTTGCTGAATTTTCTGGTTTATATTATCCATCCCTGAGATTTTCCTGCAAGAAGGCATGATACAGCCCTGCATAGCTATTGCAATGAGTAACTATTGTAAACTATAATTCCTGAGTAACTTCATGCTGTTACAAGATAACTTTAAACCCTGCTTACAGCTGAAAATTCTGTAATTACACAGTTGTTCCTGTCATGTTCTAAAAACCTTATGGCAGTGCTGCAATTTTATAGTTCACATATAACAGTCCTGACATAACTGTGTAAATCTCCGTGGATATAAATTACAAGACAATTACTTATTATTTTTATTCTGATTACAGTGTAGCACACACCACATAATGCAAGCATTAAAAGTGTACATCAGACATCATGTAATGCAGCAAAAGAATTATTTTTTAAAGAGCTTTTTGTGTTTTCTAGTTTTCTTTTTCTTTTTTATTTGTCTCTGATCAGTGTGTTAATATCTGTAATTAAACTACGAAAGACCATAAGGCATATTTTAAAGGTTAGTTGCATATTTTTTTAACATTTCCTTATATTCTCTTGCATTACTTAAGTTCATGCAGTTATATTATGCACTCTGACATGTCATGTCATGTTTGCTCAACTGTTTTACTACTAGTCAAAACTAAAAGTTTTTTTTTTGTCAGTTCGCTCTCTGCAGGGTCAGCCAACTTAAGGAAAATGAAGCTGTCTGCTATCAGCGTATACATCATCAGCAACAATAAACATGCTAAGATCAGAACCTGCATTTTGTTATCTGACTATTGTTGATAGCAGCACAAAGACAGCTTGATTTTCATTAGCTGGGTTGATCCTGCAGGGCTAAGAGCAGGGGAAAATGTATTTTGACTTGAAGTAAACCAAGGAAACATGACATGGAAGTCAGGGAGGGATTATATATGCATCCCTAAGGTGTCATTTTTAACAAACTGATTTCTTTCACTTGAGGAAATTCTGAATAAACCACTGTACAGATTCCTATAACTGTCCAGCTGGCAAAGGCCAATGTTTCTGACTCTGAATTATGCATTATGCTCTCCCCTTTCCTTTTGCTTATGTTTCGCTTACAGTTATTTTGTGGGGAGAGGGCAGGGAATGAAAATATAAAGTTCATGCAGTCTGGAAATTCAGATTTTTCAAATAAAAGTGGCTTGTATATCTCATTCTAAGAATTTTTATAAGCTTACATAATTTGCCTTTTAAAAAAAACATATTTAGGTATTTTTTGCTCTCCCATAGATTCAAACAGACAAGGTGGATGAGGTAATCGCTTTTATTGGACCAATTTCTGTTGATGAAAGAGGCAAGCTTTTGAGCTTTCACAGAGCTCTTCTTCAGGTCAGAGGAGCTCTGTGTAATATTGTCTCTTTCATCAACAGAAGTTGGTCCATTTAAAGATATTACCTTACCCATCTTGTCTCTCTTATATCCTGGCACCAACATGGCTACAACAATGCTGCAAACATAGATTCAAATACATACTTGAGGCCAAAGACTGGGCTGGGGGAATGGCTGCCTCCACTCTACACGTAGACCATGTTTCCCCCCCGTTCCCCCATTTAGAAGCCATTCTTTTTTTCTTTCAATGTATATTTGTTAAGGATCAACGGGGGTGGAATGTTGTGGTGAACCACCACAAGGGAAACCTGGTGCTGGACAGATAGGGAGTTCAGGTTGCATAGCTAGTGGGAGGTACATCCATGACATTATGATTTCTTCACCACCGCTTCACCTTGTGGAGCTCAGTGCCAGGAGACTTTGTAAGCTTCTTCTGTAAATAAAGTTCTGCTTTTTAATACTACTGGAGTTTATTCGTGGAGTTAGTTGGGCATCTCAGGTGCATCCAGACAGAAGCAAAATTTGGCCCTAAGTCTACAGTACTGTAACACTGCTTGGGAAGTCACACCAGCAGCTGGTTTTGGCCTGCTGTTTCATGACTGTGTCACCATTGTGCTGTGAGGACTCAATTGCACCTTCAAGATATAGCTGCAGAAGAGGGGCAGAGTTCAAGGAGCAATTCAGGAAGCCAGAATTCCTGTTAGAACTTCTAATACATATCAGGAGCATGCTAAATATTACTTGCCTTTGGAGGAAGCAACATAATCCACACTGCATGCTCTACCAGCCCTGCCATAACCCCACCTCCTTGTCATCCATCACCACCCACTTTATAATGCCTTCTGCCCTAAGACAGAGTACTGTTCCTGTGCTCTGTAGAGTGCAGGGACTGACATTGTTCCTCATAGCTGAACATAAGAGAGAGAGTGGGCTCTACTGGAGTGAGTGGATACTTGTCATTGGACAGAGGTATGAACTTTTGTAATCCTTCCCAGGTCAGGTGTCTGGGGCTGGTGAGTAAAAGTCAGAGTCTTATCAGCATTCCCTTGTGTCACACAATCTTCACTTGATACCTCAGCAAGCAACATGGCACCATCTAGTGTCTCTGCCAACACCAACGTTGAACTATGCCATTGCTGTGACACAAGTGCAGCATTTATTGCTTTTCAGGAACCAAATATGCTGCTGAAATAAGATCCTTTACACCATCGTTATCAGATCGCAGGTTCCAAAATTATCAGCTCTTAGGCTTTTGAACTACGGGCTTTTATCGGCAGAACCAGAATACTCCTGAACACTTAACAGCAAACTTCTTATTTACATGACATTGCCAGCCATGGTTTTCTTTATTTTCTTTTTAATTTCAGAGTGTTAAAGTTGACAAAGGTCCAGATAGCAATTATAAAATTACCCAACAAGTTAATCCTATAGAATTCAAGTTATTTTGTATGAGGGAAGAGATTCTTGGTAGTAAAAAGGGATGATACTTGACATCTCTGATGTCTTCAGTTGTCTGTATTCTATTTTATTAGAGTCAAGTATTTAAGTTTACTTGAAGAAAAACAGAGATGTTAATTGTCATGTCAGAGCACGTACATGACAAGATACATTTAGTTATTGAATAGATAAGGAACATTTCAGTGCCATACAGTTATGGTTGAGGTAGCACAAGTGAATGGTGACATCTTTTATTTAACTCGCTATTACATAAAAAAAAGGTCCTTATGTATTTTCTTAAGAACTTATCCAACCTCAGACTTTTAAACTATGAGTATTTGTCAGCTGAAATAGACTCCAGAATATTTAACAGAAAATGTCTTAGGAAAAAGACATTGGCAACCAGAGTTATCTTTATTTTAATGTCAATGTCAGGAAGTTGAAACATATTCTATGTTTCATTATGATGAATTGTACTTGTGGATCTAAAACTAACATTTAGTTAAGTTTCATTTCACATTTCATTGATGATGGTTGAAAGGGGAAAAAGCATCTGTGACCTGATATAAAAATACCCAGGTAATCAGTGAAGAGTATAATACTTTTTCTAAGTAAACTGCCACCTGTTTATTTCAGTGAGAATTCATCTCTTCTTTCTTTTCCATCATTTGCAAAACTGTCACAAAATCATGTTTTCCCAAGTTTATGAAACAGTAAGTGTTTCACTGTGGTCTTGAATTTTTGTTTGTATTAAAAAGTAGTAATTGCTAGTAGAAAACTGAAATTTCATCATAGCAAGGACAACTCTACAAAAAGGTGATTTTTCATGTGGGACAAATTCAAACAACAATTTTGCCATTTTTTCCCTATTAAATGACATGTTCACCAATGGAACTATTGAAATTTTACCTGTGAATATTCACTAGAACATCATGCCCCTTGTATACTTGTGAAAACTGATGGTTTTGCATGACTAATACAAGAAACCAGCAGTTGGTTTGTGGAATCTATAAATATAAAATAAGAGAACATTCAAAATTTCACTAATATTACTCAACTGGAAGATGTTGGACTAAGTGTGTGTTGATTTGGAATGACTACTTATATAATCCAGCCAGCTGTGAATTTATACAGAATATCATCATTAGTAGAGACAGTGGTGGACAAAACAGAAAAGAGATAGGTAATAAAGAGAGTACTAGTGTGTTAGGAACCCACTAATTATCTTTACTATAGCACAATTATTTTAGCAACAGTATATCTTCAGTTAATATAGTCCTTACTCATATAAAGCTTCCACTAACTTCAGTGGGAGTTTTGCTTGCAAAACTAGAATAAGATCAGGACTATAGAACTACTGATTTGATCAATACAAGAGGTTGGTTGCAGGAAGACTTCATAAAGCAGTGCAACTTGTAGCACAAATTTGAGACAAAGTGATTTGTTTTTAGAATGAACAACACTTTTTTATGTTGATTGTCCTGATGGCCGTATGGGCTAGATTGGGTTCCAAAGGCCCAGCCCATAGTAAGGGAAAGCAGGTTGCTGTGCTGCCTCGGGTGCATCTAAAATAAGGAAGGGTATATAAACCCTATATATGGGTTACATCCTCCATATTAGGAGGATGTGATTTTCCTGAAATGGCAAAAGTTGGATCTGGTGACAGCACTAATGTGACATTCTTATTGTACATAGGGTTGCCAGGCATCTGGTTTTGACTGGAATGCCAGGTCGAAAAGAGACCCTGGTTGCTTTGGTCAGTACCACCGACTAGGCTGTTTAAAGTCCGGTTGGCGGTGCAGCGGGGGCCCGGGGCCAAGAAAGGCTCCCTGCCTGCCCTAGCTCCATGCAGCTCCTGGAAGTGGCCACCAGATCCTTGCGGCCCCTAGACACATGGGCGGCCAGGGAGGCTCCATGTGCTGGCCCTGCCCCATGTGCCGACTCTGCCGCTCCCATTGGCTGGGAACCACAACCA
Organism: Malaclemys terrapin pileata; assembly: GCF_027887155.1. Classification (NCBI taxonomy): domain Eukaryota; kingdom Metazoa; phylum Chordata; order Testudines; family Emydidae; genus Malaclemys; species Malaclemys terrapin. Next base: position 22,875,975 of record NC_071507.1, on the reverse strand, counting down.
ATGGGAGTTGTGGGAATGGTGCCTGTGGGTGTGAGGGCAGCACGCAGAGCCTCCCTGGCCACACCACAGCCTGCAGGGGCTGCAGGGACTTGGCGTCCGCTTCTTGGGAGCCACAGTAAGCACCACTGGGACTCTGAACCCCCTCCCACATCCAAACTCCCTCCCTGAGCTCACCCCCCCCAGCACACAAACACTCTGCCCCAGCTCTGAGCCCCCTCCTGCATCCGAAACCCCTCATCCCTGGCCCCACCTCAGAGCCCAGACGGAGCCTACACCCCCTCCTGCACTCTGAACTCCTTGGCTCCAGCCAGGAACCCCCTGCTCCATCCCAAAGCCCTCATCCCCGGCCTTACCCCAGAGCCTGCACCCCCAGTCGGAGTCCTCACCCCCGCAACTTCGTACCCCAGCCCAAAGCCCTCTCCCGTACCCTGATCCCCTCATTTCTGGCCCCCCACCCTAAGCCCAACCTCCAGCCCACAGCCTATACCCTTCCCGCACAAAACTCCTTGCACCATCCCAGAGCCCTCTCCTACACCCCATACCCCTCATCCCTGGCCCCACCCCTGAGCCCGCTCCCCCAGCTGGATCCCTCATTCCCCTCCTGCACACCAACCCCCTGCCCCAACCCAATGAAAGTGAGTGAGAGTGGCGGGGGAGAGCGAGTGACGGAGGGACAGTGGATGGAGCGAGTGGGGACAGGGCCTCGGAGAAGTGGCGGGGCAGGGGTGAGGCCTCGGGGAAGGAGTAGGGCATGGGTGTTTGGTTTTGTGCAATTAGAAAGTTGGCAACCCTAGCTGTACAACCGAGAACAAGAATAATATAAATTGTGATCACAGTGACGCTGCTGGTTTGGATGTGTGCATGCAAGTGGGGAGCAATCACAGCAGATTTGCACTTGGAGGTTTTCAGCCTCAGAATATTATCCAGCTATGTACTTCAGAGAAGAAGGACAATAGCAATTAGACAGCTTGAGAGAGATTTTATGTCAAGAAACAAGGAAAGGTAGCTGTAAAAAAAAGGAGTCCTAGAAGCCTCTCTAGAAGTTGCCCAAGTCTTTAGAATAGTGTGCTTCTCTTATGATCAGTTTTGCAGTTTAAAAAAAAATGAATTAACTATAAATTGAGGAGGAAAATAGGAAACCAAGATAGTGTGGAAAACTAGAATTTGATTGTCAACTCCGTCAACTCCTGATGTCATGTTGAGGTAAGACCCATTTGTAAATAAATGGTGAGTTGTTATCCATGACACTTCAAGAAATTATTTTATTGAGACAGAATAGTTACAGGCAGCTGACACATATTCTCCATTCTCTACCATTACACCAGCCAGCTACTCTGCACTTCACTGTGATGGGGTCTGATTCTTTATCACAGAATATAGCATGAAGCAGTGACTGCTGAGAGGTGCATGGTTCTTTTAAGTGCTTATAATCTTGTCCTTGAAATCCGTTATCAAACATGTGGTTGACTAAACCCCTACCAACATGCTGGCATAGAGCTGTATATTTTGGAGGTTCACTGTGATAAGTACTGAACAGCTGATGTAGCTGTCCTGCTATATAAAATTTTCACGACGATAGCAAAGAAAGGGATTTTCTTTGAACATTACGAAAGCCTTTAATCTTCCCCTTTTTAATCCATGCTATTTATATGTTATTAGTTCCTTAGCAATAGCAGTGCATATTTGTTTAAGTTGTCCTATTATCATGTTATTACTTTCCTTGAGAATCGGGTCATTTTCTGGGACAGTGGAGAAGTTAAACAAGGGTTACATGTTTCTACACTTGAAAGGGTAAGAATGGTTTGATTTACTGTCTCTTTTTTATTTTTCATTTTTTTCATTCAAGACTTAACGACAAAAAAATTTGTTTTTGTTTTGTTTTTATTTTTTTGTCTAACCTCCAGACACGAAATGGCCAGGGCCAGAAGGCACTTGTGAGTTAGTCTATGATATTTCAATTGCTTATGCTATTGCTTCTGTGAAATGTGTGTGTATTTCCTATGAAGAGTTTTTTATTCCTATCCATGGAAATAACATATTTTTCTGTCAGCAGTCATTATTTACCACATGGCAAACACAAAGTTACATTTTTTAACAAATGCAAAATTCTTTTGCATTTAATTCTTGGAGAAGTCGTGCAGAGATTCCTACACAATGTGTTCATTCACTAACTAAGGGGGAAATAGATCTCTTCTGAATATAATACGCTGTGGACCGCACTATTATAATTACTCAATAAGGGCATGGTCCTGTACCATTAAAGTCATTGGGAGAAGGCTGAGATCTTAAAACGTGGTTTTCCACTTCCTAACACCAGTTTAAAACTAGTGTCACTCTATTGGGAATCACTCTAAAACATAGTGGAAGAAGTCAATATGCATCAGTTAGCTACAGAGGGTGAATATTAGATAGCCAATGAAAAATCAAAGAAGAGCTGTTTTTTTCTTTGGAGAGAGAAGGACTGATTTTTAATATTGTTTTCTCTATAATGATACCAGTTACAGCATATTGATTAATCTGCATCAAATCAATAGAATTAAATGATGTAAGTCATTTCAGTGTTGTTGTTTTTTACATTTAACAGATGTGTCGTGTGCATAATTCTTAGTTAAAGATCAGTATAAAATGGAAAGAGAAGTAAGTTGTCTTGAGGTCATTTTATAATTGAGTTGGACTGAAGATGTGATTACAACTTGTATGCTAAATGTATTTTAAGCATTAAAAACCCAGTTCATTCTAAAGAAAAGCACATTTGGGCTGAAGATTTTCAAAAGCACTCAATGTTGACCTGATTCTGCTCCTGTTGAAGTCCATGGGAGTTTTATCCCTGGCTTCAATGGGAGTAGAATTAGAGCAGTACTGAGTGCTTTTGAAAAAGCCAGCCCTTGGAATATGGAAAAACCTTAATTTTTTTTTTTACAGTGAAGAGAGAGCTGTCAAAGGGGGGGTTAATTTCTGTAGAACCCACTGTAATAAAGGTGTGATTGCATGTTGACTTAAGATGTGTTTAGGGGATTAGTTAAGGATGCAGACTAAACAGGGACTATAAGGTCTAGGTTGGATATTAGGAAAAACTATTTCACTAGGAGGGTGGTGAAGTACTGGAATGGATTACCTAGGGAGGTGGTGGAATCTCCTCCCTTAGAGCTTTTTAAGGCTTGGATTGACAAAGCCCTGGCTGGGATGATTTAGTTGGGGTTGGTCCTGCTTTGAGCAGGGGGTTGGACTAGATGACCTCCTGAGGTCTCTTCCAACCCTAATCTTCTATGATTTTATGAATCCAATCAAACCAAATGGCATCCAATGGCTGATGCTGATCCTGGTTTTCTGCCTGCTTCCTGCTCACCAGTACTCATGGCAGACCCAGCATCTCCTGGTGATTGCTTCCTATCTTCCAGCCATGCTTTGTTGGTCCTTTGTTGGAATTCAGGCCTACTTTCTGCCTCAATCCATACATGGAAGGGTTCCTTTATCA